>NW_027186473.1:12946565-13060149 GCF_028583685.1 Petaurus breviceps papuanus
TCTCTCTCTCTCTCTCTCTCTCTCTCTCTCTCTCTCTCTCTCTCCCTTTCTCCCTTTTTCTCTTTCTTTCTCTCTCAACAGACATAAACAGCATTGTGGCATAGTAGAAAGAATACTGGATTTGGGAGTCATAGGATCTGTGTTCTAATCCTGTCTCCTACTTCCTGTATGAGCAAGTCACTTCACATCTCTCAGTCTTGTTTGCAAAATGAGAGGGTTGGACTCAATGATCTCTAAAGTCCCTTCAGATTCTTAATCATCCTGTCCAAACCAAAAAGAAAAAAAATGACATTTGAAATTCAGCAAAGAGTGACCATAAAGAGCAATTTTTGAATAGTTAAAATGTTCTGGAAAAGCATAATGAAATCATATTTTCATCAAATGCCCGGCTTTCACAAATACGATTATTTCATTTATAAATGAAATAAATTGCTTCAATAACTGCTAATTAATTTAATAGATTTGAACTTCCTTTATACAAATCAATCTAGAGCAAGCTAAATGTATTAATTAAAATGTCCTATCTCTCCTTTCCCATCAGAGCATAGCAGTCCCCTATTTCCTTCCTATAAGCATTTCCTCCCCACATGGTATTCGTAAACATGTGCAAGTCTGCTTACAGTAGTGATGCTCTGGGGTCTGTGGAGCTAGAGATGAATTAGAAGTACACAAAATTTCGGGATGGGAAAGACAATTCTATTTAATTCCCACTCAAAAAGAATTATCAACAGGAGCTGTAAAGATCATGGAAATGGGGAAAAAATGCAGATAAGGAAAATCTACATTTGTCTTTTCGCACCTCTCTCCTCTAAAGAATACTTTGCTACTTTGTGATCCTAGCAATTACTAATAACATAAAAAGTCCTGACAAAATAATATGCAGGGTGTTCCTAAGGCCTTGGTACAGTTTTAAGCCCTGAAAGCTTTGGGGACACCATGTTTTAGCACCAACATTTGAAAGAAGACCTGAATAAAAGAAGGAAAAAGAAAAGACAGAAGGCCTGGTTTTCCAGGGTCAGGTAGAAACAGACAGTTTATACTGACATGTAGCTTTGAGGAACAGCAAAGTAAGGTGAGTCAGTTAGTGGATTTGGAATCAACCTGGCCTGGACTCAGACACTTGTTAGTGATGGGTCCCAGGGCTAGTTCCAATCTCTCTGAGCTCAGTTTCTTAATCTGTAAAATGGTGTAAAAAGGGCTGTTCCCCACAAGTAGCATGGGGATGATGTGTGGCTTGAAGGGACATCTTGTCTCTGGCCATCTTCTCTTATGTTTCTCTGAGGGAGACTTTAATTCCTGCCAGGAGAGGAAGGAGGAAGTTGGGGTAAGAAGCTGGGCCATGCTGCTCTCTTCACAGACAAAGGCTACTGGACTAGAATTATGTCTATCTTCTCTCTTAAGTATTATCTGTCCAGGAGATGTGGTTTTCAGGAATAAGCTAACTTCCAATTGCTCTTCCATCACCAGGGGAAGGAGGATGACAAGCTTTATGTCCAAGGCTTGACTCTGCTCACCAAATACCAGTTCCACAGTGAACACAGAGAACTCATTTATCCAAATCGGTAGCAAAAACAGAAATCAGAGAAAGCATACATAGGAGAATGTATACCAGACAATACAGTGAAGGAGCCCTCCCACTGGGAATTGAGGTACCTCAGCTCAACCAAGAAAGAGAAAGAGTCCCAGATCTCACCTAAAGTCTCATGTGTAGCAAGCTTGGAATAGCGACATGATGGAGACTGCCAGCTCCTCTCATATCAGCTACATCCCAGGGTCTTTTCCTCTACTAACTGTAAGTGGGGTTGGCATCATCCATCTTCTCTCTCAAAACTGGAAACCAGAAATACCCAAAGGGACAATAACACCAGGAGTCCCTGAAGCCTTGAAGGATTTCTGAAGAGCTGCAGAGCCCAGAGCCGTCTTCTCTGCCACTCTCATCAGTTTTGCCCCCCTGCCATAGCTATAGGGCATTGATCTCCACCAAAAGGAGAGTTCTGTATCAGTGGGCTTGGGGACTCAGGTTATAATAGAAATAACGATACCTGTGACGTCTACCTCACAGGGTTATCGTGAGGATCAGATGGGATAATGTACATGAAGTGCTTAGCAGATCTTAAAGAACAACATGAAACATTATTATTGCTCCTCTTTTGAGGGGTTTCTGTCACAGCCTTAGCACTGATCCTTAGTATATAAAGGCTATTAAAATAGCTAACCTGGAATGAATCGATTGTGAAGTGGGGATAGGTTTGCAGCGTCAGGAGAAATCAGGTAGGTCTCCAACATGTTGCCTGGACCCTCTCACAGATAAGAGCCACACATAAGAGGAAAGGATGGGCAGACAAAGGTTGGCTGTGATCTGAATTGCTGGCAGGAACTCCCAAATTAATGAGATTATAGACTGATTTGAGTTGAGTGTGCCTTCACATACATGCATATACATATAATATGTAAACATATATGTGAAATATATGCATATGTATGTAGTAAGGGTGATTAGAAAAACCACCTGATCTTTTAGCCTGTAACTAGACATGTGCTCTGACCCCTTTCTGTGGGACATAGATGTTCTGACCCCCTACTAAAGTATATGGGTGACACATAGCCTCCTGCTTGGTCTCTTGACTGGAGGATTCTACTGAAGATGATGGGTGTCTGAGTCAAAAAGAGTTATCCCTCTAGAAGGCTCCACCCCTATCTCATTTGAGTGGATCACTGTGGGACTCTGTCTCCATCCTCACTCCAGCAGCAATGACAATGCCAAGGACAGCATGAGCTTACCTAAGTGAACCTGAGATTGGGTCTCAAGTCTCTGGTTGCTTCTTTTGCTTTGAGTTTCTTTTCCCCGAGCACTGGCTACAAAGATAGAGCTTAAGAAATGGATATGTTCAGCCTTGGTGGCTATCTCGTGAGTTAAGGGATTCCTAAGGGACTCTAGGCAAGTCACTTAACTTCTGTCTGCTTCAGTTCCCTTGTCTGTAAAATGGCATCTTCTAGGATTGTTGTAAGGATGAAATGAGATATTTGTAAAGTTCTTAGGCACACAGTAAGCACCTAACAAATACTTATTTCCTTCCTTCCCTTAATCCTTCCTTCTTTCTTTCCTCCCTCCCCTCTTTCCTTCCTATTTCCCTTCCTCTTTCCTTTCCTGGGTTCCTGAATCAGCGTCATTTGCTCAGCAGAAAGTGCCACCTGCTATTACATCACTTCTCAGAGGAGATGACCACCACCCAGATAGTCCTGAACCTGAAGGGGTTAAAATGTCAAACCTGGGCGACCAGAAGAGGTGGACTCTGGGAATGCCCAGAGAACATAGGCCTGAGGTGAATGTGAAATATTTTCTCAGCACTTTCCAGGGAGACTTTACATCTTGGGGAGATTGGAATGACAGTGATGGCTTCTTGTTCATTTTTATGCATTTGTTAGGGAATGATTATGAGTCATTTGTATCTAAGGAAATAAATTGCTATCTTATATCTACCTTATACATTGTGTATCTTTTCTTGAAGGATCTACATTAATCTCAGTAGAGAATACTCTAGGCATGAGTCATACCTGTCTTGTTTCAGAGGTTTTTTCCCCCTGGCGTTCTATTTTGGGGTGGGATATAACAAACCAGAGACATGAGAAAAGCCTCAGTTTTGGTGAGATCAAGTTTCTCCTGATCAGTCACATGAATCTGATTCATGTGAGTTCAAAACTGGAGCCCCTTCTCTGGGAGGGGACATGGTATTCACATATACACACTCATAAATAACTATTGACATATATCTATATCTATTGCTATACCTTATAGGTTATCTTTGGTTCATATGTGTGTGCATATATATGTATATGTATATATATATATAGATAAGCCAAAGAAATTATGCATGTGTATATAAACCTATATGCATATACATACATTATACATATAAAGATTACAGATTACCCAATAACTTCAAGTTCCCCTTGATTACTCATTTGGGAGATATTTGATATGAGGCTCAGAAAGAAGACTACCCTCTGTATTTGTGAGGCACCCCATGGAAATGATGTTGACTTTGATTGAATTTATCCAATTGCTTCCACTGAAAGCAGCTTTTCTGATAGATGCAATTGGTATTTTGTTACTTTTTAAGAGGTGTAATGGTGTGCAAAGCAAGCAGGTACTTGGAAATGTCATGACCTTTTCCAAAACAAAACAAAACAAAATTTCATGTGATAAAAATACAAACCTCAGGGTTTCTATCATTTAACAAAGTCTCTTCTTATGCAGTGCAATGTGGCATTTACATGGTAATTAATGAGGTTACAGAGAAAGCAATGCCTAAAACAGCATGGAAAACATTCTGGAAAAGCTCAGTGAGGAAGCAACTCAGCCTACAATGAGTGGAGAACAAAGCACATGCTGAGACATAACTTCATTTTGAAAAACACACTGTTAAGAACTTGAAAAGGCCAAGGAGAAGGCTTGTGTAGCCTCTCTGTCACCTGACAGTATGTACTTGAAAGGAAATGTGTTTGAATGGAGAACTTTACCCCCCACTCTTTAACCAACACAAAGACCTTGACAGTTCTCAGGAAAGCTCAAAACAGATTTTTGTGTAGCCTAAAGATATCATTCCCTTATGAAGACAACTGAAATATGCCACCAAAAATGTTCTATACCCTCATGGACTTTTCCTAATTGTGGTCTAACATGTCCCTATTAGGTATAATGTGCTTTGTGGCTCCTACATGCAATTTCTTAGTATTACTAAAGTTCTCTTAGTAGGAAATCTGATCTTTATTCCTGGTCATGGAAGTTTCTTGGTACTAGTGTAAGAAACTAAACATTTAAGATGTTTAGTCTGATTTCCCCATTTTTCCAAACTATTTGTTGAGAATAACATATTTTCCACTGACTTAGTTTTTGAGAACCCAACTTCACCTTTATTTGTCACGGATTCAGGTCAGACTGAAGGACCTGTACACCGGGGTGGTAAGTAGGGAGGCCCGGGCTCTGTACTAAGAAAGAACAAAGTTCAGAAAAAGGCTGAGCAGGGTGATTCAGACTCCAAACTCAGAGCAGGATCTCACTGCCAGCATCTAGACCAGCCTATGGAGGAATAACCAAGGCAAGAATCCCAAACTGAAGGAAAACGAAAAATTCTGCAACTATGAGCTTTCCAGCTGGTACATAAGGTTGGAGTCCAGCAGAAGTCTACTCTTATGTAGACCCAAACCCAGGTCAGAAACTTGCAGAGCTTAGACCAGGGGGCAGCAATCAGACTTTGCCTTGGATCGGACCTCCTTGGGAACAATGAAAGCTTGCAGGTATCCAGCCAGGAGATCCTGAAATAACATAACACTCAACAGGATCAGCCCAGACCTTCCTTCCCTCCAGAAGTGTTGCAGAACCCAGTCCTAATGGAGTCAGGAAGTAGTTTGGAAGAAGGAGCAAACAAACAAAAGAAGAGCTTCACCATAATCAGCTATTTTGGCTGCAGGGATGCTCAAAACACAAATGCAAAAAAGGGGATTACTTCAAAATATCTACAAGCAATCTCTCAGAGAAAAACACAGCTTGAACACAGACTCAACTAGAATTCCTGGAAGAGATTAAATAGAATTTTTAAAAGTTAGAAATATTTTTATAAATGGAATGACAACGCTTGAGGGAGAAATTGGAAAAGAAACGACAGCTATGGAAGAAAGAATTTGAAAGAGAATTAACAGCTTGGCACAAGAGGTATAACACCTTCCCCAAGCAAAAAACTCCCTGAAAATTAGGATGGACCAAATAGAAGCCAATGACTCCATGAGACAACAAGAAGTATTAAAAACAAAGCTAAGCAGTTGAAAAAAAAATAGAAGAAAACACAAGGTTTTTCAAAGCAAAGATAACAGACCTGGAAAATAGATCAAGGAGAAAAGAGGTCCTTAATATGCAAATATATTTATAGAAGCTTTTTATTTTGTTGTGAAAACTAGAAACCAATAGGGTATCCATCAATTGAGGATTTGCTGATTAAGCTGTGGAAATGAGGAAACATCTGATGATTTCAGATTAAGCAACTAGGGGAGGATAGAGTGATAAACTTGGAGTTCAAAAGACCAGAGTTTAGATTCTTCCTCTGACCTGGGCAGATCATTTCACCTCTGTCTGCCTCAATTTCCTCATCTGTGAAACGGGAATGACAATAGCATCTATTAAGGTTGTTGTGGGGATCAGATGAGCTATTTGTAAAGTGCTTTAGTGTTCAAATGAATGGCAGCAATTTCAAAAGACATGAAAAGACAATATAAACTGATGTAGAGAGAAGTAAACAGAACAATAAATTTGTAGTATAACATTAATAACCAAAAATTGAACGATTTTTAGGACTTTTATAAACTGATAAAGAATGAAATGATCAAAATCAAGAGAATAAATTATACAATAACAAGACTGCCAAAGCAAACAACTTTGAAGGAAGGAAATATGCATTTATTAAATGAAACCCGTACTCTGTGCTGGTCACTGTGCTAAGTGCTTTATATTAACTATTAAATTAATGTTATCTAGAAGCATGATCAGTATAATGACCAATCATGATTTTGGATAACTTTTCTGTCTTGTTATTTCCTACTCCCAGATTTTTTTGGTGAGCAAAAAAGAACTCACTTTGAATACTGATCATGAGACTATTAGTCTGGAAGAAGACGCTCCCATATCCTATCTCATTGGTCTTACCACTATTTCTCTGTTCCCAAACTGAATGCATGTAGGACTTATTTAAAACTCACAAAAACATGGAGTGGTTAATGTTATACTGCTTCTCTGAGGCTGATTGAGAGTTTCAATTTGTAATGATTTCTCATTTTGTGAGGATATAATTTCATGAGTGTCAATTTAATTCTTTAAGCCTGAGCTGTGGCTGGAGTGCTACATTTCTGGTTGTTAATTTTGAGATCTTGAATATCATCTAAGCTTTAGGCAGTAAAAAGAACACACTCTTGTCATTCTGAATTGCTGAACATTACTCTGGGCACATCTAGATTCATGAACTGCCCCAATTGAAAGAGGATTGGATTCTAAGCACTTGTGGTAAATGTAAATGGCTTTGGACAGCCTCCTCTACCCAATTGTCTCTTCTTAAGTGAAGGACCCTTAAACATCATTAAAATCCAGTAATCTATATGCTTAAGGATGACATTAAGGACAGTAATATGGATGCAATGTACTTGCTAGTAGATTTTTAAATTGTCCTAGGACATATGTAATTTACAAGTGAATCATAAAGTACTAAAGGCCCTAATAATACATTTTCTGAAGAAACTTTTGATTGATTTTAATAGATGAAGTTTTCTTTACTTTAATAGCCCTGTTTCAATCTTCTGCAAGGGATGAGCATGTTGTACTAGCGGGTGTAAATGATCACACTTTTCATAACTTTTCCAATAGAGAAGAGGAGTGTTCTCACAACAAGTTTTCTCTCACAATCTGAGACTATGCCCAAACTTCACATTACGCTTCTTGAGGATTTTTCCAGGCACAACCTCTATCAAAATGTAGGATTAGATTGTTCACGAAGGAGGAAAAAGTTGATGTATGATGTATCAGAAATTGTGGATGTTGGCGCAGTCTAACAAAAAATCAGTCAACATCTCAGTTATGCTTTTATCCCTGATTTCTGTTGTCACGAGGGTAGAAAAACTCTGGTGGGGAAATACAGTTTCAGTTTGGTATACACACACATATATGTGTATATATAAATATGTGACATATATAACATATTCATTTACACATATTTGTTATGCATATTATGGTTTGTGACAACTGCACTACTTTGTATACTGGTTCATACTTTTCAAAGCAAACAAATAATTATCTCATTCATTTGTAACCCTATATATATTAAATGTGAAATAATACTCTTTCCCTCACACACACTTTTCCATTCTTCTTACACCTTACTCTCCTTCTTGTATGTGTAGGGGCATTGGCCTCCTTGCTGTTTCTCAAACCAGACACCTCATTTTTCAACTCTGGGTACTTTCTCTGGCTATCCCCCATGAATTCTATCCCTCCTCACCTCTACCTCCTGGCTTCCCTGGCTTCTTTCAAGTCCCAACTAAAATCACACCTTCTATAGGAAGCCTTTCCTTAAGACTCCCCCCTTGATGCTAGTCCTTTCCATCTGTTGTTTATTTCCAATTTATTTAGCTTGTTTTTACATAGTTGTTTGCATGTTGTCTCCCATGTTAGACTGCAAGCTTCTTGAGAGCAGGGACTGTTTTTCGTCTTTCTTTATATCCCCAGGGTTTAGCATAGTGCTTGGCACATGTTGCTGGTTCAGTCATTTCAGTCATGTTTGACTCTTCATGACCCCATTTAGAGTTTTCTTAGCAAAGATATTGGAGTAGTTTGCCATTTCTTTCTCCAGCTCATTTGACAGATGAGGCAAACAGGGTTAAGTGACTTACCCAGGCTCACTCAACTAGTAAGTGTCTGAGATCAGATTAGAGTCCAGGAAGATGAATCTTCCTGATTACAAGTCTGGTACTCTATCCATGTGCTACCTACCTGCCTGCCTGGACTTTAGTAGGTGTTTAATAAATGATTATTGATTTAAAACAAGAAAGATAAATAAGAAAGTAGTACAACATCTGAAGAGAATTTTAGAAAGCTAGATCTCTGGTAATTTCTGAATGGAGATAGAAAGAAATATACATATTTCTAAGCTGAAAAATTGGACACCTGTACAAAAATTAATCATGTATTAATTTTAAATCTCATAAAATGCAGAAAAACTGAAATATTAAACACATCATTTGCTAACCACAACATTAAAAATATTACATTCAATAAAGTTAATGGAAAAAAGAATTAAAAGTCAATGGGAGAAATCATTGAATTATAAAGAATTAGTGAATCAAAGAACAAATCAGAAAAACAATAGATAATTTGGGTTGCAACCAAAGTAATTCTTAAAGGAAAATTTATACCTTTAAATACTTTCATCAACAAAGGATAGATCAACGAATTGGGCATGCAGTTAAAAACACACACACACACAACACACACACACACACACAAATAAAATATCCAATAAAACACCAAAACAGAAATTCTATTTTTTAAATCAAATGCTTTATTAATTTCTAGTTTACATCATTCCTTTCTGCAAGATTTTGAGTTACAAATTTCCTTCTCGTTTTTCCCCCTACCCAGCACCCCAAAATAGCAGTCCCACAGGATATCCCCTCCTCCAGTCTCTCTCTCCCATATCTTCTCCCATACATGCTCTGACTTTCCAGTAGGGCACGCTGGATCTCTATGCCCCAGTGCCTGTATATCTTATTTCCCAGTTACATGTAAAATAATATTAATAATAGTATGTATATTATTTTCAACATTTGATTTTAAAGCTTTGAATTCCAGATTCATTCCCTTCCTCCCTTGTCACTCACCCTTATTGGGAAGATAAGCATTTCAATATAGGTTGTACATGTGTAGCTATGCAAAAACATTTCCATAGTGGATATATTGTAAAAGACTGACTGTTTTTCCCTCCCTCCTATCCCACCTCCCACTTATTCTATTCTCTACTTTGATCTTGTCCCTTTTCAAAAGTGTGTGCTTCTCCAAATTCCCTCCCCCCTAGCCTGCCCTCCCTTCCATCATGCCCCCTCTCATCCCCTACCCCCCTACTGTCCTGTAGGGTGAGATACCCTATTTAGTGTGTATGTCATTCCCTCCCCAAGCCAAATTCAATGAGAATAAGGTTGACCCATTCCCTTTTGCCTTCCTATTCTTCCCCTCCATTGTAACCATTTTCTCTTGCCTCTTCTATATGAGATAGTTTACCCCATTCTGTTTTTTTCCATCTCCTCTCATTATATTCCTCTCTCACCTCTTAATTTCACCTTTTAAGTATCTTCCCTTCCTATTAAATTGGTCCTGTGCCCTCTCTCTATGTATACCTGTACATATATATACACATTCACATAAGTATTCATATACCCATATGCTCTCCTATATGGACATATGTATGTATGTGTATATATGTATGTGTGTGTGTTTGTATATGTATATATATACACACACACACATTTCTATTCCCTTCAACTATTCTCATACTGAGAAAAGTTTCATCAGTTAAAATTATCATTTTTCCATGTAGGAATATAAGTAATTCAACTCTGATAAGTTCCTTGTGATTTATTTTCTCTGTTTATCTTCTCTTGCTTCTTGTATCTGAATGTCAAATTTTCTATTCAACTCTGGTATTTTCATCAAGAATGCTTGAAAGTCCTCTATTCCACTGAATGACCATATTTCCCCCTGAAACATGATACTCAATTTTGCTGGGTAGGTGATTCTTGGTTTTAATCCCAGCTCCTCTGACCTCCAGGATATCCTATTCCAAGCCCTTTGATCCCTCAGTGTAGAAGCTGCCAGATCCTATGTTATCCTGATTTTGTTTCCACAATATTCAAATTGTTTCTTCCTGGCTTCTTGTAATATTTTCTCCTTGATCTGGGAATTCCAGAACTTGGCTATAATATTCCTAGGAGTTTTCTTTTTGGGATCTTTTTCAGGAGGTGATTGGTGGATTCTTTCAACCTCTGTTTTGCCCTCTGGTTCTAAAACATCAGGGCAATTTTCCTTGAGAATTTCTTGGAGGATGATTTCTGGGTTCTTTTTTTTTCTTTTTTAATTAATTTGTTTGTTTACTTTTAGTTTACAAGATTCAATTCCACAATTCCTTGAGTTTCACATTCTTTCCCCATCCCTCCCCTCTCCACTGCCATGGTGGCATGCAGTCAAGTATAGGATCTGTAAATACTTGCACATTAGACATTAGTCAGGTAATAAAGACAGATTGTATCAGATGGAATGAAAAAATGGTAAAGAGGAAATAAAAGCAAACAAGAAAAAGAAAAATATCATGTAGTTTGCTTCAATCTGGATACAAACTCAGTTCTTTCTAGTTCTTTCTCTGGATGTAGACATCTCTCTCCATCATGAATCTTTTGGGATTGACTTATATCACTGCATTGCTGAGAAGAGTCCAGTCTATCAAAGTTGGTCATCACACATATGTTGTGTCTGTAATTGGGTACAAATTTCTCCTGGTTCTACTCTTCTCACTCAGCATCAGTTAGTATAAGCCTTTCCAGGTAAATATGAAGTCCATCTGCTCCTCATTTCTTATAGCACAATAGTATTCCATAACATGCATAGGCCACAACTTGTTCAGCCATTCCCCAATTGATGGGCACCCCCTTAACTTCCAATTCTTTGCTACCACAAAAAGAGCTGCTATAAATACTTTTGTACATATGGGTCTATCTCCCACTTCTATGATTTCTTTCGGATATAACCCTAGGAGTGGTATTGCTGGGTCAAAGGGTATGAAATTGTTTATAGCCCTTTGGGCATAATTCCAGATTGCTCTCCAGAAAGGTTGGATCAGTTCACAACTCCACCAGCAATGCATTAGTGTTCCAATTTGCCCACATCCTCTCCAGCATTTGTCATTTTCCTGTTTTGTCATCTTAGCCAATATAACTGGTGAGATCTGGTACCTCAGAGTTGTTTTGATTTGCATTTCTCTAATCAATAGTGATTTAGAGCATTTCTTCATGTGCTTATAGATATCTTTAATTTCTTTCTCTGAAAACTGCCTGTTCATATCCTTTGACCATTTATCAGTTGGGGAATGACTTGTATTCTTATAGATTTGACTCAATTCTTCGTATATTTTAGAAACAAGTCCTTTATCAGAGACATAGGTTGTAAAAATTCTTTCCCAATTTCCCACTTCCCTCTTAATCTTGGTTACATTGGCTTTGTTTGCACAGAAGCTTTTGAATTTAATATAATGAAAATTAATCCATTTTGCATTTTATAATGCTCTCTAATTCTTGTTTAGTCATAAAGTCTTTCCCTCTCCACAAATCTGACAGGTAAACTATTCCTTGTTTTCTGAGATTGCTTAAAGTATCAACCTTTATACCTAGATCATGAACCCATTTAGACTTGATTTTGGTATATGGTGTTAGAAATGGTCTATGCTCAGTTTCTGCCATACTATATTCCAGTTTTCCCAGCAGTTTTTGTCAAATAGTGAGTTCTTATCCACAAAACTGGGGTCTTTGGGTTTATCAAACAATAGATTACTATAGTCATTGACTGTTGAATCTCATGTGCCTAATCTATTCCATTGATCCACTCCTCTATTCCTCAGCCAGTACCAAGTAGTTTTGATGACTGCTGCTTTATAATACAGATTGAGATCTGGTATAGCTAGTCCACCTTCCCTAGCATTTATTTTCATTAATTTCCTTGATTGGGTTCCTTTTTTTTTTGATCATGGTTTTCAGGTAGTCCAATAATTTTTAAATTATCTCACCTGGATCTATTTTCTAGGTCAGTGGTTTTCCCAATGAGATATTTCACATTGCCTTCTATTATTTCATTTGTTTGGATCTGTTTAATAGTATCTTGATTTCTCATAAAGTCACTAGCTTCCATTTGCTCCAATCTAATTCTGAAAGAATGATTCTCTTCAGTGAGCTTTTGAGATTTTTTTTCCATCTGGCAAATTAATTTTTTATTAAAAATTAATAAATTTTTATTAATAAAATAAATATAAAAAATAAAATAAATTTTAAGGCATTCTTCTCTTCATTGCCTTTTTGAGCCTCTTTTGCCATCTGAGTTACTCTATTTTTTAAGCTGTTATTTTCTTCAGTCAGGTTGTTGACTCTCATTTCATAATTTTCTTGCATCATTCTCATTTCTCTTCCCAATTTTTCCTCTACTTCTCTTATTTGGTTTTCAAAATCCTTCTTAAGGTCCTCTATGGCCTGTAACCAGCTCATATTTTTCTTGGAAGATTTTGGTACAGGAGTTCTGACTTCGTTGTCTTCCTCCTGTTCCATGCTTTGATCCTTTTTGTCACCAAAATAGGAGTCTAATATTGTATTCTTCTGTTTGCTTTGTTTCCTTTTCCTGCTCATGTTGCCACTCACTTACTTGAATTTGGGGTTTGGGGTTTTTTTTTTGCCACAGTAGGACTCTGCCAACAGACAGGGGAGCTATATCCCAAATGCTGGGGTTTTCTCAGCTGCTGAAGGTATTAGTTGGGTGCCCTCTCTGAAGCCTCCACACACTCTGGCAAACTTGTTGCACACCCCAGGACCTCCACCCTAGACAGCAATCCAGATCCAAGCAGGTTAAAGCAAGAGTGATTACCCCTCAGACTGGTTGCTTGGTCTGCCTACAATCTGCAGGCCAGGAGCTGAAGCTGCCACATGGTGGCGGCTGCAGGGCCGTGGCACCTCACCCACTTCTCACTCCAGGGGCAAAGGCCAAGAGTGTCATTTTGTGACTTCTGTAGCTCCAAAGTTTGTTCAGAGTCATCTTTTACATGAATTGGAGGAGGTGGGAGCTGGAGCCCCATGGAAGTCCTGTTTCTACTCTGCCATCTTGACTCCACCCCCCCAAAACAGAAATTCTAAATATCAAAAAAGAGGTCAACAAAATTGAAAGCAAAAAAAAAATTGATAAATGAAACTAGTAACTGCTTTAAAAAATAAATAAAATATATAGTACTGCATTTGATAAAATCTCTTGTCCAATGGACATGATAGAGAGATGCATGCTGGATGAAAGTATAGTTATAAATTGTTATATACAGTTGCAGCTGGTTAAATAATTTCCCTCTAAGAGTAGCAACAGGTACTGAAATAAAGGGAGGTCTCTAGTGGACCCTCTAGCAGAGTGATTAGGGTATTAATTATTGTCTATTCTGTTAGACTTTTTTGTCCATGATCTTCATACACTGATTTTCAGATGATGCCAAACTAGGAAGGAGAGCTAACATGTTGGATGTCCATATATGAACAAATCTCAACAATATATGTCAGTAATAAAGTAAGATGTAATTGGGACAAATATGAAGTCCTACATTTGGATTTTTTAAAATTGCAAAAATATAAAATAAAATGGAGAAATGTTTAAAGTATAGTTCTTATGAAAACAATCTGGGAGTTCCTATCAAGAGATAACTGCTCAAAGGATATGAACAGTCTTCAAAAGAAAAATTGCAAACTAGAGAAGATTACTGTAAGCACAAGCAAGGTGAGATTTTTGTTGTGTTCTTTTTTGGAGTTCAGTTTCCCAGGTTCAGGCTTAATTGTAAACATCTGAATGATTAATCGCCTTTGAACCCTGATAATTTACAGCTGTGCTGCATCAAGTTGGTTTCATGCCTTCTGGCTCTAAGTCAATAAGGGGTAGGGCCTTTGTTATATATTCTGGGAGTTTGGCATTTTGCTTTGGGGGTTCACTCATGAGAAGGATCTTTTGATAGCCTGGTTGAGACTCTAAGTGGCTGTTTGTTAAAAGCCCCCCAACAGCAGTTGTCCATTCTTCCCTGATCTAGTGATGTATGTAAAGTGCATGGCAATATTGCTTTACTCAGACAGTTGGAGCCCTGTCTGTTGGTCTTTGGGCTAATTTCTGTTTGTATTTCCTCCAAGTTCAGGGTGCTGACCTTTCCCCTGAACTAGTGAATGTAATTAAAAGTAGGATTGTTAACCCCTTTTGGAGCAATCTTTCCTTTAAAAGCAGATCAAAGAACCTGCTTTAGCAGGTTATCCTGGGTATACTAGGGTGCTTGCTAATACAATTACATGAAATCATGCTCAAAATCACTAATAGTAAGACAAATTAAAATTAAAACAACCTGGAGGCTTCACTTTGCACCATGAAAATTGGAAAAAATATTACAGAAGATAGGAATAACAAATGTTGGAGAGCTATGGGAGATATGCTAAAGTATTATTGGTTAAGTTATGAAGTGGTCCAATGACTCTGGACATCTACTTGTCATTGCATAAGAAAAGTGACTAACCTGCCCATAATCTGTTTCAGTGATCCCATGGCTGGGCATATATACCAAGGAAATCAAAGGTCTAATATTTGCCAAAATAACCTTAACAGTACTCTTTATAGTGACAAAGAACTAGAAGTCCAGTAGATATTGTTAATATATTGGACATTGGCTGGAAAAAAAAAAACATCGTAGAAGAATGTAATGAAATACTGCTCTACAGAAAGGGATGAAAAATACGAGGGACTCAAAATCATGGCAGAATAGTTGAAAAAAAAACTGGGGATATTTATCCTGGAGGAGAGACCTGAGAGGGACATGATGACCATTTTTATCTGAAGAGCTGTGTCATTTGGAAGCAGGATTCAAATTACTTGTCTCGGACCCAGAGGGCAGAAATAGAAACACTGAATAAAAGCTGTATAGAGTAAATTGTGACTCAATATAAAGAAGAACTTCCTGACAAGTAGAGTTGGCTAGGATATTGAAATAGTACAAGTGCGTATTTGTTCTGGCTCACATCTTGGAAAAGACTTTGGTCATAGGAATGGAAGGCCAGAGGGCCATGGAATTGCTTCTACATGGCTATCTCAAGATTTAGAAATTCCACCAGACAAAAATATGACCTAAAATTATTTCTAGGGGCATCTAGGTGGCACAGTGAATAGAGCACCAGACCTGGAATCAGGACGACCTGAGTTCAAATTTAGCCTCAGACACTTAACACAAAAACTAGCCATGTGACCTTGGGAAAGTCACTTAACCCCAACTGCCCTCCAAAAGGCAAAACATTTTTTTAAAATTATTTCTAATACTCTATAGGTAGAGGTTGAATATTTTTTTCTTATAACACTGTTAAGCTATGCACTTTCAATATATTCAATTTTGCATTAAGCATAGAATTATACTAAGGGATTGAGCAAGCTCTTGCCTGTGACTTACAGTTGCAAATACTGTTTTCCTTAGGTGATACTTAACCTTCTTAGCACAGCTCCTTAAACAGTCAAGATATTGGCCAATTGGGCAATAGGAATATAATTGTAGAAATTTAATTTTTTAGATTGTAGGCGTAATAGGCTTACTTTATGAAGTCTTCCGAACATGACAATGTAGTTCACCTGCTTTTTCTGAAAAGAGGCTGGAGTTCTGGGGGAAATTAGGGTAGAAATATGTCATGGAACTTAAAATGTTATGGTCTAAAACACTATTTTACATTGCTACTTTGAAAGATCTATTATTCCATCAACGTATGCATTTCTGCCACTGAGAGTAGAACTGAAGCTTCTTGAGGGCAGACACTGTCCCCAGGAACCAGCACCCTCTCTTTCACTCAGTAAGTGATTAATACAGGCTTATTGATTCCAATTAAATGAGTTCCTTTAGGCTGCCTTCCTCCCTACCCACCCTCCCTTTGCCCTGCCCTGCCAAAATGCCAACACTTGTAGGCCAACCTTCTGATGATAAGGGTCTTCCCAGCACCCAACCAGCTGTCTTCAGACCACCCGCATCCTATTGCTGGCAAAGGTCTATACATGAAACTTGAACAGCTTGATAAGGCCTACCTGAACTTGTCCTCCTGCTTGCTTCCTCCTTTGAGAATCCAGGGTAAATACCACCAAGGCAGAAGCATCAAGGATTATGGGCAATACCTTTTATTTAAAATTATTTTCAGTTAGTAAGACTCTGTAACAAATAAACATAGGCTGAACAAAATAAATTTCTACATTGTCCACATCCTTCTTTCTTTGACCATGAAAAGCACAATTGGGTAGAAACTTGAAAGTGGATATCTTTTGGAACGATTTGACACAGTGTAATTTAAATTGGTGCCACTATTGTACCTGAACTACATAGGAAGCTATAGCTCCAGGCTCAGTTGGGCACAGACTATACATCCAGAAAATTCAGAAAAGCTAATGTCACTCAAACCCAAAGGATACAAATAGTAAATAGAGAATGTGGCCATTAGTCTTAGGCATCAGACTAATGAATATCTAGGGGCTCAAAGGGCTAATGTCTTATAAGACCCAGACTACCACAATGTAAATAAAAAGAACCACCACAAAACAATAAAACAATTAATGGTGCTAAAGAACTAGCTTGGACTGGAAGAAGAGATATGGGAAGACATCTTTCTCTTCCTCCTATATTCCTCTACTCTGAATGTAGGGAATGTGTAAATGTGGAACATAACATATATGGTAGTCACATTTTTTTTCAATGTACTGACTGGTTTTGCTGATGTTTTCTCTTTTCTCTCTTTTTTTCTTTAAGAGTATTATTACAAGGCA
Source organism: Petaurus breviceps papuanus (assembly GCF_028583685.1). Taxonomy (NCBI): domain Eukaryota; kingdom Metazoa; phylum Chordata; class Mammalia; order Diprotodontia; family Petauridae; genus Petaurus; species Petaurus breviceps. Next base: position 12,963,709 of record NW_027186473.1, read on the forward strand.
TGGAGCTTTGAGAGTGGGAGGAGTAGGAAAGTGGGGGAAATTTAAGTCATGTGAAAACAAAAGATATCAATAAAAATTGACGAAAAAATATGGATCCTAGAAGTTATGATTCTGGTACATATGTCCAAAAGGAAAAGGAGGCATTAAAAAGCTGAACAGAAATCCTGAGGCAACTGTGTTTATTATTTAATGATGTCTTGTGTGGATTCATAAGTGAATTTTCCAGACTGAAAAACAAACAAGAAAGTAGAATGTAGATTACTAGAGCTCATGATGATGGCTCCTGGGGTTCAAGCAACACCTGAGGCAGAGGCCGAATGCCCTTTCTAAGCCACTACTCTTCAATCTTACCCAGCAGTCCCTTAAAAAAAAGATAAAGAAAAAAAGTAACTACAGCTGTAAGCCAAAAGCTCATTTTACAAAATTGGATCCATTGAAGTCATCTCTGAGCTGCTGAAGGAGCCGGCATTGATTTGGATGGATTAGTCTTATTACATTTATTACAAAATCCGTCATAGTAGATGTGTAGATGAGAATATGCAGGAAGAAATGATCAGAGAAGAGGAAGGATTCTTATACAATCGGAGCCTGGAGCAGAATCTTGAAAGATTAAAAAGAAAGAGAAACTTTGCGGCATTGTAAAGAAATAACTCTTTTTTTTTTAAAGTGAGACAAGGGTAGCTTTCATCTCAACATCTGCAATGAGGATCACAAGCTTTGAACTAGGTTCTGTTTGCTTGATGAAACAAATGAAGGGATTGTTGTTTTAGTATCAAGGTAGGTGAATTTTTACAATTGAAATGTCGTGCTGAAGGGAGGTCTCAGGACTAAAACTAACCACTGATATTAGATATTGCTTTCTAGCACAAAGGAGTCTTCATACGCAAATTGCTGTATTCTCCAACCTCTTGGCCCTTAGTGGGTTTTTTTTTTTAAACTTTTCAAAATGCTCTCTTTAAATGTTCTAATTTTACTTAAATAGGCATTGCACAAAGTGATAGGAGATGTACACTGACATAGAATTAAAATAAGGGAAAAAGACTTATTTGTACAAAAATATTTATAGCAGCTCTTTTTGTGATGGCAGAGAATTGGAAACCGAGGGGATGCTAATAAATTGAGGAATGACTGAACAAGTTGTAGCATATGATTGTGATGGAATTACTATTGTGCTATAAGAAATGACAAGGGGAGTGATGTTAGGGGGGGAAACCCATGGCAAAGCTTATATGAATTGATACAAAGTGAATTGAGAAGAACTGGGAGATCATGATACACAGTAATAGCAATGTTGTGATGATGATCAACTGGGAAAGACTTGACTTCTCTGATCAAGACAATTCCAAAGGACTCAAGATGAAAAAAAAAATTGCTCTTCACCTCCAGAGAGAGAACTGATGAAATCTGAGTGCAAATAGAAGATATAATTCTCTCTCTATCTCTCGGTATTTTTTTTTTTTGCTGACATGACTAATATAGAAAAATGTTTTGTGTGATTTCACATGTAATTGATAAATTGTCTTCTCAGTTAATGGAGGAAGGGTGGGAAGGAAGGAAAGAATCTAGAATTCAAAATTTAAAAAGAAAAGAGTGTTAAAATAAATAAATAATAAACACATAACAAAAACTGGATGACCACATGTCATAGAAATTGTAGAGGTGATTCTTGTTCAGGTATGGGTTAGACTAGATGATCACTAAGGTCCTTTTCAATTCTGAAATTCTCACTCTTTTCTTAGATGGGCAAAAAAGGCCTCTGGGAAGTTCTAGTTTTTGTTTGGTTTTTTTTTTTTAGTCATTAATGAATCTTGGTTTAGTAATTATATAAAAGCCTGAATCATAACCTTTTAGTCATTTGCTAATGAAAAACATAAGATTCCATAACTGAATTACAAATATCTAAACAGATATTTGTAATTAAATATAAATATTTAAATTAATATATTTTCCACTAATGTCATCCTCCAGTTCCTTTTCATGGTATAGAGCTAATTCTGACTTCTTGAAGGATATGATGGTACAAGGCACAAGGACTTTATTATGAGCCTGGTGACAGACTGTGTATCTGTTATCTGAGGACCAACCCAATGAATTTGTTCATACTCATCACCAAGACGCCCATAGTAGAAGGGATTTTTTCGTCATAGAGCATCTTCTAAAACACAGAGGGATTGGGATTGGCTGGATTGGATATAGAACACAAACTCTGAGGAAATAATACATTCTTGAAGTATTGAATGAATTAGAAGCATCCAATATCATGAATCACACTATAATGTGGATGAAAGCCTGTAACACCAATCACGGCAGCACACCTGAGGACTACTGCTGTGTCTAACTTTTAAGGATCTAATCACATAGTATAATTAACTCTCTACTCAGAATAAGCATTGTTCAATAAATTAAAGCATTACATTCATAGCAACATACTTAAGCAAAACATCATTCCATATATATATATTCCATATATAATAAATAATAACCTAATAGATAAGCAAAAGTGTGAAAGAACCATTCATAAAATCAAAGAAGACAGTGAAGAATATGCATACCTTTCATATATTGGTAAAAATCTGGAAAATGTCCAAGTTTCTGGATGCTTTCTTTCTGTTGTTGTTGACTTCACTTATTCTCAGTCTCACTTCCTCCCAAATCTTCTGTAAATTTGCTTCATTGATCATCTTCCCATATAAGAACGTAAACAGTTTGACTTTGTTAAATGCTTCATGACTTGTTAAATCATGTATAAGGTACTTAAGTCTCTCATGTTTTATGCTTCTCTTGAGTCTTCTGTTCAAATGTCAAATTTTCTCTGGTCTTTTCATCAGGAATGCTTGAAAATACTTTTTTCCACTAAATACTACCCCTCCATGTAAGATTAGACTCATTTTTGTGGGGAAGTTATTCTTGGTTGTAAATCTAGCTTCTTTGCCCTCTGGAATATCATATTCCAAGTTTTCCACTCATTTAACATGGTAGCTGGTAAATCTTGTGTGATCTTCACCTTGACTCCATGATATTTGAATGCATCCTTTCTGAATGCTTGCAGTATTTTCTCCTTGACCTGGGAGCTCTGGATTCTGAATATAATATTCCTCGGAGTTTTCATTTTGGGATTTCTCTCAGGAAATGACCTAAGCTGCTGGGACCTGGAAAAATGACTCTTTGACTTTTTGTTAGCTTTCCCTTTCAGAATTCAGTTAGGCATTTTTTAAAAGTTGTCGTAGAGGGGGGTACGATGGGAGCTTGGCAAAAATACTGACTTCACTGCCATCTTGGCTCTATCCCACATTGTTCAATTAAAATCCATCAATTAAAATCTAGTTACATAAGATGGTAACTAGAATGGAACTCTATCTTATGAAAGAAAGATAAAGACCTTGAGACACCACGGCTGCTACTCTAGAGACCACCGAGGGACAGAAAACAAACAAAAAGCAGGGCCAAGGCTTGGAAGAGTTCAGTGGGGATGGGGGAGGGGGAGGTAAGACTTTGGGGGTAGGAGAAGTGAAGTATGTAATTTGTAAGCTTCCTATTTTAACTAATTATTCTTGGTTCTTATTAGGTCGTAAATTCTGATGTCTGTTCTCTGCAGTAGAAATATAAGTGCTTTCAGTACTTCATAAATTTTGGAGCCATGGGGACAAATTTGGTTGCCACACCCTAGTTAAGTTTTGGGAAAGGTCCACAGGGTTAAAGGGTCTGGGGGGAACAGGGGCAGAGAGGCATACTTTGAAGTCCCACTACAGTGGTACCACATTCCCAGCCACTTCCTGATATTGGGAAAATATAGTAAGGAAAGAATGATAGTGTTTGTCACTCTTCAAGAATGGGGCAAATTCTTGGTACTTGACCTTTGAATTTCTATATTTCATACCATCCATGATCATTTGATTCTAATTCCTGATTCTGTGGAGGGAACAGTGTGCTTTATGAAGTCAACTTGATTCACTGAAGTTCTGGAAAGGTTGGGTGCTAGGGTCCAAGTAGGGCCTTATATTTATATCTTGAACTGGATATGGGTAAGAGTGGATGCCTGAAGAATTCAATCTATTTACAAGCCATCAACGTGGGCCACTGCAGCTGATGAAGTACAATCAATTTCTATACTTTCTAACACAATTATAACTTCACAAAAGGGTTTTATTTAACTAATGGTTAAAGTATGTAAGCTGAAGGGGAAGAGTACCAGGAGACACATGCATTGTGAATCCATTTACTTCCTGTACATACCTTGTTAGGTCATTTTCCCTTTTAGGAAGCATGCTACAGTGAGGTTTTAGGTAATAATAACCACTACCATTTATATAGGGCTTTAAGGTTTACAAATCACTTCACATTATATGATCCTCACAACAATCCTGTGAGATGGATGAGGAAATTGAGACTGAGAAAGGTTATGTGACTTCCCTAGGGTCACACAGCTGATAAGTGAAGTAGGATTTGAATCCAACTCTTCATGACTCCAAATCTACTTTACCATCTCAGTGCTTCTGGCCAAGTTTTATCCAGAGTGGTTTTTTGCAGCAATATAGGACTGTCATGTTGTAGGCCTGACTGTATTATCTGTCCTTTTTTTTTTCTTTGCTAGTAGCTGAAACAATTATTTTCCACTATGGAACAAATAAGAATAATAATCTCAATGCTTATGTAGGGCTTATTTCTTACCTTCTTTTCAATGTCCAAAATATAGTATGAAGCAACAACAAATAATGTTGCAGTTATGTTGTGCCTAGGAGGATTCCACTCAAGATAATTTGTGAGAAATTGGGGTGCTTCATAAATATTTTAGGTTTATAAGAAGTGCTTATATATACACATATACATATATATGTGTGTGTATATGTATGTATGTGTATGTATATATATATATATATATACATATGAAAAAATTTATTATCTGGAAAAGGGGTCTGATATTGCTACATGCTGAAATCTACCATAGGATCCAAACACTGAGGAATTACAGGAATTAATGTCAGATTCAAGCCCTAGTACATGACAGTGAGTGACGGAAGCTTTATAGCTCTTCAGGGAAGGGAGGTCCATTGGAAGGTGTCACAATTTCCCTTCAACTCTAAAATGGTTTCTCTTAGATTTCATTGCTCTGTTTTGTTTTTTTAAAAGGGCTTTTATTTGTTGGGCTTTAATTGTATGCTATCGATCAATAAGGTTTTATTAAGCATCAGCTTTGTTCCAGGCACTGTGCTAAGCACTGGGGGAAGAGAGACAATATACTAATGTATAGTTTTCAGTGAAATTTCCAGGAGCAGATTTCATGATACAGAGAGGTGTGAAATCCTCCTGATTCCAATGAATTGGAACCCTTTGTGTAATGTGAGAGTCTATCATGAGGTTTATGTTCAGTTAAAGAATTTTCTCTGGGAAATAGTCTAGTACTTAGACACTGCTCAACTTCTAAATAGATTTGTGTTATTTGCATTTATTTCTTCTTATCAAGGTGAAAGAATTTTTTTTTTAATCTACTCAGGAAATGGGAAGCTTCTCAGTCTCCAGGACCAATCCATTCCTAACAGAAACTGAAACTACACTGGCTTCTCTTATCAAAATTTCATTAAATATGCTTTCACTAACCTGAGTCTTAGCACGACTGGCATACTAAGAACTGTGTCACAAAGGAGGAATGTTGTGTAATTGAACAACTTATTATTCAGACATGACCAAATAGGTAAACACCCCTAAAACATTTTGTGTCAAGGACTAATATTGTAAAAAACTGGGGAGGAAGCTGTCATATAAATGGTGAAGCTACAAGAAGTCAGCTTCTGTATCTGTCATAACCTCAACATTTATCATCTTGTACTGTTATTTTTCAAACCAATTAAATGGACCAACCCTAGGAAAACATGACAATTAGCAGGCATCCTAGAATGGTTAATAGTTTTTAAAAAACAAACCATTACCACCAGCCAGTACCTCTAGGCTTATTCATCAGTCATCTTGGACATAAACTAGAGCCCACTGAGAATGTATAAGCCTGGGGGACAAAGCATCTTGGATACTTGGCATTCATGCTCTTTCCTCCTTATTGCTCCACTCCTCAGTCAGTCCCTGTAAGACTCTCTGAGTCAGCCCTATTTAAGCACCAATGGAGCAGTTTCTGGGAAAACTTAGCCATTTTACCAGGCTAACCCGTGTAACTTGTTTATTGCCTCTCTCAAGACCTAAACTTATAATTAAATTTTGTCACCTAAATTCAATAAAAAGCTAAGCTACACCTTTTACAAATTCAGCTAAGACTGAAGAAAAGACCAAATAAATGCAATTCATTGTTGAAGTGTCAGCTCCAGCAAAGGTCATCTATATGCTTTTCAAGACTTTGTCCTTTATTGGAAGAAAGGTTTCAGAACTTAGAAAACAAAAAGTTGTGTGATTCTGGTCCAAAAACCTCATGCTGACTGCAGGGGGGGGGGGGGGAGGTGGGGTGGGATGGATATGGCTATTAGTGATGAGGCTTCTTTCTCCCCATATTTTTTTTTGTTTTTACAAATGCCTTAACCAAAGGTATTCGTTGACATGAAATTGATGCTAGTATGGAAAAGATTTTAAGCACTTGCAGTTTCTCCATATGAACTTTTCCCCATACTATAAAATTGAGGTTGGCTTTTAAGCAACCTGCTACAACCACACTACCCCCTTTTCATTCCTAAATGTGGCCCTGTTTATTTTATTCTTCCTTTGGCTTTAGGCACTGGCTACCCCTAAGTGTGATTTCCAATCTCTGTGAGAATATTTCTAGTTTTGATCTTAGAGATACTGAACTGGTGACTTACAAGGGCTGCTTCCCTTGGTATTTCTGTGCAGGTTTTGTCTTGGCCCTCTTCATTACCTTCAAATGCTGCTCTCTGGCTTCTAAGAAACTAGGTCCTGGCAGGAATCCTTCCTATGGATCTGTTGCAGGGAACATCCAAGCTCCATTCATCAGCAGCATCATACTTGTCCTTGGTTCTGGGATGCCACGGCTTTCACACAGGTTGATGCTTTTTTTTGTGGAGGAAACTTATGCCCTGAATTGATATCAAGAGCTGCATGACTTATAATAAAATATTATCAAAGGTTTTTCAGGTTTTAGTAACATATAATAATCTCTCCTCAGCTAACATCTCTAAACTTCCAATAGGTACCCATTTGTTGACTATCAACTCAGCTTATTGGAGGCTAATTATTTGCATGACCATAATTTACCAGGGGAAAGTACAAAAAAAAAAAGGAAATGAAAAGCAAGCAAAAGTAAGAATAAGGGAGATAACTTCTGCCAGCAGTCTCATTTTCTACTAACTATAGAAATAAAGACTACCAACAGGCCTTTAATCATTAGGTTTAGGTGGCAGCTGGTAGAACAGTAGAGTGCTGGCTCTGAAAACAGGAAGATTCAAGGCAAAATCCAGCATCAGGCACTAACTGGCTATGTGACCCATGGCAAGTCACTATCCCTCTGCCTCTGTTTCCTCAACTATAAAATAGGGATAATAATAATGGCACCTACCTCGTAGGCTTGTTGTGAAGATCAGATGAGATGGTATCTATAAAAAGTACTTAGTACAGTGCTACAGAAACGCATATTTCTTTCCTTTATTGAGAGGCCAAGGAATTTATTCTTTAATTAACAAAGGACAAGAATAACTTTTTTTGTGTGTATATACACATACATATATGTATCTATATAAATGGGGGGCCTGAGAATTCTTACTATAAATTTTTAAAAATTTTCATCAGTTAAAAAAATTTCAACAAATTCATCATAGGACACTAATTCTTTTAAAAAGTTATTTATTGGGGCGGCCAGGTGGCTCAGCGAGTAAGAGCACCGGCTCCAGTGTCAGGATGACCTGGATCAAATCTGGGCTCAGATACTCAGCACCACACCCAGAGATAATAACTGGCCGTGTAACCTTGAGCAAGTTACTTAACCCCAATTGCTTTTTTTTTTTAAAGTTATTTATTTTAAGAACAATAGCCAGAAACAAAGCAACCAAATAAACATATGACACAATTATAAAATTTTTATTTTATTATTCTGCCAAACTGCAGTCTTAAGCAAGGCAAAACCAAAAGAACAAACAAGAAAAAAGTTAATTTGATGCTTCTGAACGATAAAAATGTTCTCTCACTCTGCATAGTTATCTCAGCTTTTCCCCCTCTTCATTGCCTGAGGCTGTCACAGTGCCTTGAAGCGTGTGACACAAAGTACAACATCAATATTAAATAGACAGTAGCAATATATCGTTTAATATGTGAACCCAGCATATGCATATATTTACATGAAGATTTTGAACTTAGCCTTACTGTCATTTAAATTGATTGCATTTTCACATATGTGCATGCATTTCCTTTTTTTTCAATGGGCAAAGAAGACCTCTGATCGTTTCAAGTCAGCAAAGAAATGGCATCATTTCCTTCCCTGATGCACTAAACAGGTGGGAATTGCTTCAGTGCCTGCAACCATTTAGGAATGTGTCCTGTCTCCTCAAGAGTCAACAGCATTTTCTCCCTCCTCTTATTAAATCTATCTTCTTGCCATCACTGCCAATATTCTTTAAAAAGAAATTTAGGATGAAGTTATCCTGGCCCTTCTCTTTAGCTGCTGAGTGACCACCCTGGCTTTGTAGTTATTCCAAGCTTGCTTTTTGATGAGTTGCTCGCTAATTGTGCTCTTTGTGGGATAAATGTCCACCAGCCCCATAGCCATTTGCTGGGATATAATAGGTGCTTCCATTAGAAAGATTTTTGTGGGAATAAAAATGCACTCAGCTCCTTCACTAACCTAGAAAGAAAAAGCAGACAGAAATGTAGTTATTTTGGTGCATAGCATGACAGCGGAGTGCTACAAGGACCCAAGCTGGTTCAGCTAGGGTACAAGAGAGGTGCCCAGAACTGCCTGGTTCAAATTTGCCAAGATGATAATGTCTCATCTTATACCTGAGAACACTTCCTTTCTTAGCTAAAAAAAATTCTATTAATTTTACCCAGTGATAAAAATTCTTTACATTTAGAAGAGAAAATGCCATACTGTAGGGAATGCATTGTGTGGAACACTACACATTCTCAACATGGAAAATGACTGATGAAAGGAACATTTGTTCACAGAAATAATTTAATGCCAGAAGTAATACCAAGGAAAAGTAAAAATAAAACATTTGAAATGTTTCATTCCTTCTGAAACTGCAATATTTTTCCCCACTGAAATATTCAATTGGGTCCATGGCTCCCAAACATGGCCTAGGGTTCATAAGGAAGAGCTTAAGACAGGCGCTGTATCATAGATGTAGTCTAAGTTATTCCAGAAAGGACTTATTCCAAATATCATAGGTTAGTTAACCCCTAACCAACACGAGATCTTTACGGACAGGGAAAATACACACTCACACACACACACACACACACACACACACACACACACACACACCCTTCTTCTGACTGCTTTCCCAAGAGAGACACACAAAAATGCACATTAGGGAAGGTTGTTAGGAATCCTGACAATTCCCATCCACAGAGGTTCACTTGGATGTGAATCACACTCTATATGCAACCAAGATAGCCATAAAAACATACAATAGGGCCCAGCCTATTGCTAAACTTTATTTCTCTTAATCTTTAAATCCCTTAGTCCACACCAACCCTTGGATATGCATAAAAAAGGGCTTAAGGACTGCTGGACCTGTAATTTCATTGGTATAGGGGATTCCCAGATAAAGAAACTCTCTGTACCAACACAGGTAGATGCCTCCTCTGTAACTTAAAGTCTTTAAAAAGACTAGAACACTGACAAAGTAAGTGGTTTGCCCCAGGTCACACGGCTAGTATGTTTCAGAACTGGGCCTTGAACCCAAGTCTCCCTGGCTTCAAGGGTGGTTCTTTACTCCTACAAGATGCTAACCTCTCTATAACTAGGAGAGATTAATGGAGATGCTGATTAAGCCAGCATAGTTTGGCGCTCATCTTTGATGTAGTGCTGACTCAACTTGCTGCCTAAAGCTTTGCCCTTACTCCTGGCCATAGTTCTAAGACATCTATGAACTTAGTAAGAACTTAGTATAATTGGGGTTTTTAATGGGAGGTTCTTTTTAGAGATATTGTGTGTATGTATATAAATATATGCACACAAACATATACATACACACATGTGATATATACATATATAAACATATATGCATATATGGAGTCTGAAAATGTTTAAATATTATTTCAGAAGAAAAGTATTTTCTTACCAGCCTGAAATGTATATCACTTGGTTTCTTCATTTTTTCTACCAAACCCTAAAATTATAAATACTTTTTTTTAAAGGAATGAAAGTCACTGAAAAACTAAACTATCTCTTTAGTCAATTCAACCAGTAATATTTTAGCTATTTAAGAAAATTTAGATCAGATAAATACACCTCATTGTTAAGGTTCTAATCTTGCAAAGGTTAAATTTGTCCACCTTTTTTTTAAACATTCTTTTCTCCTTTGGTTTCCATGACGTTAAATGTTCCCAGTTTCTCTTTCCTATTATAACAGTCTATGCACCTACTTAAACAATGTTGAATGAATTAATGTAATTCTCCTGCTCTAGCACCTATGGTGAATCTCTACTGGCCAGCACATTGAGTCTAAATATTCTCTGATTTTTACCTCCTTTACTAACTGGCTCCTCTTCCTGACTCTTTAAATATGGTCTTGCTCTTTTTTTCATTCTAGTTTTTACCTTGATGTACTGATGCTTCAAGTGTTACCCATTGTTGATGCCATCTACAATATATTCCACTGCTAACTGCTAGGAATACAAGAACAGGCAAAAAATATCATCCCTGCCCTCAAGGAGCTTGGTGGCAGTTTTCATAATTTTTTTGTTTGTTTGTTTTTCACGTGTGAAAATGATTGTATTTGTTTTACTTGGCCCAGAGGGTAGAATTAGGAATAATTAGTGGAAGCTACAGAGAGGTTGATTTTAGCTTGATATAAGAAAGACAGCAAATGCCAGGAAATCGTTACAGACACATGTATGGGGAAGCAGTACCGCAGTGTAGATAGCCAGTCTTGGAGTCAAGATTTGGGGTCAAGTAGCACCTCTGACACATACTGGCTGTGTGATGCTGACCTCTTAGAGTCTTGAGGCAAATTGCTGAGACTAACAATAGCTGAACAGTAGCCCCTCTGCATTGGCAGGGGAAGTTTCTTCCCTAAAAGTTCTCTACTCCAGTGAAATCAAAAGTTCAAGCCAAAAATAAAGAAAAATGAGACGTATCCAAAGGAAGGATGAGCAGCTTCAGGATACTTTAGGTCCTACTTCATTTAAAGTCTTTATGGAGACATTAAATGAAAGCTTCTCTGAGATGTTTTAGAGAGGATCCACATTTCAGTCATCAATTGGATTAAATTATCTCTGTGGTCCCTTCCAGCTTTGAAAATTAATAATTCTCTGATAATGGAATCAGATTGAAGGCTAATAAGATAATAATTATGACTGATTGTACATAACCTTTCTTTTTAATGCCCATCTTCTAACTCATTTAATGAAGGTGTCACTTGATGGCCTCTTATGACTGTCATAATCCTTAACCCATAGCTCTAAAGAGAACTATCTAATTCTAGCTACTTCATTTGGAATTTATTATAAGAAATACCTGGTAAAAGTTATTGATAAATATTTTCTAACATACACACTTCTTTAAAAGAATAGATTAGTCAATTCTTTAAGTAAGCATGTATATTTACTGAGCACCTATTATGCACAAGTTGTTTTATTAGATTAGATGGAAGATACAAAGGATATTATAAACTGTAGAACTGGAAGGAAACTTGGAACCCTTTCTGTTCAATCCCCTCATTCTACAGATTAGGAAACTGAGGTCCGGGGAGGTTATGACTTGTCAAAGACTATACAGTCCTTGTCAAGAAATCACAAACTAGTTAGGAGATGTATGTATGTATGTATGTGTATATGTGTGTATGTGTGTATGCAGTTAGGCAACATCAAAAGGTAGTACACGTCTAGAGGCCTTATGTGTGTTATAGATAAGTGTTCTAAAGAGAAAGAACACTTGAGTCTGCTGTAGTCAGGGGAAGTATTATAGAAGAGGTGGGATCCTACCTCTCAAACTGAAAGAGACCTCAAAGGTAATTGAGTCCAACTCCATTATTTTGCATATGAGGAAACTGAGGCCCAGAGAGATTACAAGTCATCAGAGAAGTTCCCCTCAGTGGTGGGATTTTAACCCAAGTCTCTCTGAATCTAGAGTCACTGTTCTTTCTATTATTGCAGTCTAGTTAGGATTTAAATAGGAGGGCAGCATCTAGGGTCAGGAAAAGGGTACAATAAAAAGTATAGAGACATTAAAGAACAAGGTGTACTTAGGTGAAAGTGAGTTGAACAATTCATATAAATGGAGGATGTATGTGGGGGAGCAGAGAGAAATGAAGCTAGGAAGATTCTTTGGGGGACAGGTAAATGATGGGTGTTGAAAGCTCGGTGAAGCAATATGGACTTTTTTTTGTTTGAGGATCCCTCATCAGTAACATTATGAAAGCAGTGTCATAGCAATATTTATTACTCAGGAGGTCTTTTGGTGATGGATAAGATGAGGTAAGAAGGGTGGGAAAGATTAGAAGCTGGGAAGCTATTGCAGTAGTCCAGGTGTGAAGTGATGAGGTGAAGTCATCAGTGGTGATGAAAAGAAAGGAATGAACTAAAAAAAAAATGCTTAAGAAACATCAATGTGATTTAGCAATGACTCAGATATTGGTGATTTCATGTCAATGAAGGATTAATAGCAATATCACATGGAACACTAACTGAATTTTTAGGGTGCCTTTAATAAAAGATTTAGGGAACTTAAGGGAAAAATTCCTGCCAAAGGTGGTATAAAAGGCAGAATAGAAATCTCCAGCTCTCCTAAATACTATCAATCAATTTAAAATTATTACTTTCATAAAAATGTTTTCAAAGTTTAAATTTTTAATCTAGTTTAGTTTGATATAGACCCTAGTTTGGTTTAATGCAGACTGTAACAATCCCACGTAACAATAAAGATTTCTTAGTACTCTGGTTTCAAATGAATGAAGCTACAGAAGTCAATTTTCTTTAAAAATGAATACAAAGGAGCACGCTTACAATGTAATTATAAAACAAAGAAACTCACAAAAATTTGTCCTTTTTCCAAAGAATTTAACTCGATACCATAATATGCTGATGAAGTTACCTACCAAGAACAAATAGAAATGTTAATGATTTTTAATAAATTAAAACCCAAATTAAAGAGGTATAGTATCTTCAAGTATACCTTTGAACCAAAGAAACAGTGTGAGAAAGTCCAAAAAACTTTAATTATCTGACATTCTGCTACAGTGAAGCACTCCCATAGGGCTATACCCAACCAACTCATAATTGGACCCCAGCACTGATTATCCCAGTTTCAAAGTACTCTATGGTTCCACATTCCTAAAAGCATGGTATGAGCCCTCTCTGATTTGCTTAATAGTTAAACAACTGACACAATTAGGTCAAAGCAAAAGCATTTACCAAAATGGCACAGCAGGAATAATTGTGATAAAACATGTTTCCCATTAACCCGGTCATATATATGCATAGTACCAGTGGAAAGACTACGTACAAGCAAAGAACATATTAGCAGAGAAGCATATGTTGGGAATGACTATGACAAGGAAATTCCCAGATCTAGTGGATAAGGCCCTGATTTCTTTTCTCTCCCCATGGTATGCCCCTTGGGTACAGAGCTTCTGCTGGGAAGAAAACTTCAGCTTGATTTCTTGGGCCTGCTCCTCTGCAATTCAGCACTACAGCTGGATTCTCTAGACTTTCTGCTGAGTGAGGCATCTCTTACTGGTTAAGTTGCTTTCATCATCATTACTGACAGGGGAAGGGAAGAGAAGTCCCCTTCACCTGATACATTCTGGAACAGCACAAGAACTGGATTCTTCCTACATCACTGGCTCCTCTTGACTAACTCTCCTGGAAACTGATCATGCATTTTAAGGCCACCAGGAACATGGTTGATCGTTCAGTCAGCCAATGCTTAACTACTGTAAAATTCCATTAATCTAAATATGGCAGCTCTTCATACATTCTACATCAGTAAAGGAAAATGCAAACAATTCGTTACACTTCCTTTTCATGTTTTTCATATAAAAAGCTGAAAGTGGTAAAAAAAAAAAAACAACCCAATACTTTACAAGGTTCAAATGGACCATTTTAAGTTTTCCATCCTTTACAATCAGCAAGTAGATCTCTTGGGATACGGATCAATGATTCATTTTCTTCACAAACTATGAATGAAACCACTCAAAGTCTAAAAGAGGCAAAACCTTAACATTTCATTTTATTTGTTACCTCAAGTACTAAATTTACTAGGGTTCCATGATAATGCTCCCTTCACAATAGCAAAATAACCCCAAACCACTATTAAATCCATGTTTCACTTGATTACTAAATAGAAACATGAGGTTATATATTAATCTTTGGTCACTACTGTTTAGTACGTTAAGAATAAGAAGTACATATTTACTTATATTTATGTTTAGTCCCTATAAAAATATAGAATTATATCACAAAATTCTGGCAATCTCATAATTACATCCAAAATAAATTCAAGAACAGAGAGAATGTGAATGTGTACATAAGAATGAAACAAAATACCAAATGTTGCAGGGTAAGAGTTGACCTATCAGATAGGTTAGTTAGAATTTTTCTTTTAAAAATGTAGCTTTTGACATATATATGTATGTATATGTTTGGGTTTACTATTGTTAATGGCTCTCTGAGGCAGCTACAACAATGGAGGTAATTTCTTTCCCATTAGCCCATTAGCAGCTGCTTAACAAACCTGGGGTAGCTAGGTGGTGCAGTGGGTAGAATGCTGGGCCTGGAATCAGGAAGACTCATCTTCTTGAGTTCAAATCCAGCCTCAGATACTTAGTAGCTATGTGACCCTGGGCAAGTCACTTCATCCTCATTTGTAAAATGAGCTAGAAAAACTGGAAAAAGTTTCCTCATCTGTAAAATGAGCTGGAAGAGGAAATGGCAACCCATTCCACTCCAGTATCTCTGCCAAGAAAACCCCAAATGGGGTCATGGAAAGTTGGACACAAATGAAATGATTGAACAACAACAAAACAAAACCAAGTGTTCTGTTCCCATTGCCTATAACTTCTGAGAACAAAGTACATGTGCTCAACATGTAAATCAACTCTAATTTGGGGAAATGTTTTATTAACCTCAAAAGTGCACAAGAAAAAGAACATTTTCAAGATGCAGCAAGGCATAGTGGGAAAAATACCGGACTTGGAGTCAGGAAAAGTGGACTTAAAATTCCAGCTCCAGTACTTACTAGATCTATGATTATGTTCATCACTTAACCTCTCTAGCTGCAGTTTTTGCAGCTGTAAAGTGAGGTTAATAACACTTACTAAGATCTTTGGATGGGAAGCATTATGCAAACCACAAAATGCCATCTAAATGTATATTATTAGGCTACTCCTTGTGATGTTCTCTGTGGAGGGAAGGGGAAGGATAATTGGCTGGTGGCCACTTCTGGGAGCTACTTGCAGCATCAGGGTCCTCCAGAAAGCATCCTCCCCTCTTTGATACAGCTCAGATCATGTTGTCACAGCGGTGAAATAAGACTTTGGAGAAATCAAAAGTAATTTTTAAAAATCAGGATGCAGTCCTTCTTCACTGCGGCCTAACAGAATTTCTTATCTCTTTCAAGACTCAGTTCAAGCTCTCTTCTACACAAAGCCTTTCCTGATCTCTCCCCTCAACTCCCACAACTGTTAGCATATTCCCTCTTCAAGAATTTCTATCATTCATTGTGCAAGGTGTCCCAAAAATCTTAGTGCAGTTCAAATCTTAATTAAGCATTAGTAACTCACAGCTGCATTAAGACTTTTGGAACATCTTGTATTTGTATATCCAGTGCCTAAAATAATGTTTGGCCCATAGTAGACTTAGTAAATACCTTGTTGATTGATCAATCAAGAAAAAGTCGAAGGAATCCACATTCCAGACCACTGCCAACCTCAAAACCCTACTTGGAAAAGCTAGAGAGAATCAGAGCTACATAATGATCTTGGAGTTTTAAAGTTGAACAGTCCCATAGAGATCTCCTATAGATTATACTTGTGGAGATAATCTAGTCTAATCATTTCATTTTGCAAATGAGGGACTTGACTTTCCCAAGGTCACACAGAAATTTAATTTAGTTCATTTTATGGTTCTAATTGGTATGGTTCCAATGGACAGCATAAACATTTGCCCAGAATTCTCAGTCATACCTATCTGCCAATAAAGGTCTTGACTTTGTTCTCCTGGCTTCCGGCAGGCCAGTGGGGAACAAACAAGGTATACATATTCAAAACCTAACCAACGCGGCAAACAGGAAGCTTTCAGCAAGACAATCTACAGCCTTTAAGAAACAGTTATTCATGAGGTTATGATTTCCCTTTATCATTTCATCTGACAAATGTTTTCCTACATCTGTGGTTCAATCCTCCACACATCAGGGTTAGTGGCATGCATAAGTATTTAAAGTTAGATGGTTATGGAAACAAAGCGGCTGAGCAGGTAGAAAAAAAACATTAAGGGAATTCCTTAATAGAAGGAATTTTATGTATCTTATGATGCTGAACCTTACAATTTGATTGCGTTCCTTGCTCTTCAGTAGGTCAGGAGCTTTAAGGATGTGTCCATGAACACAAAAAACAATTTGAAAAATAACTTTAAAAATTAATCCCTGCTTGTTGAATACATAGTAACAAGCAGTTAGTAAATTTGGGAAACAAGCAGCAATTGTAGAAATTAGTTAATAACTACCAGCTACTGGATGAAAACCACAGGGTTGCTTCCAAAATAGCCAGCTGTTTGATTGAATTCAACAAGTCTACATGTTTTATCCCAGACCAGTCAGTAGACACATTCCTTATGAAAGGCTGTTATTAGAAGTGATTATTATCAGCATTTGTCACAGAGGTCAGAAAACCTTTTATTTCTGTGGGGAAAACTGTATTTATATCCTGCCAAACTGTGTTGGATTTAATATGTACTCATTTTGGCAGACATGGGAAAGAGTTTTATAAGAAAGAATTGTCTCTCCAGGCCATCAGTTGCTTGTCAAGCCAAGTCAATAAGGATATAAGTACATGCCAGCTACCATATTAAGAACTAGAGACATCCAGCTTTAAACTGAATAGGGCTTGTTAATTAAATGCTCATTATCTGGAAAAGTCCTCTTATCCTGAAAGAATAAAGGGAAAGTGGGGCAGCCAGGTGGCTCAGCAAGTAAGAGCACCAGCTCCAGTGTCGGGATGACCTGGAGATCGAATCCAGGCTACGACACTTAGCACCACACCCAGAAATAACTGGCAGTGTAACCTTGAGCAAGTTACTTAACCCTGATTGCTCATTAAAAAAAAAAAAAAGAATAAAGGGAAAGAGAGAGAACAGGAAAATATATATCCAGATAAATCTAGAAGACTATAATTTTTCCTGAGTGGCAGGTAGGGTCAGTTGTTCTTAAAATTTTTTTAATTAATTGATTGATTTTTAGTTTTCAACATTCACTTATCTAAGATTTTGAGTTCTAAATTTCCCCCTTCCCTTTTCTCCCCCTTCCCCAAGATGTCATGTAATCTGATATAGGCATGTACAATCATATTAAACATATTTCCACATTAGTCATGTTGTGAAAAAAGAATCAGAACAAAAGGGAAAAACCACAAAAAACAAAAAAATAGAGAAAATAGTATGCCTCAAAATCTGCATTCAGACTCCATAGTTCTTTTTCTGGACACGGATAGCATTTTCCATCGTGTGAATTGTCTTAGGATGATCATTGCATTACTAAGAAGAGCTAAGTCTAACATAGTTGGTCATCATACAATGTTGCTGTTACTGTGTACAGTGTTCTCCTGGTTCTGCTCACTTTACTCAGCATCAGTTCATGCAAGTCTTTCCAGATTTTTCTGAAATCTATCTGCTCATCATTTCTTATGGAACAATAGTATTCCATCATGTTCATATACCACAACTTATTCAGCCCTGCCCAATTGATTGACATCCCCTCAATTTCCAATTCTTTGACACCACAAAAAGAATTGCTACAAATATTTTTGTACATGTGAGTCCTCTTCTCTTTTTTGTGATCTCTTTGGGATACAGACCCAGTAGTGGTATTGCTGGATCAAAGGGTATTCACAATTCTATAGGCCCCTAGGCATAGTTCCAAATTGCTCTCCAGAGTGGTTGGATCAGTTCAGAACTCCATGAACAATGCATTAGTGTTCCAATTTTCCCACATCTTCTCCAACATTTATCATTTTCCTGTTTTGTCATGTTAGCCAATCTGATAAGTGTGATGTGGTACTAGAGTCGGGGCTTTTTTGTTTTTGTTTTTTGCTAAAGATCTCCTTATTGTACCAAAGCATCAGTTCACAAAAGAAGAAAGGAATGACTTTACCTCTTCAAATTTCAGCTTTTGCACCCGTAAAACATTAAACTGATTATTTCATTTTTAATTTATAGAGCGTTCTGGGAGAAAAAATAGCAGAGTGTGAGATCTGCTCCTTTACTAGGCAAGAACAACTCAATTTAAATAACATATATCAATTCTTCTAAAAATTTCTACTGTAATGACTGATCATAGAGGTAACCCTGGGTTTGGTAAGGCTATCGTGGGAAAATGTAAACTGAGACAGTTCTTCCACCATACTAGGGAAGCTTTGCCCTGGTTATAGCCGGAGTCTGTCTGCTATCTGAGGAACAACTTAGCTAAGTATTATGGGGTCATCCTGCTAAATTGGACACTAGGTAATGAATTCTTTGGCTACCTATGAAAAAAACAAAAATAAATCCATTAGATCTCTGCAACCCCCATCTGCTTCCACAGTGACAGTAATACCTAGTTCCAAGTTACATGCTTTGTTAAAAAAATGAACTTTATTAAGTTAAGGGAATATATATACATACACATACATATGCATGTATGTGCATATATATTTATACACACACACACACACACACACATATATATATATATTTGTCTTTGTTTAATTCTCTCTTAAGCCATATCTGAAGGGACTGGGACTACTTACTATATGGTTGGTAGTATGGTGTTTAATTCCAATCATTGGACCTAGAATCAAAGGATCTGGGTGTAAGGCCTCCTGGTTTTACCACTACTTTTTTGATAGGCAAATCACAACCTCTCTGGACCTCAGTTTCCTCAACTGTAAATTGACAGGCTTGAACCAAATGATTTCCAAGGGCCCTATTGAACTCTAATTCTATGAGTTATGATCCCATGATCCAGACATAGTTCATCATCTGGTTGTGAAATAGAATAGGTATAGCTGCACAGTTATCCAATTACAGTATGTGTAGATAAAGTGTTGAAGACATGTCATATTGGCAGCAGCTGTGGGATAGTGGAAATGGAGGATTAGAGGTATAGACAAAGAAATAAATCTGTTATGTTATAGAAACAATTATGAAAATAATGCAAAATTTTTAAAAATTCAAAAGAATTTAATTTACAATTTAAAGTAACTTTGAATCAATAAATATTAATATCACTGTGATTATTATATGGGTGGATAACTGCTTAGAGAATAGGCTAGCTCCTTGGCAGAACTCCTTGATGTAAATCAGAAGTTAATGGAATATTTATATTCCCTTACACTTAGAAAAAATATTTTGTAGATTTCAAAATACATTATCTCATTTACAGATTTAACAAACCCTGAAGCTCAAAGAGTTAAATGACTTGCCTATTGGCACATGGGTATTAGATAATAAATAGACCCAGATTTCCTAATGCCTAAGTTTAGTGATGGAGAAACTAAATTATATTTAGTGCATATTGACTGAAAATAAATTGAAGGTAGCTAAAGAAACTATTAACCTAGAAATACAATAATTTCTCATGATTTCTCCTTAGGTAAATTTATATGAAAATATATATCACGATATTTTTGCCACAGTTATGATCTTTCAGGACTGTGAATTTTAGGTTATGTGTCTTATCTGTGAATGTTAAGTACCTAAATGGATCCTATCAGTGTGAGTGTTCCCTTCATGAGGACAGACAACAACCCATAGCATGGCCTTCTTGCCCTTACAATTCTGGTTCATGATTTTCTATAAATAAATCCTTTGTAGAGGGTCTGCCTAGCAAATTGCTTATTTTCCTCTGGTTCTTTATAGTATTTTGAAAATAATAGTGAAACATTCAAACTGTCTTCATCCTCACAGGACTGGCTACTTTTCCAGCTCACACATATTCTTGATAATTGAAATATGATTTATAAATACCCTTAAAACTTTGTCTCAAGTTACTGTATTTTTCTTGACACTTTTTTTTAAACCCTAAAGGGTTCAATTAGAGCTTGAGGGATATTTCATTTTCCTGGTTCATTCTCCCCAGCAATATTATCTAGAAACTTCCTATTCATATCACCCAGCCTGTCATCATCAATTCCCCTTGAAAGTACATAGTTCACAAAATTCAAGGAATGAACAGATTTATTTGTGGGTCAAAGAAAACAAAAATTATTCATATCAGAACCCATAAAAATAGCAAACCTCACATTGTGCGACCCTCGCCAAAGGCCTGTATAGTTGCTGTTAGCTACAGGATTTCCTTAGGTAAGTTTTTCAGGCAGTCCTCCACATTGGCTCCACTCTCTACTGATCTGTTGGCCATAGGAGCTACTCTGCCTGTTCACACCTTCACCACATTAGTCTGCCTACAATTCATTCCTCCTGCCATTCTCCCAAGCCACAAAGAGATATTACCAGTTGTTACTTCTCATTGTAGTTCTCTTTGCTGCCCTAAACGGCACGTGGCTCTGCCTGCAGGCCGTGCCTTGCAGCTCTCCTCAGGCCTATTGCAAGTAATTGGTTCTTCCTCTTCACTTTCACTTTCCAGCATGGTCCTCTCTACCATCCTGTGTGACATTCTGATCTTCTTACATCTTTCTGTAGCTCCCAGAAGATGCTGCCAGACGGATGTCTTCTGTTATTGTTCTACATGTAGTTCTATCCTATGTGCAACCACACCTGCAGTTCTTAACTTCCAGGTATTTTCCTAGCCCATCACGGACCATAGTGGAAGAGTATTCATTGCAGCATCAGTGTTTTGACAGAGTTTTACAATTCGAAACACAGCTTCCTTTGACCTTGGGCTCCACAGGTGTGCCTAGACGGAAGTGGAGTGACGGATACACCCAGTATTCAGGCAGATATTAGTGTGGTGTCTTTCTAGATCTCACTAAAGCAAAAGCTTCAATGAAGCCATTGACAGAAGTGACCCAGAGAAGCAGATTGACCAGCCAATGTCATAGAAGTCATACTTTGCTTAGCTAACTTGAAATGGAGTGTGATTAGGATCCAACCATTTCCTAAAAAAATCATTCTCAAAGTTTTCCTTTCCTACAACATACCAAAATAATCATGTAGAGAACTTCATTACCTTTTGTTTCAGGTCCTTCCTTCTGGCCCTGAGCTAGTAATGAGAAGCTGCAAATGTTTATTAAGCCAATTAAAGAGAGATGTTGGAGAAATAAACTGCTTAAACCACAAGTTCATTTGTTTTATGAAAGCATCCATTTCCTTGATTTACTTTACCACTTTAATTTAATTAATAAGGGCTTAATGGCAGTTGATTAATTGATGTATTAATTTAGGAAATGATTCATATTTTGATTCATATTAAAGTGATCTGTAAAGAGAACATGCTTGTAGAGTTTATTGGTGGAATTAGGTGTGGCCTTCCTAATCAAATGAAAGGGAAATTGTTTTATTTCTCTAGCAGGACAAGTCCAAGGAAAGGTCAGGACCCCATAAAAAAGATAGATTGGGGTGACTTCTGGAACTAGGGCATTACATCAGTATAAAGGGCTGATTGAAAGGTCATTTAGTCCATACCCCTGTTTTCACATAGGACATTCTTAAATTTGTAGAAATTCCTCATTAGAGGGACTCCCTGTAGATGATAATCTTTTGCATTTTTAAAGATCTCTAAGGAGAGGTTCCTCCATTTCCCCTGGTAAGCCAGTTCTCTGTCCAACAATCCTAGTCATGAAGTCCTTCTTATTTGAAAGAAAATGTTAATAATTACCAAAGAGTAAAACCATTTGAAGGTTCTATGGTGAGTAGTAGACATGGACAAGAACCAACACAGGTATAAGCAGAACTTCCTTAGAAGATCCATTGGTCCTATGGGGCGGCTAGGTGGCACAGAGCACTGGCCCTGGAGTCAGGAAGACCTGAGTTCAAATTCAGCCTTAGACACTTAACACAAAAAAACTAGCCTCGTGACCTTGGGCAAGTCGCTTAACCCCAATTGCCCTCCAAAAAGCAAAAAAAAAAAAAAGAAACAAAGAAAATCCGTTGGTCCTTCTATTGTCATTGAGACATAGGTAGCTTAAAATGGCCAAGGTTTCCCATTGCATCCAGCGCCATCTCTAGTCATTCTGGTCTTGCCACTGGACTCAAATGGCTCTGAAGGAGAAAGTGAGGCTGGTGACTTTGCACAGCCCTCTCTCACTTAAATCCAGTTTACTTGCATATCATTGCATCACCTCCTTGATGTCATCGTCCCTCTTAGAGAATGAAAGACAAACAACATGCCCTGTGTCAAGTTAAGAGATGTATCCTTTATGTCACAGATGCTTCTGAAACAATGGTTATGCTTTTGGAACAAAGGCATTTACCCTAGTTTTTTAAAATGATCTATGCCTTCTTAGGTTTTGAAGTGGTTACAGATAGGATCTTGGGATTAAAAGCTATATCATCGAGTCCAACCCCTTCTTTCTACAGATTAGGAAACTGAGGCCTGGGAACATGCTCAAGGTCACAGAGCTACCTGGGATTTGAAGTCATATCCCTTTTCTCAATTATATGCCATATTTTTTCAGTGTACAGAAAAGTTTTAGAATGGTCCATTTTAACCACATGCAAAGAATGTATTCAGGAAAATCTTATAGAGCCTTATTGTTTGTCTCTCTCAGCTTGTGACTACAGTTTATACTATAGTAAAGAACATCTTCAACACCCCAGAAGATTTCTACAAGAGAAAGTAGAAAACTAAACTATCAAGTTGAGAATAATATTCTACTTTAAGAAAGAGGGGATCTTGGGTTGCCCTCAGTGGTGCCAGGAAAAGAAAAAACAACAGCTAGGACACAATTTTAATACTTTTAGCCCTCACCCAGATTTAAGATCTTGATCTTACCCAGGATTGTGTTGACAATGAGGTAACTGATGCTATCTGAGGAACCAAAGGATGTTTCTTGGAAAAACGTGTAGATGCTGAAAGGAGGAAAGACATTTTATTGTTTGAGGGTGCCATTTTAAAGACAATGAATATTTTTTTCTTAATGCCAAAATCTCTAATAAAACATTTCAAAATTACTTGGGAAAGTCACTTGGGAGAAGGCAAGACTGCCACAAGAGATATTCTAGAGGAAAAAGAGGAGATACCCAGATAGAGCCAAGGAAGCAGAAAATGAATGATGATGCAGAAAAGGAGACAGAGAAGCTGCAATCAAGTAAGAGGAAAACCAGCAGAGAGCAATATAGCAGAAGCAAAGGGAGGAGAGTATCCAAGGGAGAAGGGTGAGCCAAAACTGCAGAGATATTGAGGAAAATGAGGACTGAGTAAAAGACATCAGGTTCATCAATTCAGTAACTGTTGGTAACAATGGGGGAAGTGGTTTCATTTGAGCAGAGGGGTTGGAAGCCAGATTTTCAAGGGTTAGAGAAGTTGGTGAGAAAGTAAAAGGAGAAGGTTCTTTCTAGGAGTTTGACAGTGAATGCAGGAGAAATATAGGATGATTGTGTCAGAAGATTACAGGGTCAATCGAATGTTTTTAAAGAATTAGATGCACCTGGATATGTTTGTAAACAGAAAGAGCCAATAGATAGGAAGTGACTGATGATGGAAGATGAGGGGGAGGAGAACTGAGCAGGAATGGTTGATAATGCAACCCCCTTAGAGAAGCTTAAACATCATTTCAATTAAGTCTAGATTTTCTTTTGGAAAGAGAACAGAGGAGATACCTGACTTCAGTATGTCTGCACTGCTTTGTGCAGATATATTCTCTTCTATCTGGGCCATTACCAGGCATCGACCCTGAAAAAGGATTGAGAATAGAATAGATGGATAGGTACCAGTAACAATCAGTGTGTACAGGGTTTGAACTATACCCATTTTACGTATTGACTTCTCTGATTCAATTGATTCAAAATGTTTTTAAAAATGACTTAAAATATTCTTAGTCTTGTCTGCTTCTGAACTGTAAAGTCTCCTTAATTCAGGTCATTTTTGGGGTATTGCAACTAACCATAGAGATGCGGTTAAAATCCATGTTGTTAGCAGTAGTTTTTTTACTTGAATTTTAACTGGAAAAAAAAATCACTCCAATTTTATGCTTACCGATCTGATGATGATGAGGTAGTTGGAGGATAAATTTTCACAAACAAGAATCCCGGCCCTTAAAGAGAATGAAAAAATAGTGAGTATTAAAAATATCCATTCACTCATTTCATCTATTCATTCAACAAACACATGGTATGGATAGCATTGTAAGAGGGGTTATGAGAGAATAAAAAAATAGGCAGAAAGCAATATCTTCTCTCAAGAAGCTTATAAAGAGAAGTGCTACAAATACATGAAACAACTAGGTAAAAAATATGATATTGTATAACATATCTGTCTGTCTACATGTGGGCAGAACCACAGCTGAGCACTACTGAGCATCTGGAATTCCCCTACACAGGCCAGGTTATCGTGGATGTAGGATTATGAAATGCTACCTTTTTGCCTAAATAGGCCCTGTTTAGTAAAGAATTATTCCCAATGGAACAGTGGCCAAAAGACATGAATAGATCATCTCTTGAGAAATATCATATGAAATAATAACCATATGAAAAGATGTACAAACTCCCTAATCATCAGAAAAGATGCAATCAATTAATCAATAAACATTTATTAAAAGCCTACAATGTGCAAAGCACTTGGGATTTAAATAAAAAAATTAAACAAAACCTACTTGCAAGGAGCATACATTCAAAACACAGATGAGCATATTCAGAATAAAGATAAAGGGAAATAATTACAATTAGAAACAAATAAGTTAAATATGAAATAGTTTGGGAGAGAACCTTAGCAATTTCGGGGATTGGGAAAGAAGAAGATACTTAAGCTATATTCAGATGTCAGAGAAGGATTCTATGATGGAAAGCATTTCAGGCTTAGAGGATGGGTAGCACAAAGGCACTGAGTTGGGAAATTTACTATCACATGTAAGGAACAGAGAAAAGGTCAGTTGATCTGGATTACAGAATAGGAGAGGGAGAGAATGTTCAATGAGGCTGGAAATACAAGTTGAGACAATGTTCTTAAGAACTTTAAAAGCTAAACAGAGGAGTTAATATTTTATCCTGGAGGCAATACAAAGCCATTAAAGTTGATTGAGTAAGAGAGTGACATGAACAGATCTGTGCTTGAGAAAAATCATTTTGGCAGTAGAATGTAGATTGGACTGGAGTGGTGAGAGACTTGTGGCAGGCAGAGAGACCAATTAGGCAGCTGTTGTAATACTCTAGGTGAGAAGGGGTGAGATCTTGAACTAAGGTGGTAGCTGTATGAGCACAGAGAAGGGACTGGATATGAGAGGGATATAGAGCTAGAAATGGCAAGATTTGGCAACTGTTTAGATATGAGAGAGAGTGAGAAACTGAGGTTATAAACTTGGGAGATTGGATGAATGGTGGTACTTTGGACAAAAACCAGGAAGTTTGGAAGAGGGGTAGTTTTGAGGAGAAAGATAATGAGTTCAGCTATGGACATGATGAGTTTCATATATCTCTGGAACATCTAACTTTTAACATCCAATAGCCAATTGGTTCTTCATGACTGAAGCTTAAGGGAGAGACTGGGATGTGATACATAGATGTCTGAGTCATCTGCAAAACAACTATAAGTAAGCCCATGGGAGCTGATAACGTCACCAGAAGAAGGCTTCAGACGGAGAAGAGAAGAGGGCCCAAGACAAAACCTTGGGGCACATCCACATTTAAGGGGCTTGACATGGGTGACAAGTCAACAAGGAGACCAAGAAGAAGTTGTCAGACAGGTAGGAGGAGAACTAGGAGAGAGTAGTGTTCTTCAATACCTAGAGAGATTATCTAGGAGAAGATGGAGGTCAACAGTGTCAGATGCAGCAGACAGATCAAGAAGAATTAGGACAGAAAAAAAATATCAGATTTGGTCATTAAGAGATTGCTGGTAACTTTGGAAAGAGAAGTTTCAGTTGAGTGACAAGATCAGAAGCTAGATTGAAAAGGATTGAGGAATGATAGAAGGGGAAATGGAAACCATAAATGTAGATGGCTTTTTCTTCTTTCTTTTTTTTTTGGAGGGGGGAAGGCAAGGCAATTGGAGTTAAGTGACTTGCCCAGAGTCACACAGTTAGTAAGTGTCAAGTGTCTGAGGCCAAATTTGAACTTAGGGCCAGTGCTCTATTCGCTGTGCCATCTAGCTGCCCCTGATGGCTTTTTTCTTGAAAGCTGACTGAGAAATGGAGGAGAGATATGGGAAAATAATTTGGAGGGATGGGAGGGCATATTGATGATTTTTGGAGAATGGGGAGATGAGCACACTTGAAGGCAGGAAGGAGGGGTTGAGGATTCAAGAGGAGAGATAATTGAAGCTGCAATATCCTGGCAATGAGAAGGAATTGGGAAAAGGGGCCATGTCAAGAAAACCTTGAAAGTCTAGCTTACATCCACTAGAAATGGCAAAAAATTGAAAGATTAAACTCCTAGGGAGTTATAGGAAAACAGACATCAATAGAACTACAGACTGCTATAAATACTTTTGAGAGC
Source organism: Petaurus breviceps papuanus (assembly GCF_028583685.1). Classification (NCBI taxonomy): domain Eukaryota; kingdom Metazoa; phylum Chordata; class Mammalia; order Diprotodontia; family Petauridae; genus Petaurus; species Petaurus breviceps. The sequence goes on from NW_027186473.1 coordinate 12,990,613, forward strand.
TGTATTAGCTATATGTGAAAAGTCACAAAACTCATCATACCTTTGGACTAAAAGATACCATTGCTAGAAAGCTATTCTTAAAACACAAAAATTATCAAAGTTCTATCTGCATAAAAATATTCATAGGTGTTCTATTTGTAAAGAACAAAATGAAAATCATTTGCATGTTCAACAATTAGAGAATAGATAAATTATAGCATACTAGTAGAATAGAATATTGTGGTACCACAAAACTTATAAATAGTAAATATATAAGGAAATATAGAAAGACTATGAACATTTTTGGAGCAGGGTTGGATTTGAGGAGATAAACAGTGAGTACTATGTGGGACACATTCCATTTGATTTGTCTGTGGGACATCCAGCGGGAGATATCCAATAGGTACATGAGTTCCTGAGATGTGCAGAATTACATAATAAATGCAATAGACAAGCACAGAATAAAGTTCTCTGTTCTGTAAAAGTGGCCAATTTTTCCAATTAAATTGTAACCTCATTGCAGGAAGGCAGGTCCCACCATGTCTCCTTTTTCTCGTTTTGCCTTCAAAACACAGAGTATGGTGATTGGCCTCAAGTTAATGCTCAGGAAATACTGACAAATGGTAAAACTTCTAATCAGGAAATATATAAAAACCAATGTTCATTTAATTTTCTTTTCACATTAAAATTTTTTTCAGCACTCATTAACTTAAATTGTTCTACAATGAGAAAAAAAAACTCAGGAAATTAACTCTCAGAGTTTCCTGGGAACAAAAAACTAACTCATGCTGGAATACTTACTTCTTCAATCCTAAATTAATAATTGCCTGAATTCTGAAAACACAGCAACAGAAGGCCAGCATATTTAAAAACATAAATGTCACAAGAAAATAAAACCCCTCAAAAAATGGTACACCTCAGAGATCATCTGATCCACCAGCAACTAAAAGAGACCTACCCAACATGCAATCAAGTATTGCTTAAAACCTTCCAGTAGGTACAGCGCCCCACTACCTGAAGTCCCCCTTCCCCTTTGTGGAGAGCTCTGTTAGGAAGTTCTTCTTTACATTGAATCTGAATTTATTTCTCTGACACTTTGGGCCCCTGCTCTTCATTCCCCCTCTAGGGGCCAAGCAGAAGTTGTGTAATCTGTCTTCCACAGGACATTCAAACACTTAAAGACAGCTATTGTGATTTCCCTAAGTCAAATGAAGATGATAATGTATCTGGAGAGATTCCGCCCCCCATCTGTTTGAACTGGCCATTCAAGCCTTCTTTGTGTGTAAGGAAGAATATAAATAATAAGCATGAACTATACTTATATAGTCAAAACACTAGGAAACTTCCCCCACGATTATTTTAAGCAGTATGCACAAATTAGGTGGAGAGTGGGAGGATTCTAGCACTTTTAAAGGACCACAGTAATAATCACACATTTCTTGCACATTTTACGGGGTATAATACTGCGCTGGAGCCATAATGACTATGTTGTTCTCACCAACTGTGGGAACATTTGGGAAATGGTTATGATTTCCTTTTCTCTTTTGCTGCTGTTCCATGTAGGACAGGAAAGAACACATACACACACATTTCCTTTTTATTTTTTTCTATTTTTTTAATTTTTCAAATGCTTTATTAACTTCTGATTTACATCATTCATTTCTGCCAGATTTGGAGTTACAAATTTTCTCCCCGTTTTTCCCCTACCCACCGCCCCAAAATAGCAGTCCCACAGGACATCCCCTCCTCCAATCTGCTCTCTCCCATATTTTCTCCCATACCCTTTTTGACTTTTCCAGCGATCTCTATGCCCCAGTGCCTGTATATATTATTTCCCAATTACATGTAAAATAGTGTCAATAATAGTGTATACATATATATATATTTAAATATTTGATTTTAAAACTTTGAATTCCAGATTCATCCCCTTCCTCCCTTGTCACCCACCCCTACTGGGAAGATAAGCAGTTCAGTATAGGTTGTACATGTGTGGCTAATGCAAAACAATAACATAGTAGATATATTGTAAAAGACTGACTATATTTCCCTCCCTCCTATCCCATCTCCCACTTGTTCTATTCTCTACTTTGATCCCATCCCTTTTCAAAAGTGGGTGCTTCCAACTTACCTCCCCACCCCAGCCTGCCCTCCCTTCCATCATCCCCCCCTCTCATCACCTTCCCTACCTACTCTCCTGGAGGGTGAGATACCCTATTTAGTGTGTGTTTCATTCCCTCCTCAAGCCAAATTCAATGGGAATAAGGTTGACTCATTCCCTTTTGCCTTCCTATTCTTCCCCTCCACTGAAACCATTTTCCCTTGCCTCTTCTATATGAGATAGTTTACCCCATTCTGTCTCTCCCCATCTCCCCTCATTATATTCCTCTCTCACCTCTTAATATCACCTTTTAAGTATCATCCCTTCCTGTTAAATTGGTCCTGTGCCCTCTATCTATGTATACCTGTAAACATATATACACACATATTCACATATGTATTCATATGTCCATATACCCTCATATATATATATACATATATATATATATATTTCTATTCCCTTCAACTACTGAGAAAAGTTTCATAATTTACAATTATTGTTTTTCCATGTAGGAATGTTAATAGTTCAACTTTGATAAGATCCTTATGGTTTCTTTTCCCTCTTTAGCTTCTCATGCTTCTCTTCCTTCTTGTAGCTGAATGTCAAATTTTCTATTCAACTCTGGTTTTTTTCAGCAAGAATGCTTGAAAGTCCTCTATTCCACTGAATGACCATATTTCCCCCTGAAACATGATACTCAGTTTTGCTGGGTAGGTGACTCTTGGTTTTAATCCCAGCTCCTTCGGCCTCTGGAATATCATATTCCAAGCCCTTCGATCCCTTAGAGTAAAAGCTGCCAGATCCTGGGTTATCCTGGTTGTGTTTCCACAATATTAAAATTGTTTCTTCCTGGCTGCTTGTAATATTCTCTCCTTAATCTGGGAATTCCAGAACCTGGCTATAATATTCCTAGGAGTTTTCTTTTTGGGATCTTTTTCAGGAGGTGATCAGTGGATTCTTTCAACCTCTATTTTGCCCTCTGGTTCTAAAACATCAGGGCAGTTTTCTTTGAGAACTTCCTGGAGGATGATTTCTAGGTTCTTACTTTGATCATGGCTTTCAGGTAGTCCAATAATTTTTAAATTCTCTCTCCTGGATCTATTTTTCCAGGTCAGTGGTTTTTCCCATGAGATATTTCACATTGTTCTCTATTCTTTCTTTGTTTAGATCTGTTTAACAGCATCTTGATTTCTCATAAAGTCATTAGCTTTCATTTGCTCCAATCTAATTCTGAAGCAATGATTCTCCTCAGTGAGCTTTTGAGATTCTTTTTCCATCTGGCAACTTTGGCTTTTTAAGGCATTCTTCTCCTCATTGCCTTTTTGAGCCTCTTTTGCCATTTGAGTTAGTCTATTTTTTAAGGTGTTATTTTCCTCAGTCAGGCTGTTGACTCCCATTTTGTAATTTTCTTGCATCATTCTCATTTCTCTTCCCAATTTTTCCTTCACTTCTCTTATCTGCTTCTTAAGGTCCTCTATGGCCTGTAACCAGCTCATATTTTCCTTTGAAGCTTTTGGTGCAGGAGTTCTGACTTCACTGTCTTCCTCCTGTTCCATGCTTTGTTCCTTTTTGTCCCCAAAATAGGAGTCTAATGTTGGGTTCTGCTTTTTTTCCTTTGCCTCATCACGTTGCCACTCAGACACCTGACCCCTGGGCTTTTTGCCACAGTAGGACTATGCCACCAGACAGGGGAGCTTTCATCCCAAATGCTGGGGTTTTCTCAGCTGCCGGAGGTATTAGATGGGTGCCCTCTCTGAAGCCTCCACATGCTCTGGCAAGCTGGACACATGACCCAGGACCTCCACCCTAGACTGCAATCCAGATCTAAGAAGGTTAAAGCAAGAGCGATTACCCCTCAGACTGGTGCTTGGTTCCCCAACACTCTGCAGGCTAGGAGCTGAAGCTGCCACGTAGCACTGGCTGGTTGTGCCAGTGTCTCAGTGGCTTCTCGCACTGGGGGCAAAAGCCATGCACTCCCACTTACTGGGTCCCAAAGTCCAGACTGCACTGACCTTTCACTTTGTCCTTCACATCTATGTGTTGATAAATCTGGAAAGCTGCTGCTGATCTGGAGTCCCTCCAGCTGGCGGCTGGTCAGGCCCAACCTGGGGCTAGAATCTCCAGCTCTCAGGGGCCTGTGCTTGGCTCCCAGAGCGTGGAGCTGGCCTATTCCTGCCGGCCTGCCAGGCTGTCCTCAGTGAGAGATTGGCTTCTCTGTGTCATTTTGTGGGTTCTGCAGCTCCAAAGTTTGTTTAGAGTTCCCTTTTACATGGATTGGGGAAGGTGGAAGCCAGAGCAGTGGGGAAGTCCTGCTTCTACTCTGCCATCTTGAGATGCACCCCCCATACATTTCCTTTTTACAAAGAACAACTAGAAGCTCAGGAACAACTGTCCCTGCTCATTTTTACCACTAAGTGGAGAAATAGGTCATTATTAGAATGTGAGCTCCTTGAGGTCCTGCAGGGACTTGGCTGTTGTTTTTGTAATCCCAATGATGAAAATGGCAATTTAACACATGCTAAGCCCTTAATAAATGCTTGTTGACTTGACTTGACCCTAGAGAGAAAACTTTGGATATTGTGGTTTTCTTTTCTTGTCTTGATGTAGAAACAATCCAAACTTAAAAGCTCAGAGTAGAACCACAAAGGTGACTGCCCTGCTGGAAAGGAAGTTCACGAAGGGGAAAAAAAAGACAACTAAGGAATCACAGAAATACATGTTTTTGACTGATTGATATGCCTAGACCACATATCTCACCAGACATTCTGTTCCACCTTGACCATAATAGCTTATACTTTCCTCAGCAGGGGGAGATTTAACTACCACTACCCTATGTTATCTTTCCAAGTGGATGAACCATAAGGGAGAAAGGCTTTTAATTAGTGGGAGGGAGTAAATTCCAGGGTGAACATGTAGGAAATTTAAAAGTCTCAATAGTGGGATACAGTAACTTGGGTTGCCCTCTTTTATCCTAGAGGAAAGAAAAATAAATGGTACCAAATATAAAGAGCATTTGGAAACAATTTTTACACAGTTGACTTCCAAATGTACTGAGGAAAGAAAAGAAAATGGATCAGGGAAATCAAGCATTAGAAAGGACCTTAAAAGCCATTGAGCCTACCTCCCCCCAAAATCATTTTGCAAATGAGAAAACTGAGGGAAAGAGAGGTAAAGTCACTTGTCAAGAGTCATACAACTAATGTCTGAGTTGAGGAACCCGGGTTCTCATGGCTCAAAGATTTAATCAGCCAACTGTGAGAGTTGGAGAATATCTGTCTATAAACCTTTTTTAAAATGGGTTTGATTTGCCTCTTTCCAAGATGGCTTGGGTATGTTCCTATGTGGAATTTAGGGATTAAATAACCAAGATATGATAACTTGATAAGATCACGCTCAAACTCATACTTATTTCTATAGCTAACAGAGATCATTAACAGTCCCATAAATTTTGCTGTTTATAAGACTGCAGAACTTTACAATTGACAACCTGTAGTGTCTGAGCAAGGAACAGTGAACAAGAAAATCAATCTTCTCTTTTTCCCAGGGAGAGAATATTGGCAGACCCCTGTAGAGAAAGGAGAATACAAATGTTAGAATTTAGATAGATGGACCAGCTTACCAGGGAATATATTAAATCTGTATGCACCACTTATCATTTTATGATAAAAATCCAATTAGATGACTTTTCAACCTGTTAACTCTTGCTATTGACATAATAGTACCCATTAGGTACATCTTTATTTCTCAATCCCCTATCCCCCAGTGCCTGTGTGGCTGGTATCACCCTATCAGACACATGCATCTATTCCCTTGTTACCCCACCCATGCATAGACTCATCTACCCAAACTGAAGGACCGTCAAGGACAACAACTTGTACTTCTTTTAAAGAAATATGTAATATCTTGCCCTCAATAAATAGAGGCAGGGAAGAAGGAAGTGAAGAAGGAATGAATATGCCAATCAAAAAAATAAAGAGTAGAAGAGCTTTGAATTAATTTGCCCTCTATCAAATGATCAATGAAAATATAATATATGAGACTTAAATTGCTGGACTCAGGTCAAGAAGACCTGAGTTCTAATCCTGCTTCATCCTGGACAAGTCACAACCTCTCTTAGTCTCAGTTTCCTTATATATAAAATGGGAATAATAAAGACATCTACTTTTTAGAGTTATTGTGAAAACCAATCAGATAATCTATATAAAGCATTTTGCAAACCTTAAAGCACTGCATAAATGTTAGCTATCATCATTACACTTGGTCGTGAGTAATGTGAATAATTATTTCCCTGAATTCAAATTTGTACTGTCTGAGGTTATAATTACAGTAACGGATTCCAGCCCAATTAAAATATGGAGTATGAATTCAAATAATGAAACTACTTTACAGGATTCATTATTTGTACTAATTGGGACCTGGCTATAATTGAGGGCAGTTAGGTAGCATAGGGGATACAGTGCTGGTCCTGGAGGCAGGAAGACTCTTCCTCCTAAGTTCAAATCTGGCCTCAAACACATACTAGCTGTGTGACCCTGGGCAAGTCACTTAATCCTGTTTGCCTCAGTTTCTTCATTTGTAAAGTGAGCTGGAGAAAGAAATGGCAAATCACTCACCAGAATCCTTGCCAAGAAAACCTCAGAGTCACAAAGAGTCAGACACGACTGGAAAATGACTCAAGTACAATTGACATTTTTAGAGCATTCAGAAATTCTCACATAAGAAAACAGGCCAATCTACTTTACAGGTACTTTAAAAATCACAAAACTAAAAATTTCTCTCATCCAGAGAGAATATAGCCATGTTAAAGCCTGTGGAAACTTTAGGTGTGTGCAAAAGTCCCTATACAGTCATCAAACATTCAGCTTTTAAAATACTTATTTTTTGGTTTTTGGAGGGCAATTGGAGTTAAGTAACTTGCCCAAGGTTACACGGCTAGCATTTTTGTGTGGGTGTTAAGTGTCTGAGGCCGGAACTGAACTCAGTTCCTCCTGACTCTGGGGCTGACACTCTACTCACTGCGCCACCTAGCCACCCCTAAATACTTATTTTTTAAGGGTTCAAATTGGGTTCTGAGAAAAATACAATGTTTAGGGTTAATTCTATTCTATGAATAGAAGATGAATGAACTGAACACTAGTTAAGACTCATCATAAGACATTTTTAGCCATATTTTGGGTCCAAACTTCAACAGTGGAAGAGTTAATATTTTCACCAGAGACTGGAGTCCACAAGAAAACATGTTCAGAACATTAATATTCAATTTTTTAGGGTGGCTGTGCTTTGAAACTAGAGAGTAACACTTTTTTCCTAATCCAAATTAAAAGCAGGAATCATAAAAGGAAGAACGACCACAATGCAAGTATAGACTATTATTAGAAAGGGTTTGATAAATACCTCATGAATTTCATCTTAATGAGACATTGCAATATAATAAAAGATGTTATGATTGCCTGCTAATGATGCCTTATACTATGTTTGGGAAATGAGGTCACAGTTCCCATTTCACATAGGCCACTACCATATAAGTAAGAACTAGAACTTTGGGGTATTAAATAGTTCTTTGCTGGGTTACAAACTCCTTAAGATTTTGAAGAAGAACAGAGAGAGTCTAGTTCCTGAAAGCAGAATCTAGAGCTTATTCACAGTAGCTGATAACAGTGTTTTCCTTTCCTAATTTGTCAGTAACTTCTTGACTGTTCAATACAATATATATTTGAGAGATTACATAAAAAAATATGTTTTGATATTTTTTGCAATTTTGACATCATATTGTTTTCATTGTTGTTGTTGTCTGCCCTTTGTTCTTAAAGGGGACCATGACATCAGGGAGGCGATGCTGTGGCATTCAAGTTAATTGGAGTTAAGTGAGGGAGGGCTATGCAAAGTCACCAGCTTCACTTTCTTCACTGGAGCCATCTGGGTCCAGTGGGAGATATAGATCAGGACAACCGGAGATGACCCTGGATGCAGTGGGAGACCTTGGCCTTTTTAAGGTAAGGTCTTTATTCGATTTGACAGAGGCAATGCCCACTGAGTGATGAAGGCCGAGTAAGAAATGAGACAGAGAATGACCATGAGACTGAACTCATCAAACAACATGAATTATTAGAGTTCAAAGAGACCATAGAGATGTCTAGTCCAACCTCCCATTTTCCAGATGAAAAACCAAGGCCTAGGCCTAGAATAGCAGTTTCTCAAGGTCTCAAGTCATAAACTCAAGCATTTAGAGCTAAAGATGACCTCAGGGGTCATCTAGTCCAACTCTTTCATTTGACAAGTGAGGAAACTGAGTTCCAAAGAGGTGAAGCATTTACCTAACATCATACAGTCGGTAAGCGGCAGAGCCAAGATTCAAACCCAGGCTTTCTGACTCTAGATTCTGTTCTCTTCCCGCTGTGCCATCCTGTCTTAGGGAGAGGGAATTCTATTCATTGATTCACTTAATGATTATTTGCTAACACCTGCTATGTGAAGGGCACTGTGCTACAGGCTGTAAAGTACGGCAATATACAAAAAAGACTCGCCCGTTCACCTAGGGTGTTTATAATCTAGTGTGTAGGGAAGAAGGAATAAAACAAGTACACAAGAAAATACATCAAAGTGAGGGAGGTAATAGTTTTGAATGTTCTCTCAGTCAAAGTTGGAGTGTTCAGTTCTGGGCACAAGATTTTATGAAGGGCATTGACATGCCCTGTATTGACATGCATTGACATGTCTGACCTGATGAGCAGAACAAGAATACTGAGGGGGGCCTGAAATCATGCTATGTGAATATTTGTTGAAACTAGGGATGTTTATCTTGGAGTAGAGGAGATCTGAGTAAGAGGGTAGCTAATTTGTGTCTTTAGATGTTTGAATGGAGGTCATACAGAAAATAGATTAGATATATTTATTCTGCTTGAACCCAGTGTGGAGAACCAATGGGTAGAACCTACAGGGTAGCAGATGTTTGTCCAAAAATTGAATGACCTTGCTAGTATTGTAGGATTTTGAACAAGAGTCAGTGGTGAGCTGTTCTGTGGAAATGGTTTTAATTAACACATATATTTTCCAAACTAACTCCAAAGCAGCCCAGAATTCAATCAAGGGAACATAACTACACAGCTTCACTGTGTTTGTAATTAGAAAAAACCTCATCAACAAAAAGTAATCTCACAACATTTCCCCCATTCCAGTCTATGCACTAGGGTGCACATGTTAATAAAATGGTACATTTGTTAACATTTTGCCTAAAAAACCCCTCCAGTACTGCTGTAATAAGTTTCAGATTTTCAGAACTTGAGCATTATCTGAAGAAACCTGCTCCAGGATAAAACCTAGAAAACTGAATCTAGAATCAATTCTTTGGAGCAGGGGGATAAAGTGTTAGTGGTAATACAGGCTTTGGAATTGATTAATGATTCAAAAAATGGTTTTTACAAAAGGACCATTTTCAGTACAAAGACAATTTAGGGAGAAAAAGTCATGATATATGTTAGCGGTTTTCCAAACTGGTTTTTTAGGTAGAAATAAATAAGAATGTCATTCTAAACTAGTATGATGGGCAACTGTGTCTCTGTGACCTCTTTGACAAATGATAATCATTTGTAAGGGTAGGCATGGCTGGATTGCCAAATGCATTGTTGGATGGAATACCTGCACTGATGAGATCGCAGATCCATTGGCACACTGCAGTACATTTCTACAGATTAGCTCCCATTTACACTGTATCTTGTGTATACCTAGTTATTTGCAGATTATCTTCCAAATAAGAATGTGAGCTCCTTGAGGGCTGGGACTATAGTTTTATTTGGGGAAATATTTTTTACCTTTCTTTGGATCCCTAGTACTTAAAAATGATTATCAATGCTGCTGCTGCTGAACCTTTTACAAAGTCCTTTCACATGTATTTGCTCTGTACAAGTGGCTCAGAGAGGACTGAGTAACTAACTTCAGGTCACATAGAATCAGTTCTAAAATCCAGATCTTCTGTCTCCTATTCCCATGGTCTGAGTGACTCAGTAGATTAGAGTGTCAGGCCTAGAGTCCGGAAGCCCTGAGTTCAAATTTGACCTCAGACACTTATTAGCTGTGGGACCCTATCTGCTTCAGTTTCCTCACCTGTAAAATGAGCTGGAGAAGGAAATGGCAAAACCACTCCAGTATCTTTGCTAAGAAAATGTTTAGAGGCCCATCACAATGTAAGAAACTAAACTGTAGTTTACTTCATATTTATACCTGGTCTTGGTGGTAAAAAGCAAATGGGCTCAAAGTTCTGGGGTAAATTAGAGCAAAGCCTCAAATTTGTGTGTGGTATAGAGAGCACAGATGGGGAGGGGGGGGTGTCAGGAGGCCCGAGATTGTTCTGCTTTTAATAATGAAAAAAAAACCCAACAGTATTCTTACTGTAACATGTTGGTTGGTTATTTGAAAACTATTTAAGATTCTTTTTTTAAACTTACATTTTATTATAAAAATAACAGGAGAATAGACAGCCCAGGAAACAGTCCTCTAGTTTTCCTTTTAAAAATTAATTCATTACAGACTAAAGTATTCTTTCCTTCTTTATCTATCTATCTATCTATCTATCTATCTATCTATCTATCTATCTATCTATCTATCCTGTTTCTTTCTTTTTTCTTTCTTCCTTCCTTTCTTTCTTTCTTTCTTTCTTTCTTTCTTTCTTTCTTTCTTTTCTTTCTTTCTTCCTTCCTTCCTCCCTCCCTTCCTTCCTTTCTCTGTCTCTTTCTTTTCTTCCTTCCTTCCTTCCTTCCTTCCTTCCTTCCTTCCTTCCTTCCTTCCTTCCTTCCTTCCTTCCTTCCTTCCTTCCTTCCTTCCTTTCTTTCTCTCTTTCTTTTCTCCCTTCCTTCCTTTTGAGTTTTCTTGCACAAAATGACTAATATGGAAATGTTTTACATGATTGCACATGTATAACCCACATCAGGTTGCTTACCATCTTAGGGAGGGGAGAGAAGAGGGACAGAATGATAGAATTTGGAACTCAAAACTTAAAAAAAGAAATGAATGTTAAAAATTGTTTTTACAGTAATTGGGGAAAATAAAATACTAATTTTTTTTAAATCATCCATGTTCTGATGCAAAACACTATTTCCTTATAGCTGTTTTTTTAAAAACGCTAGATTATTGGCTGTGTGTATTCTTCAAATGCTTAATATAATGTATAATAGAAGGCTTACTCAATGTGGAAGGAAACAGGTTCCTTAAACTTTACTTTTTTTGAAAAAAATATGACTGAAGTTTTTAAGGTACTTTTGGAGCTCCATCTGGTGGACATTTTTTTACAGTAACTGTTTAGAACCAGGCTAATTTGGGAGACATCTGACCCCATCATTTTTCGCAAAATGAACCTCTTTTCTCATATTCCCTCCATTTCCTTTGCTCTTGAGCCCCTATTTCCTTTTCTTTTCCAGTCCTCCCACGGTCCCCCCCACTTTTTCCTGCCTTTCCCCCAGGTCCTGCAAGTGTCATTGCTGACCTCTCTCTGCCACCGCTATAACATCAGCTAAGTCACATGACCCCTCAGGGCTTCAGTTTCCTCTTCTGTAAAAAGAGCGTTGGACTAGTTTGAGTGGCAGCTAGTAAGCTGGACTAAGAAGTACCATTAATAAGTGGCAGAGCTGAGATTCAAGCCTGGGCTCTCTAACTCCAAATCCAGTGTTCCTTCCACTAAGCCATCCTGTGGTAGGGTCAGAATTCTATTCCTTAATTCTTTCAATAAGTATTTACTGAACATCTGCTAAGCGAAGGATTCTAAAATTCTCTTCAGCTCCAGATCAGTGCCCCTGTGACAATACCCAAAGCACTAAAATATTCAAGAAGGAATGAGAGGTCTATTTTTGTCAGTTCACAAATTAAAGAGTAGCACAGAAGTGAATGTTGTAGAAGTGAGGGAAAAAGAAGGGGATATATATAGTCTCTGAATTGCAACAAAACAACCTGTTCAATACAGAGCCTGTCAACGGTCTGGTAGCAAAATCATCTTGTCATGTCCATGGCTGTTTACTCCATATAAATATGGAGGGAAAGAGTGCCCGTTTCCTGCGCTGTTATAATTTGCTAAATAATGTTAGTTCTTTGGGGACATTCCCAGAAGCTGTGGAGGGGATGGATACTCTGGGCAAGTCACTTGCCTCAGTTTCCTCATGTGTAAAATGGGGATAATAATAGCACCTACTTCCCAGGGTGGTTGTGAGGATCAAATGAGATAATAATTATAAAGCATTTAACACAGTGCCTGGTACTTAGTAAGTGCTATATAATTGTTTTTGTTGTTCAGTCATGTCTGACTCTTTGTGACCCCATTTGGGGTTTTCTTGGCAAAGATATTAGAGTGGTTTGCCATTTTCTTCTCCACATGAGGAACTGAGGCAAACAGGGTTAAGTGACTTGCCTAGGGTCATACAGCTAGGAAATGTCTGGAGCCAGACCTGAGCTCGTGGACATGAGTCTTCCTGATCCCAAACCCAGGGCTCTATACACTGCCATCTAGTTGCCCTACGTAAATGTAAGCAATTATTATTATTAATTGCAAGGCACTTATCACATTGCCAGGCTCATAGTAAGCATCATATAAATGTTAGTGGAGGAGGAGGATCAGGATCAAGAGAAGCAGGAGTAGTAGTCATAGTCATAATAGTAATAGCAGTAATAGTAACGTTATGGTGCTGAATTCATAGCAATGATAGATTTGAAGAAGTTACCCTATATTTTTTTTTATTTGCTTTTCAAAGACCAAATCCTAATAACAGCACATTGTGTTCCTTCAGCCTAGGTGAATCTGTGGGGGGAAACATTTCTTCTCTCTTCCATAGAAAATAAAATGTTATGACCAAACAAGAGATAGAGAACACTATGAAATGCAAAATTGATCATTTTGATTACATCAAGTTAAAGAGTTTTTTTTTTTAAGCAATTGGGATTAAGAAACTTGCTCAAGGTTACAAGGCCACTTATTTCTGGGTGTGGTGCTAAGAAGTTAGAGTTTTTGCAAAAACAAAACCAATGCAACCAAGATTAGAAGAAAAGCAGGAAGCTGGGAAATAATTTTTACAACCAATGTTTCTGATAGAGGCCTCATTTCTCAAATATTTAGAGAACTGAGTCAAATTTATAAGAATACAAGTCATCCCCAATTTGTAAATGGTCAAAGAGTATGAACAGGCAGTTTTCAGATAAAGAAATTAAAGCTATCTATAGTCATATGAAAAAATGCTCTAAATCACTATTAATTAGAGAAACGCAAATTAAAATAATTCTGAGGTGCTACCTCACACCTATCTGATCAACTACTGTGACAGAAAAAGGAAATTATAAATTTTGGAGAGGACATGGGAAAATTATAACACTATTGCATTGTTGGTCGGGTTGTGAACTGATCCAACCATTCTGGACAACAATTTGAAACTATCCCCAAAGGGTTATAAAATTGTATATACATACCCTTTTATCCAGCAATACCACTACTAGGTCTATAATCCAAAGAAATCATAAAAAAGGGGTAAGGACCCACATGTACAAAAATATTTATAACAAGTCTTTTTGTGGTGGTAAAGGATTGGAAATTGAGGGGATGTCCATAAATTGGGGAACGCCTAACAAGCTGTGGTATTATGAATGTATTGTTCTATAAGAAATGATTAGCAGAAAGATTTCAGAAAAACCTGGAAATAATTACATGAACTGATGCAGAGTGAAATGAGCAGAACCAGAATATTATACACAGTTAACGGCAAAATTATGTGATGATCCACTATGATAGATTTAGTTCTTCTCAGAGATACAATGATCCAAGACAATTCCAAAAGATTTGTGATGGAAAATGCTATCCACATCCAGAGAAAAAACTATGGAGTCTGAATACAGATCAAAGCATACTATTTTTACTTTTTTTTGTTTTTTCTTTTTCCTGGTTTTTCCCTTTTGTTCTGATTCTTCTTTCACAACATTACTAATGTAGAAATATATTTAACATGGTTGTACATGTGTAACCTATATGAGATTGCTTACTGCCTTGGGGAGGGGAAAGAGAAGGGGACAAGGGAGAAAAATTTGGAACTCAAAATCTTACCTAAATGAATGTTGAAAACAATCTTTACATGTGGAAAGAAATAAAAATACTATTAAGTGCACCCCAAAAGAAAAGAAAATGAAGTAACTGAAAAAATAAAATTAATCAACTGTTCTAATGTGACAATGAGACTCCACCAGACTACTTCAAAACTGGCATATATTCTTATGAACCTGAAATAGACAGGTTATCATCATTGTCCTTCTGAGTTCTGATAATAAGTATTCACAGAATCTTGAGATGTTAGTGTTAGAAGGGATCTCAGAGACAATCTAGCACAACCCATTTCTGGACAAAAATCATCTTCATAGGATCCTAGAAAAGGAATCATTCAATCTTTCCTCAGAAAACTCTAGTTTCAGAAGGCACTAGGGATAAAGACAATCTATTCTATTTTGTTTTTTTGCTTTTTGCCTTTTTTTTGGAAGGGGGAGGGCGAGGCAATTAGGGTTAAATGACTTGCCAAAGGCCACACAGCTAGTAAGTGTTAAGTTCTGAGAACGGATTTGAAGTCGGGTCCTCCTGACTCCAGGGCCAATGCTCCATTCCCTGTGCCACCTAGCTGCCCCTATCATTAAAGTTTTTCCATACACGCAGGTGAAATCTTCCTTTCTGAAATTTGTCCTCATTGTGTCTTGTTTCTAGAGCTAAGCAAAACTATTTTAAGCCCCCTTTCTTACAACAGCCTTTCAAAATACTTAGCTAGAGTCACGATGTATTGCTTAGTAGTCCTTTTATATAGTTTTAGTATGGGCTCATAGACAGCTCTTCTTTTATCTTTAAACATCTCTCCTCAAAAACTTTAAAACCCTTTCCTAGAGCTTTTCTTTGCCCTCTTAGAATATCACAAATTTATGTACATATTATGCATTAGAGTTGTAAGCTTCTTAAGGAAAGGCTGGCACATGGCAAAAGCTTCAGGAGGAACACCCAATGAATCTGAAGTAGCTGACAGTCTGAGAGTTAAGGGGGATCAGCAGCTTATCTTTGTATTAATCAGTGAAGTGGGACTTTTAGAAACTTTTTTTAGAGCCTTGAGATACTGCCGATGTATCACTCAGTACATGTTTAACAAATATTTGCTAAATTTTAATTTCAAATTTTCTTTTTGAAAGAAAACTTGGATCGTCTGTGGAACAGTTGAAGATTTTCTATTTTACCACCAGAGGACACTGCTGACCAAATGCTCAAATAACAGCAAGAACCCAGTATCATCAGTTACACACTCATCCATGTGCTCTGCGGTAATTGTAAGCTCTCTCCAGCTCTCAGAAAGCTGCTTGCCTATTTCCTTTTGCTCTGACCCTTTCATGAGTAGCTGTACTACTTTTCTCTACTAGTACTTATTTCTCTAGTAACTGTACTGCTATTTCTCTAGGTCAGGGGTTTAGTTTATTCAATCAGATTTTTTTCTTTTTTTCTCTTAAAGGGGGTGGGGTGATGGGTGTTAGCAAAAGCAATAACCAAAAAAAGGAGAGCTACTGAAATTTTTTTAATTCACAGGAGAAAAAAAGACAGAGCTTCAGGAGGAACACAGATAAGCAGGATAGTCTTGAAAGTAATGTGTAGACTTTATTATATACTTTTTCTAAAAAAGCAATAAGTATAAAATAGAGATTCATGGTTTCATAGAGAATCTCCTTTTAGCTGTGTGGGCAGAAACGTTCCCTTTTGATGTTAAAGTCCAGAATTTTTTAAATATACATTTTTTTTAAAAGAGAGAATTTTCCCAGCCCATGGTTTTCTCAGTGAGTTGTTCTTTGGCTTCAGCACCTTTAGCAATTTTCCCCTAATTTGTGTATTTATGGGGGGAGAGGAACCGAGGATGGCTCTGTTGCCTATTTATTTTTCCAGTATATAAACTTACTATTGGCTCTTAGTTAAATGTTTCTATTTGCTTTGGGCTCTTACTTAGTCTGCAAGCAGTACCCAGTCATGTTTACACAACTAGAATAACTCCAAATGCCCAATGAATCTGAGGTAGCCAACAGTCTGAGAGTTAAGGGGGTCACCAGCTTATCTTTGTATTAATCAATGAGTTGGGACTTTTAGAAACTGTTTTTAGAGTCTCGAGATATTGCCGATGTATCACCCTAGGCAATGCTATGACTCCCTACCATGTACAAGTTGTTGATCTTCTTTAGGTCCTTGTCTGGCTATTGGATGTTGTCCATAATATTTAGATTTAGCACAAAATGATAACATGCAGAGGTTTAAGACTTTAAGATATTTATAAATGGTGTGCTATTTCAATGGCCTTGTGAGTTCCATTACAAAAAACCATTTTCCTGCACTTTCAATACTCTATGGTATTTTGTGGTAAATTCCCACAACTAGATCTTACTCTTCTTGTTCCTGTCCTTAGGTAATGCTTTCATCCTTTCATTCATGATTTTCAGCAGGAGTTTTTACCAGACCCAAATATTCTCTGGGTCCACACTTTCAGTTTCTGAAACATAGCACCTTTTGTTTGGGTATTTACAATATTAACTCGAGTGCCAGAACCCTGGAGCTGGAGTCCAGAAGACCCGAGTTCAGATTTAGACTAAGATACTTATTAGCTATGTGACAAGTCACTTAACAGCTGCTGCCTGCTTCAGTTCCTTTACCTGTAAAATGGGATAATAATAGCACCTACCTCCCAAGGTTGTTGTGAGGATCAAATTAGAGGATTTTGTAAAGCTCTTTGCAAAATGCAAAGTGTTATATAAACTTCTCTTTCTCCTCCTCCTTCTTCTTCCTCCTCCTTCTTCTCCTCTTCTTAACTATTACTATTGTTATTATTATAGCTGACTGGTCTATTTAACATAATAGAGCTTTAAAATGTAAGTTCTACCTTATAACACAGTGAAAAGAGCGATGGATTTGAAGTCTGAGGACCTGGCTTTGAATCCTAACTCTGATTCTTACTATCTGTTTGACTTGAGATATTTGTTAAAACGCTTAGCACAGTGCCTTGCACATAGCAGGTGGTTTATAAATTCTTATTTCCTTTCTCTGTACTAAGTTCGAAATTCTATAATGTTAACTTTTAAAACATGTCGGTTTCTTCATGCAGGTTATCGGAATGGCAGAAGTATATATATCCATCTAAATTTCAACTCTAGGTGCCAATGTAGCTTTTGATAATTTTCCCTTTAATGTTTCTCTGCTCTAACCTTCTTCCAGTGCCTTATCCTAGCATAGTTTCTCAAAGGCTAAACTGGTACCTTTCCATTTCTGGCAGGTACCAACAATCTTTTTGTTTGTTTGTTTTTTGGAAGGGGAAGGGCAAGGCAGTTGGGGTTAAATGACTTGCCCAAAGTCATACGGCTAGTGTTAAGTATCTGAAGCCGAATTTGAACTCAGGTCCTCCTGACTCCAGGGCTGGCACTCTATTCACCTAGCTGTCCCAGGTACCAACAATCTTAAAGGGTTTCCAGTACAGCACAGGATAGCTTTAATTTGGAAGGTCCTCAAGGTCATCTATTCCAACCCATTCACTTATACAGTGTGGTAATGGGCACAGAGAAGTTAAGTGACTTGTGTAAGGTTACACAGGTAGTAGCTGGTAAAGTAAGGATTGAAACTCCAACTTCTCTGACTCCAAATCAATTACTCTTTCCCCTGTACCATGCTGCCTCTCTATCTGTCCTCCTAAGACCAATCTAGGTAAGTTCAAGACACTTGTCACCCAAAAAAATGAACACTGGGTGGTGAATTTCTTTCACTTCAATAGCTTATGAAGGTAATCTGATGAGGCAGAGAGAGCATTGGGAAAGGAGTGCTTATTCCATCAAAATAACACATATCCTTGAAGTTTCAAAGTGCTGTCCTTAGACTGTACCTTATAAAGTTGCATATTCCTTGAAATTGTTTTTGTACCATATCTGAGAGAATGCAGTCAAAATCCTGAAAGACAAAGCAGAAAACAATATACAAAGACAAGGATAAAATGAGAGAATTTTTGTAAAGCTCTTTGCAAGTGATCTTGAAAGCAATCACCCAAATTTATGCTACACAAGTAGAAAAACATGATGTCTACTGGGAAGAGGATGGTCTAGTAAAATACTTCAGTGGGTCAACAAAGGTACTGAATTTAGTTAAGAATAAGAATAACTTCCTTAAAGTCTTATCTTGATGCCTTAAGGAAGAGACCTTGTTCACCAGCAGAGCCAGCCCCTACTCCCTGACAAGCCTTCAAGTCTGTTGTTCAAGGACCAGCCTAGCTAAGTTCAGATAAACTCATCAAGTCAGACTCAGATTTTGGCCACAGCATGTCTCAGAAACCATCTACTAAGTCCCTGAGGAGTTGTAGGCTGCTATAGTGGATCCAGGGATCCACAGATCCTTGAAGTAAGAATTATAGACTCACAGATTTAGAGCTCAAAGGGGCCTTCAACATCATCTACTCCAGTGGTTTCCATTCAGTGGTTTGAGACCCCCTCATTCATGGTGCATGACACTGGTCATTCTTTAATGACTCCTAAAGTAGTAAATAATTATAAATAATGTTATGACTAGTATATTAATAGGTTCCACAACCCTTTTGTTGTCACTGAAAGGAGTTCACAGAACAAAAAATGTTGGCAACTACTAAACTAGTCCAATTGCCTCATTTTACAGATGAAGAAATTGATCCTCATAGAGGCTAAGTAACTTTCCCAAGGTGACTCAGACAGTAAGTAACTGACCCAGGATTCAAATCCAGGTTTTCTATATTATTTTTACTATACCAAATAACATTTACATGCCATTTTACAGTTTAAAAGATACTTTATCTACATTATCTTTTCTCAATAGGATTTTAAAAAGGTAAACTGAGGCACAAGTGTCTGAGAATATTCAATTTATGAGTAAAGTGTGAATTTACCAGTAAATAGGATCTCAGCTTCCTCAGCAAAGATAAGACCCCTAAATGAGGGCTCAGCTCTCTTTTATAGTTTTGGGGAGTATAGAAAATAGGAAGTCAAGCATCATAGATGGAAAAAAATATGATCGGATGAAAATTGAGAATGAGGGCTAGCAACAACTCCCTCCTTCCCCCCCGTGACTAGGAAATGTTCATTGTTTGAATACAGCTGCATCTGCAAGGATGGAGATAGCAAACCAGACTTCTTTGAATAACAAACCAGATATCCAAGAAGGATAACTTGGTAGTGTAAAGATACTAGACCAGACTCCCTGGCGTCCACCTGCCTCCTTCAAGGGCAACAGATTTCCTTGACTCAAGAGTAGAATAGGGGGACTGGATTTCTAAACTTAACTAAATACTGGATAGCTGAATTTCTGAACCAAGTTCAAAGACAGAATCATGGCTTAGGCAGTTAGAAGACAAAATTGATTAATTGTAAACAGGATCAATTTTTAAAAAGACACAAAATCAATCTGATTAGTTCAATCTCATTTGGTCCTCACAATAATTCTGTTAGGTAAGCAGTGGATGCATTTCTTTAAATCTCCTTTTTAAAACACGCTCACCAGAGGTTGAGAAAAGTTAATTTGCCTAAGATCACACAGCTTTAGATGGAAAGTGAGGGACTTCTACTAGAAAATCCAGCAATCTTTTTATTAAGTCACAAACACCTCAATTACAACACTGAGTCAAGAATTAGCAGATCTTATTTTGACATTTCCTTAAATAGGAAATGAAAGCTAAATTTTTTTTTTTACTTTTTTTGTTTTTATTAATTTGTTTATTTTGAGTTTATAAGATTCAGTTCCCCGGTTCTTTGAGTTTCAAATTTTCTCCCCCTCTCTCCCATTCCCCCCCTTTCCCCCTTCCCCACCCCCACCCCATGGCGGCATACAATCAGGTATAGGATCTGCAGATATTTTCACATTAGACATTGCTTGGGTTATAAAGAAGGATTGTATTGAACAATGGGAAAGAGGAAACAAAACCAAACAAGAAAAAGAAAGAGAGCAGGTAATTTGCTTCAATCTGCATTCAAACTCTGTTCTTTCTGGTTCTTTCTCTGAATGTAGACATCTCTCTCCATCATGAGTCCCCTGGAGTTTACTTATAGTCCTGCATTTCTGAGAAGAGTCCAGTCCATCAAAGTCACATATACGCTGCATCCATAACTGTGTACAAATCTTTTCTGGCTCTGCTCTTCCCACTCAGCATCAGTTCGCACAAGCCTCTCCAGGTAGATATGAAGTCCATCTGTTCTTCGTTTCTTATGGTGCAATAGTATTCCATTACATTCATATACTATAACTTGTTTAGTCATTTCCCAATTGATGGGCATCCCCTTAATTTGCAATTCTTTGCCACCACAAAAAGAGCTGCTATAAATATTTTTGTACATATGTGTCTTCCCTCTGCTTCTGTGATCTCTTTGGGGCACAACCCTAGAAATGGTATTGCTGGGTCAAAGGATATGAAATTACTTATAGCCCTTTGGGCATAGTTCCGGATTGTTCTCCAGAATGGTTGGATCAGTTCACAACTCCACCAGAAATGTATTAGTGTTCCAATTTTACCACATCTGCTCTAGCATTTATTATTTTCCTGTTTTGTCATCTTAGCCAATCTGACCGGTGAGATGTGGTACCTGAGTTGTTTTGATTTGTATTTCTCTAATCAATAGTGATTTAGAGCATTTTTTCATATGTTTATAGATATCTTTAATTTCTTCCTCTGAGAAATGTCTGTTCATATCCGTTGACCATTTATCAATTGGGGAATGACTCGTATTCTTATAAATTTGATTCAATTCTCTGTGTATTTTAGAAATGAGGTCTTTATCAGAGACATTGGTTGTAAAAATTCTTTCCCAATTTCCCACATCCCTCTTAATCTTGGTTACATTGGCTTTGTTTGTACAGAAGCTTTTCAGTTTCATGTAATCGAAGTTATCCATTTTGTATTCTATAATGCTCTGTAATTCTTGTTTAGTCATGAAATCTTCCCCTCTCCATAAATCTGACAGGTAAACTATTCCTTGCTTTCCCAAATTGCTTACAGTATCATTCTTTATACCTAGATCATGCACCCATTTAGACTTGATTTTGGTATATGGTGTTAGATAATGGTCTATGCCCAGTTTCTGCCATACTATATTCCAGTTTTTCCAGCAGTTTTTGTCAAATAGTGAGTTCTTAATTGAAAAACTGGGGTCTTTGGGTTTATCAAAGAGTCATTGACTGCTGAGTCTCATGTACCCAATCTATTCCATTGATTCACTCCTCTATTCCTCAGCCAGTACAAAGTAGTTTTGATGACTGCTGCTTTATAATACAGATTAAAATCTGGTATAGCTAGGCCACCTTCCCTAGCACATCTTTTCATTAATACCCTTGATATTCTGGACCTTTTTTTTTTTTGGAGGGCAATTGGGAGTAACTTGCCCGAGGTTACACGGCTAGTTTTTTTGTATTAAGTGTCTAATGTCGGATCTGAACTCAGGTCCTCCTGACTCCAGGGGCGGCGCTTTACTCACTGCGCCACCTAGCCACCCCTATATTCTGGACCTTTTGTTCTTCCAGATGAATTGTTACTATTTTTTCAAGATCTGTAATTTTTTGGTAAATTGATTGGTATGGCACTAAATATGTAATTTAATTTTGGTAAAATTATAATTTTTATTATATTAGCTTGACCCAGCCATGAGCAATTGATGTTTTTCCAATTAGTTATACCTGCCTTTATTTGTGTGAGAAGTATTTTGTAGTTGTGTTTATATAGGTCCTGGGTTTCTTTTGGCAGGTAGATTCCCAAATATTTTATAATGTCTACAGTAACTTTAAATGGGATTTCTCTTTCTATCTCTTGCTGTTGCATTTCATAAGAGAAATAAACAGGAATGCCAAGGATTTATGTGGGTTTATTTTATATCCTGCAACTTTGCCATATTTATTTATTGCTTTAAGTAGTTTTTTACTTGTTTCTTTAGGATTCTCTAAGTATATCAACATATCATCTGCAAAGAGTGATAACTTGGTCTCTTCTTTGCCTAATTTGATTCCTTTGATTTCTTTTTCTTCTCTAATTTCTACTGCTAACATTTCTAATACCAGATTGAATTAGAGGCATGATACTGGACACCCTTGTTTCACCCCTGATCTTATTGGAAATGCTTCTAGCTTATCCCCATTACATATGATACTTGATGATGGCTTTAAATAGATGCTACATATTATTTTAAGGAAGGCTCCATTTATTCCTATACTTTCTAGTGTTTTTAACAGGAAAGGATGTTGTATTTTGTCAAAAGCCTTTTCTTTTTTTTCCCTTTTTTCAAATATTTTATTAACTTCTGATTTACATTATTCATTTCCACTGGATTTTGGGTTACAAATTTTCTCCACGTTTTTCCCCTACCCACCGCCCCAAAATAGCAGTCCCATAGGATATCCACTACTCCTATCTGCTCTCTCCCACATTTTCTCCCATACCCTTTTTGACTTTTCCAATAGGGCATGGTGGATCTCTATGCCCCAGTGCCTGTATATATTATTTCCCAATTACATGTAAAATAATATTAATAATAGTATATATATATATTTATATATATATATGTGTGTGTGTGTATGTGTGTGTGTAAATATTTTATTTTAAAACTTTGAATTAAAGATTCATTCCCTTCCTCCCTTGTCACCTATGCTTACTGGAAAGATAAGCAGTTCAATATAGGTTGTACATGTATAGCTAATGCAAAACAATAACATAGTAGATATATTGTAAAAGACCGACTATATTTCCCTCCCTCCTATCCCACCTCCCACTTGTTCTATTCTTTACTTTGATCCCATCCTTTTTAAAAAGTGGATGCTTCCAACTTCCTCCCCCCCCCAGCCTGACCTCCTTTCCATCATCCCCCCTTTCATCCCCTTCCCCCTACTCTCCTGTAGGGTGAGATACCCTATTTAGATTGTATGTCATTCCCTCCTGAAGCCAAATTCAATGAGAATAAGGTTGACCCATTCCCTTTTGCCTTCCTATTCTTGCCCTCCATTGTAACCATTTTCCCTTGCCTCTTCTTTATGAGATAGTTTATCCCATTCTGTCTCTCCCCATCTCCTCTCATTATATTCCTCTCTCACCTCTTAATTTCACCTTTTAAGTATCATCCCTTCCTGTTAAATTGGTCCTGTGCCCTCTATCTATGTATACATGTAAACATGTAGACACATTTACTTATGTATTTATATGTCCATATACACTCATATATAAACATATATATATATATATATATATATATATATATATATACATATATATATTCCCTTCAACTACTGAGAAAAGTTTCATAAGTTACAATCATTGTTTTTCCATGTAGGAATGTTAATAGTTCAACTTTGATAAGTTCCTTATCATTAATTTCCCTGTTTATCTTCTCATGCTTCTCTTGCTTCTTGTAGCTGAATGTCAAATTTTATTTTCAACTCTGGTTTTTCCATCAAGAATGCTTGAAAGTCCTGTATTCCACTGAATGACCATATTATCCCCTGAAACATGATACTCAGTTTTGCTGGGTAGGTGATTCTTGGTTTTAATCCCAGCTCCTTTGACCTCTGGAATATCATATTCCAAGCCCTTCGATCCCTCAGTGTAGAAGCTGCCAGATGCTGGGTGATCCTGATTGTGTTTCCACAATTTTGAAATTGTTTCTTCCTGGCTGCTTGTAATATTCTCTCCTTAATCTGGGAATTCCAGAACCTGGCTATAATATTCCTAGGAGTTTTCTTTTTGGGATCTTTTTCAGGAGGTGATTGGTGGATTCTTTCAACCTCTATTTTGCCCTCTGGTTCTAAAACATCAGGGCAGTTTTCTTTGAGAACTTCCTGGAGGATGATTTCTAGGTTCTTACTTTGATCATGGCTTTCAGGTAGTCTAATAATTTTTAAATTCTCTCTCCTGGATCTATTTTTCCATGTCAGTGGTTTTTCCCATGAAATATTTCACATTGCCTTCTATTCTTTCATTTGTTTGGATCTGTTTAACAGCATCTTCATTTCTCATAAAGTCATTAGCTTCCATTTGCTCCAATATAATTCTGAAGGAATGATTCTCCTCATTGAGCTTTTGAGATTCTTTTTCCATCTGGCAAATTTGGCTTTTTAAGGCATTCTTCTCCTCATTGCCTTTTTGAGCCTCTTTTGCCATTTGAGTTAGTCTATTTTTTTTTAAAGCAATCAGGGTTAAGTAACTTGCTCAAGGTTACATGGCAAGGTGTTTCTGGGTGGGCGCTAAGTGTCTGAGCCCGGATTCTATCCCCAGGTCATCCTGACACTGGAGCTGGTGCTCTTACTCACTGTGCTACCTGGCCACCCCAATAAGGATTTTTTTTTTAATAAGCAATTGGGGTTAAGTAACTTGCTCAAAGTTACATGGCCAGGTGTTTCTGGGTGGGTGCTAAGTGTCTGAGCCTGGATTCGACACTGGATTCGATCCCGACACTGGGGCCGGTGCTTTTACTCGATGTGCTACCTGGCCGCCCTGATTTAGTCTATTTTTTAAGGTGTTATTTTCCTCAGTCAGGCTGTTGACTCCCATTTTGTAATTTTCTTGCATTGTTCTCACTTCTCTTCCCAATTTTTCCTCCACTTCTCTTATCTGCTTCTTAAGGTCCTCTATGGCCTGTAACCAGCTCATATTTTCCTTTGAAGCTTGTGGTGCAGGAGTTCTGACTTCACTGTCTTCCTCCTGTTCCATGCTTTGATCCTTTTTGTCCCCAAAATAGGAGTCTAATGTTGGAATCTTCTGTCTGCTTTGTTTCCTTTGCCTGGTCATGTTGCCCCTCAGTCACTTGACCCCTGGTCTTTTTGCCACAGTAGGACTCTGCCACCAGACAGAGGAGCTTTCATCCCAAATGCTGGGGTTTTTTCTCAGCTGCTGGAGGTATTAGATGGGTGCCCTCTCTGAGGCCTCCCCATGCTCTGGCAAGCTGGACACATGCCCCAGGACCTCCACCCTAGACTGCAATCCAGATCCAAGCAGGTTAAAGCAAGAGCAATTACCCCTTAGGCTGGTGCTTGGTCCCCCTACACTCTGCAGGCCAGGAGCTGAAGCTGCCATGTGAGGCTGGCTGGCTGTGCTGGTGTCTCAGTGGCTTCTTGCCCCAGGGGCAAAAGCCAACACACTCCCACTTACTGGGGTCCCAAAGTCCAGACTGCACTGACCTCTCACTTTTTCCTTAGCATCTATATGTTGATAATTCTGGAAAGGGCCACAGCTGCTGCTGATCTGGAGTCCCTCAAGCTGGTGCTGGTCAGGCCCGCCCTGGGGCTAAAAACTCTGGCTCATGCGGGCCTGGGCTCAGCTTCCAGAGAGCTGCACTGGCTGATTCCTTCCAGCCTTCCGGGCTGTCCTCAGTGGGAGGTAAGCTTCTCTGTGTGATTTTGTGAGTTCTGCAGCTCCAAAGTTTGTTCAGAGTCCCCTTTTTACATTGATTGGGGAAGGTGGAAGCCAGAGCAGCTCGGAGGTTGTGCTTCTACTCCACCATTGTCAAAAGCTTTTTCTGCATCTATTGAGATGATCATGTGGTTTCTGTTAATTTTATTATTGATATGATCAATTGTACTGATGGTTTTCCTAATATTAAACCATCCTTGCATTCCTGGAATAAATCCTACCTGATTAAAGTGTATTTTTCTTGTGATAAGTTGTTGTAGTCTTTTTGCTACTATTTTATTTAAACTTTTTGCATCTATATTCTTGAGGGAAATTGGTCTATAATTTTCTTTTTCCATTTTTTCTCTTCCTGATTTAGGTATCAGTACCATATTTGTATCATAAAAAGAATTTGGTAGGACTCCTTCACTAATTTTCCCAAATAATTTGTAGAATATTAGAATCAATTGTTCTTTAAATGTTTGATACAATTTACTTGTAAAACCATCTGGCCCTGGAGATTTTTTCCTAGGGGGTTCACTGATGGCTTGTTCTATTTCTTTTTCTGAGAGGGGGTTATTTAAGTAATTTAATTCCTCTTCAGTTAATCTGGGCAGCTTATATTTTTGTAAATATTCATGCATTTCACTAAGATTGTCAAATTTATGTGCATACAATTTGGCAAAATAATTCCTAATTATTGTTTTAATTTCCTCTTTATTGGAAGTAGATTCACCCTTTTCATTTTTGATACTGGTAATTTGGTTATCTTCTTTCTTTTTTTTGTCATATTGGCTAAGGTCTATAAATTTTATTGTTTTTTTTTTTTTCATAAAACCAGCTTTTAGTTTTATTAATTCAATAGTTTTCTTAATTTCAATTTTATTAATTTCTCCTTTGGTTTTCATTATTTCTAATTTAGTATTTAATTGCGGATTTTCAATTTGTTCTTTTTCTAGCTTTTTTAATTGCATGCCCAATTCATTGACCTTCCTTTTCTCTAATTTATAATAATATCTAATGCACTCAGGGATATAAAACTTCCCCTAAGAACTGCCTTTGCTGCATTCCACGAATTTTGGTATGTTGTCTCAATATTGTCATTCTCTTGAATGAAGTTACTGATTGTTTCTGATTTCTTGTTTGACCCATTCATTCTTTAGGATTAAATTGTTTAGTTTCCAATTAGTTTTTAGTCTGTCTTTCCATGGGCCTTTATTGCATATGATTTTTATGACATCATGATCTGAGAATGATGTATTTAATATTTCTGCCTTTCTGCAGTGAATTGTGAGGTTTTTATGTCCTAGTATATGGTCAGTTTTTGTGTATGTGCCATATACCACTGAGAAGAAGGTATATTCCTTTTTATCCCCATTCAGTTTTCTCCAGAGATCTATCATATCTACCCTCTCTAAAATTCTATTCACCTCCTTAACTTATTTCTTGTTTATTTTGAGGTTGGATTTATCAAGTTCAGAGAGGGGAAGATTAAGGTCACCCACTAGTATAATTTTGCTATCTATGTCTTCCTCTAATTTCTTTACCTTTTCCTCTAGGAATCTGGATGCTATACCACTTGGTGCATATATGTTAAGTAATGATATTGTTTCATTCTCGATGGTGCCTTTTAGCAGGATATAGTTTCCTTCCTTATCTTTTAGATCAACTTTTGCTTTTGCTTTATCTGAGATAAGGATTGCTACCCCTGCTTTTTTTACTTTAGCTGAGGCATGATATATTTTACTCCAGTCTTTCACCTTTACCCTGTGTGTATCCCTCTGTTTCAGATGCATTTCTTGTAAACAGCATATTGTAGGATTATGGTTTTTAATCCATTCTGCTATCCACCTCCGTTTTATGGGAGAGTTTATTCTATTCACGTTCACAGTTATGATTACTATCTGTTTCTTTCCCTCCATTCTATTCCCTTCCCTATTTATGCTTATATTTTTCTCCCCTTCTCCCTTCTCCTTCTTAAGAGTTTTCCTTTTGACCACCGCCTCCCTCAGTATTCCCTTCTTATCAACCCCCTCCCTTTTCCTCCCCTTCCCCCTTACTTCTTCCAGTAGGCCTGTGATTCTCAGATTATCTCTCCTGGATCTGTTTTCCAGGTTAGTTATTTTTCCATTGAGATATTTTACCTCTTTTTCTAATTTTTCATTCTTGATGTTTTGTTTGACTAATTCTTGGTTCCTCATAGAGTTATTCACTTCATTTTGGTTGATTCTAGTTTTTAGTGAATTATTTTCTGCAGTTAGTTTTTGGAGCTCCTTTTCCATATCACACACTTTTCTTTTTAAGGAACTGTTTTCTTCATTGTAATGTTTTCCTAATTTTGCAATTTTGATTTTAAAAGAATTATTCATTTTTATCTTCTATCTCTCTAATTTGGTTTTCAAAGTTCCTTTTGAGCTCATCTAAGATGTTTTCTGTGCTTGAGACCAGTTCCCTGTTGAGGCTTCAGCTGTGGGTGTGGAGTCAACACTGTCTCTCTCTGAATTTGGTTCTTCCCTCTCAGGATAGTAGGACTCCAGAGTCTTTGTCTTTGCAGTCTGCTTTCTACCCATTTTGAGGCAGGACCCTAGCCATGCCCTCCCTCTAGGGTTACCAAGCCTTTACTATTTAAGGTTTTGCCCTGGGGCAATAATTACTATGTTTTCAGGGTTAGGGGATTGGAGCATCTGGGGTTCACTCTGCCATCCTGGTCCCTGGAGGTCCAGATAGGGGCTTTTAAAATTTCTGGGCTGTGAATTGGTAGTCCCAGGAGTAGTTGCTGCCCCTGCCATGGGCCCTGCATTTTTATTCTTACACTGCTCTATCTAGTCCCAGCCTTTCAGTGATAGGCCTGGCAATGGCCCTTGTGGTTGGTAGGTCAACTTGCTACCACGTTGATCAGGCCTCTGTGTGCTGTGGCATCTGGGCCTCTTGAAAGTTATAATTTTAAGCTAATTAATGTTCATTTTATCTTATGAATCAGGACCACTCTTTTTTTTTTTTTTTACTTTTTTTAGAGGGGGGGGGAACACAGGGCAATTGGGGTTAAGTGACTTGCCCAAGGTCCCATGGCTATTAAGTGTTAAGTGTCTGAGGTCGGGTTTGAACTCAGGTCCTCCTGATTCCAGGGCTAGTGCTCTATTCACCGTGCCACCTAGTCGCCCCATGGACCACTCTTGCAATTCTGCCAAGGAACATATCAATATGACATGACACCGATTCTTCCAAATTAAGATATTTCTTGTAGTGACACAAGATCACCACTCCTCTCTGCCTCAGTAGAGATATGGCTGTGAGTTACTGCTGCCAAAAGAATGATCACCTGGTAGCCAAGCTTTGACCCCAATTATCCATAACCCTTCTAAACTGTTGTGATAGTAAAGCTGAGGGCTGACCAATTTCATTCCCCAAACTGTACCTTTCATATAGCAGGAATTTAAGAAGCATTGATTGAATTGAATTTACTGGTTTGTGCTACTTTGAGCAAAGTAAATATGTGGACAGTCTAAATTTGCAAAAATAAATGAGTAGGGAATTACATTACAGAAGTGTCATTTAGATAGCAAGCTTCTCTAGTGCATTAAAATCACTTGATTTACAAAAGTCTGATATTTATAGACTTTTCCAAAATCTATCTATTAAGCAATACAAGATGTGCTAATTGTATACATTTGAATATGGAAAAGCTATTCCTACACATTGCTCTGTCCACATTTCAGAGTTTTTAGATACAACTGAAGCTGAGAACAAACATGTAAGATATTATAACTGCTTTCTTTTTTTCTGGCACCTTAACTACCAATAAACATGGTTCCCAGTTTAAATAATATGTGACTTTAATATGCTAAAATATAAAATACTTTGCGGGATTTTGAATTGAAGACATATCTGACAGTTGAATAGGTCAATAATTTGAATGAAGGAAAACAAAGTTGCTTGTTAAGGGATTAGAAAATTACTGTAAGTGGAACCAAGATGCCAGATTAGAGGTAGTAACCCAGGCAAACTTTCCCAATATTCCCCTTCAAACAATTTTAAAATTAACTACTCAAAATGAATTTTGGAGTGACAGAACCAACAAAAAATCAGGGTGATACATTTTTCCAGCCTAAGACAACTTAGGAGGTCAACAGAAGAGGTCTGTGATACCAGGGTGGGAGGTCCAGGGCACATGCAGCAGTGGACCTCAGCGGCAGTCAAGACAGCAGCAGTGGCAGCAGCTTTGAGTACTCTCAGCCCAGATATGGTAAGGGGATCAAACAATCAGTTAGAAAGAAATTACAGGGACCTTTTGTTGCACTGGGTACAGTTGGCTCTGATTGGCCACTCCATTGTCCATGCAGTTCCAGGGCAAAGAGGAGTACTACTGGTTGGTCACAAAGAAGCAGGGGCCCTGGTTGTAGTTCCAGGGAAGAGAGGAGCACTAGTGCTGCTGATACAGGAGTGCAGGGGATGTGGTCATAGTTCCATGACCAAGAGGAATGCTAGTACTTGTGGCTGCAGTAGAGCAGGGGTCCTGATCATAGTTCCAAGTCCAAGATGAGCCTAGCATTGGTGGGTGCAAGACAGCAGGAGTCCTTCCTGGGTAAAAACCAGAGCATAGATCAGGATAGCAGTGACCACACCTCTCCCAGGATAATACCACCTTGGAAGCACTGAAAACTTGCTCACCCCAAGATCTTGCTCTGAAAACAGCAGCATGATAAAGTCTGAAGTTTGGGACAATGCCACTCCAGAAGTAGGTGAGCAGAGTCCAACTTTAACATAAAGTTCAAAGTCAAGAAGTAGGCTAGGAAAATGAGCAAACAACAACAAAAAATAACTTGACCATAAAAGGCTACGGTGGCAGGTAAAAATAAGACAAACTCAGAAGAAGACCGTAATATTAAAACAGCTAAAGCCAAAGTATCAAATGAAAATGCTGATTGGATACAAGCCCAACATGAATTCCTAGAAGAGTTAACAAAAGAAATAAGAGTAGTAAAGGAAGATAAATGA
Source organism: Petaurus breviceps papuanus (assembly GCF_028583685.1). NCBI lineage: Eukaryota > Metazoa > Chordata > Mammalia > Diprotodontia > Petauridae > Petaurus > Petaurus breviceps. The sequence goes on from NW_027186473.1 coordinate 13,021,072, forward strand.
GAGTGATACAAGAAAATTATGAAAAGTGAACTGACAGTTTGGTAAAAAGAGGCACACAAAAAAATATTGAAGAAAATAATGCCTTAAAAAACAGAATTGGTCTGATGGTAAAAGAGGCACCAAAATTCACTGTGAAAAAGAATTCCTAAAAATACCTGAAAAAATAGGCTAGCTGATCACATGGGAAAGAAAAACCACTCTAAGTCACTGTTGATTAGAAAAATGCAAATTAAAACAACTCTAAGTACTACTTTGTACCTTTCAGAAATGACAAATGCTAGAAAGGATGAGGGAAGAAAGGTACACTAATCAACTGTTGGTGGGGTTGTGAACTGATCCAAGCATTCTAGAGAACAATTTGGAACTATGCTAAAAGGGCTATAAGATGATGCATACCCTTTGATCTAGAAATGTGACTACCAGGTCTGTACCCCAAAGAGATTAAAGAAAAAGGAAAAGGACTCATGTGTGCAAAAATATTCATAGCAACTCTTTTTGTGGTGGCAAAAAAAATGGAAGAGGAGTCACTCACCAATTAGGAGTGCCTGAACAAGTCTGGCATATGTTTGTGACAGAGTTCTATCATGCTATAAGAAATGACAAGAGGGATGGTTTCATAAAAACATGAGAATACCTATAAGAACTGTTACAGAGTGAAATGAGCAATCAGGAGACCATCGTACACAGTAACAGCAATATTGTAATGATGATTCAACTGTGAAAGACTTAGCTACTCTGAACAATACAATGATCCAGGAAAATCCCAAAGGACTCATGATAGAAAATGCCATCTATGTCTAGAGAAAGAACTGATGAACTCTGAGTGGAAATGGAAACAGTTTTCTCATTTCTTTTGGCACTGTATGACTAATATGGAAATAAGTCTAACATGATTTCACATGTATAATTGATATTAAATTGCTTGCCTTCTCAGTGGGTGGTAGAAAGGCTAGAGAGAGGGAGAGAATTTTGAGCTCAAAAAAATTTTTTTAATGTTAAAAATAAATAATAAAAAAAATTTTAAGTGATTTAAAAACCCTTGGGGTGGGGATGGGTGGAGAGAGAATAACTTGACTGACTTCAAAGGCCATTAAATTGTGCATACTCTTTGACCTAGTGATACCATTATTAGGCTTATACCTCAAAGAGGTCAGATTTTTTTTTTAAAAGCTCTCTCTCTCTTCCCTCCCCTCCCCCCTTCCCCATATGTGTAAGGAGTGGGGAAAGGAGAAGAAATAAATGATTGATAATTTTTAAATGCAAATAATTTTTAAAAAGAAAAAATAAATTCAAATGCCCACAGAGCCCTAATCATCTTAATAGCTATTTTAAGTTTTTGTTAAATTTGTTTCTCATCATAATATTCTTCTATTCATTGCATTCAATTCCCATTGAAGAAAATATAGAACAAATTAATTTGTTTTTTTAAAAATCTTTCATCAAGTTTCAAAGCACTAAGGAAAATAAAAGTGTTTTATTGATTATATTGTGAGTCTGAAAAGCTTTTAGATGCATCCTCAAGTCAATGAAGGTTCTATGGGTACAGACTGTCAAAAGAAATAAAATGAAAGAGCTGAAAAATAACTCAGTGAGAAAAGTTGCTGACACTCATTGCTCCTTCCACATAAGAAAAGAAAATTAATAAATGCATGCTACTAGAGCTCTGGAAAGTAAATGTCAGTGTTCAAGTCACTATTAAATTAATGTTTAAATTTTTTATTTTAATCTAAATTATTTTAAAAGTTATTAATTTTAAATTAACACCACTTTGAATCTAAACTTCACAGAATAAATCCCTCTAATAAAAGGATTTGTTCTGTAAAACTTGGATTCAGTCAAAAGGCTGTATCCAAAGACCTAGAAAGATACAGTTTCCCCACCTCTTCACTAAACCAAATCCTGATCAGAAAATACAAAAAAGAAAAACCACAGTGAATCTTTTTTTTCCCAGTCCAAGTTAGCACAGTGAGATACATAGAGAAATCTACAGATACTGGGAATGGCCTCTAGCCAGCGGTAACTCATCGCACCTTGGGGACTTGCCCTGGACAATGTACTGAAATCTATGAGCTTCAATGCACTGAAATTCTCTTTTCCCAAACCAAACTGAAGATCCTTATTTAATTTCCTGATTTAAGTTCCTGATTTAACTTCAGTAATTAATAGCCATACCCAATTACTGAGTTGTTTAGGATATAGAAAGGAATCTAATTTTCAGCTGAATAGCTCAGATCTTAAACACACATTTTATTATCCCAGCCTTACTCTGTGGGATAATAATTCATATGACTATGTTGGAAGGCAGATGACAAGTCTAAGTACTAATTTATTGACCATTTGCTCTGATTATAGAAATTTTCTATAAAAGGATAAAGCAGGGATATGTTTGATCAATTCCACCTCATAGCCAGAGTCAGGAATAGTCAGGTGGGTAACATTCCTAGAGTGTTTGCTATTTCCTTCTCCAGCTCATTTCATAGCTGAGGAACTGAGGTAAACAGGGTTAAGTGACTTAGCCAGCATCACATAGCTAGTATGTGTCTGAGGCTGGAGATAGACTCATGAAGATGAATTCTGATTCCAAGCCCAGTGCTCTGTGTACTATGGCACCACCTAGCTGCCCTACCAATTTCCATTAGACTGTAAGAACCTAGTAGAAGGAAGTTGATTTCAGCTTTGAATCCCATGCTCCCAGTATAGTGACTTACATATAAATGTCTATTGAAATGGAAGGGCAGAAGTATGTGTTCCATGAATATTTAATCAGATCCTGTTCCTTTTAAGGGCTTCCCCAATCACCCCTCACACAAGAATGACTCTGTGTGCATATGGCCCTTGAAGAACCTGCTTCTAAAACAAACCCATGCACCCTCCTATACACAGGTTGAGGGTGAAGGGGAAAGCAAACCAGAGACTTGCTAACATCTACAGCATGACTTTTATCAGCCCTGAAACATGCTTTTAGCAAGACTAAGTCTTTAATTGAAAGATTGTGCCACAGTAGCTATTAGAAGGAGCATAAATAATGAAAGCTGGTGCCTGGAAAATAGCAAGCTGACTCGGCCTCTTTGTAACATCATTCATTAAATTCATCTGCAAAAGCTAGAAGTTATTAAAAATGCATGGAAAATTCCTTTTTAAGTATTAACACACTGCTACTTTAAATGTTCATTCTGCCTGAGGTGATGTTGGGCTGAGATTCTTCCTTGAAGGCACCTTTTGCCCTCATGCCCTCAGCATGCTGCCTGGACCTCAGGAGACTAAACAAATTGCTATCTTAAAAATTCATTATAGGGGCTGTTCTTTTTCCAAGATATAAAATGCACTCACCATAATATTTGCTTTTCTGAATCCCCAAAGACTTTCATCTTAAAGGCCCAGTGTACTTGAATGCCGTCATCTCTTGTTCATTATTGATAAGGTGGATACAGTTTAAAAAAAAAGGTCACAGCCCAAAGCTCCAAAAAAGTGGGTAGAAGTGTTAATAAGTACATTAATTTCCCTAAAATAAGCATGTATAGTTATCTTTTTTCAAAATTAATGAGATTCATGATTTTTTCCATGCCTTTGGTATCTTCTGCTCCTTCAGATAACTTGTATATCAGTCCCTCAATGCCATTTAATAGAGATATTAACTGGTAAAATACCAGTAATGATAGGATACCAGTAATTACAGACCTATAAGTACATTCTTCAATTAAAAAAAAATTTGTGAGACTCACCAAGTTGACACCATCTTTAATGAAGGTACTGGTAGGAAGAAGCAAGTTTTCACAAGGGATATTCAACAAAGTACTATGTCTTTACAATTTGACAAGTTATTGAATGATCTAGAGATTATATGATTTCATTGTACTTGTTTATTGATTATGAATATGTGTTTGATTTAGTAGAACAAAATACTGCCTTATAGGTTTTTGTATCAAGATGTAAAATCATTTAAGATTCCTGGGAAGATTTAATAACAGAAATAACATCTTATTCAACTACACTCTGATAATAAATATCAAGTCAGGCACAAAACAGGGTGAGGTATTCCCAATTGTGATGGAAGAAATCCAGTGCAGAATCTAGGTCTGGAAGGATTCCCCATGGACGGCACAGCCCTACAAATGTCGTAGATCAAATCCCAAGACATTTCATAGATACCTGGAAAGAAGCTGCAACCGTTCAGAGAGTTTAGTTCATCAATCTACATGGAAAAGACCAAATAAATGAAAATGAAAAACATCTGTTGCCCACTGTTCAACATGCATCTGAATGGACACCCTACAGAGCTTGCCCAACCTGGGACAGAAAGTACAGATGGACAATTAGGTTGGCCCAGAGTTGAAAAGAAGAGCATTCTAGACTACTTTTGGGAAACTGCAAAGCTTTTATACTGACCCAAGCCTCCCATGAAAGCAAAGGTCCATCTTTTAAATACAAACATTTTATTCATGTTGCTATATGTCAGTAAGACCTGAAACACAACTTCCTTGGAGTTATTAAAAATGAGTGTCCCCTAGAGAATAATGAAAAAGTAAATAATGATTTCTGTGAGCAGTCTAAAACCTACAACCAATGAGGAATTTGGAAAAATAGAAGGCAATGATATAGTAAAAGAACTGAATGACAGGTAGAGAACATAGACTGGTTCCATGGTCAGAATTCAGCTAGAGCTCCAATGGAACTGAGTGGACCATTTATGGAAAATTTTTGCAATAAGATGTATAAGAGTTATATATGTTGAGCAAGTATGGCTGAGTTGCAATCTCCTTTGCATGAGAGAACTCTAGGATTAATGGAACCATAGATCCATTTGAATATCTGAGTTGAGTAGAGAATCAGCATGGTGTGGTGGATAGGACACAGACTTTAGGTAAGTATGCCTCGGTTCTCTCATATGTAAAATGAGAAGATTGGACTCGGTGACCTTTGAGGTCCCATCCAACTCTAAATAAATGATTCTATAATGACAATCAGGATGATTTCAGAAAAACCTGGGGAGATTTACACGAACTGATGCAAAGTGAGCAGAATCAGGAGAATGATGTGCACAGTAACAGCAATTTTATAGAAGGAAGAACTGTGAATGACTTAGGTATTCTCAGCAATACAATGATCCAAGATAATACCAAAGGACTAAAGATGAAGCATACTATCCACCTCCAGAGAAAAAACTGATGGGGGAGGAGTAAATATGCCAGAGTAGAAACAGGAATTCTGCGCATTTCTGGCTTCCACCTCCTCCAATTCATGTAAAAAATGACTCTAGACAAACTTTGGAGCTACAGAACCCACAAAATGACACAGAGAACCTGACCTCCCACTTAAGACAGCCCAGCATGCCAGCAGGAAGCGACCAGCACAGTGTTCTGGGAGCTGAGCCCAGCCCTGCTCGAGCAGGAGGTTTTAGCCTTAGGGCAGCCTGACCAGCAGCCAGCTGGAGGGACTTCAGATCACCAGCAGCTGTGGCATTTTCCAAAATTATCAAACCATAGATGCTAAAGAAAAAGTGAGAGGTCAGTGCAGTGTAGACTTTGAGACCTGGGATTTCGAGAGTGTGGTCTGGTCTTTGCCCCCAGGGTGAGAAGCAGTTGAAGTTCCATAGCTGTGCAGCTGTCTCATGGCTACTTCAGAGCTCCTGGTCTGCATATTGTAGTGGGACCAAGCAACAAGTTTGAGGGGTAATCGTTCTTGCTTTAACATGCTTGGATCTGCATTGCTGTCTAGAGTGGAGGTCCAGGGGTGCGAGAACAGTCTTCCAGAGCATGTGGAGGCTTCAGAGAGGGCACCTGACTAATAGCTCCAGCAGCTGTGAAAACCCCAGTGTTTGGGATAAAACTTCCTTTTCTGGTAGCAGAGTTCTACTATGGCAAAAGGCTCAAAAGTCAAGTAATTGAGTGGCAACATGAGCAGGCAAAGGACGCAAAATAAACAGAGCAACCCAACTTTACACTCCTATTTTGGGGACAAAAAGGATCAAAGCATGGAACAGAAGGAACACAACAAAGTCAGAACTCCTGTACCAAAAGCTTTCAAGAAAAATATGAGCTGGTTACAGGCCATAGAGGAGCTTAAAAAGGATTTTGAAAACCAAATAAAAGAAGTGGAGGAAAAATTTGGAAGAGAAATGAGAATGATGCAAGAAAATTATGAAATGAGAGTCAACAACCTGACTCAAGAAAATAACACCTTAAAAAATAGACTAACTCAGATGGCAAAAGAGGTTCAAAAAGGCAACGAAGAGAAGAATGCCTTAAAAAGCTGAATTTACCAGATGGAAAAAGAATCTCAAAAGATTACTGAAGAGAATCATTCCTTCAGAATTAGATTGGAGTAAATGGAAGTGACTATATGAGTGTATATGACTATATATAGTGACTATATGAGAAATCAAGATACTATTAAACAGATCCAAACAAATGAAAAAATAGAAGGCAATGTGAAATATCTCCTTGGAAAAACCACTGACCTGGAAAATAAATGCAGGAAAGATAATTTTAAAATTATTGGACTACCTGATAGCCATGATCAAAAAAAGAACCTAGAAATCATCCTTCAAGAAATTCTCAAGGAAAATTTCCCTGATGTTTTAGAACCAGAGGGCAAAATAGAGGTGGAAAGAATGTACTGATCATCTCCTGAAAAAGATCTCAGAAAGAAAACTCCTAGAAATATTATAGCCAGGTTCTGGAGTTACCAGATCAAGGAGAAAATATTACAAGCAGCCAGGAAGAAACAATTTCAAAATTGTGGAAACACAATCAGGATAACTTAGGATCTGGCAGTTTCCACACTGAGGAATCAAAGGGCTTGGAATATGATATTCCAGCAGTCAAAGGAGTTGGGATTAAAACCAAGAATCACCTACCCAGCAAAACTGAATATCATGTTTCAGGGGAAAATATTTTCATTCAATGGAATAGAGGACTTTCAAGCATTCTCGATGAAAAAATTAGAGTTTAATAGAAAATTTGACATTCAGATACAAGAAGCAAGAGAAGCATGAGAAGGTAAACAGGGAAAAGAAAACATAAGGAACTTATCAAAGTTGAACTACTTATATTCCTACATGGAAAAATGATAATTATAACTTATGAAACTTTTCTCAGTATGAGAATAGTTGAAAGGAATAGAAATGTGTATATATATATACATATATATATACACATATATATGTATGTATGTATGTATGTATACATACATTTATATGTTTATATAGAAGAGTATATGGGCATATGAATATATATATGAGTGTGTGTATATACGTGTACAGGTATACATAGACAGAAGGCACAGGACCAATTTAATAGGAAGGGATGATACTTAAAAGGTGAAATTAAGAGGTGAGAGAGGAATATAATGAGAGGAGATGGGGAGAGACAGTAAACTACCTCATATAGAAGAGGTAAGGGAAAATGGTTACAATGGAGGGGAAGAACAGGAAGGCAAAAGGGAATGATTCAACCTTATTCTCATTGAATTTGGCTTAGGAAGGGAATGACATACAATCTAAAGGGGTATCTCACCCTACAGGAGAGTAGAGAGGAAGGGGAAGAGAGGAGGGATAATGGAAGGGCGGGCCGCCTGGGGGGGAGGAAGTTGGAAGCACCCACTTTTGAAAAGGGACAGGATCAAAGTAGAGAATAGAACAAGTGGGGGGTGGGATAGGATGGAGGGAAATATAGTCAGTCTTTCACAATATATCCACTATGGAAATCTTTTGCATAGCTACACATGTACAACCTATATTGAATTTCTTATCTTCCCAGTGAGGGTGGATGACAAGGGAGGAAGGGAAAGAATCTGGAATTCAAAGTTTTAACATCAAATGTTTAAAAATATGTATACATATTATTATTATTATTATTTTACATGTAACTGTGAAATGAGATATACAGGCACTGGGGCATGGAGATCCACCATGCCCTACTGGAAAGTCAGAGCGAGCTGGGGGAAGATATGGGAAAGAGCAGATTGGGGGAGGGGATATCCAATGAGATTGCTATTTTGGGGTGGTGGGTAGGGGAAAATGGGGGGAAAATTTGTAACTCAAAATCTTGTGGAAATTAATGATGTAAACTAAAAAATAAAAAAGTTAGAAAAAAAGAAAAAACTGATGCTGTCTGAATACAGACTGAAGCATGCATGCTATTCTTCACTTTCTTTCATTCTTTTTTTTTAAGTGAGTCTCTTTGAACAAAATTACCAATATAGAAATGTTTTACATGATTGCACATATATAACCTATATCTCACTGCTTATTGTCTCAGGGGGGAGGAGAAGATGAGAGAGAGGGATAGAATTTAGAGCTCATTTTTAAAAAATCAAATGTTAAAAAAATTGTTTTAATATGAAATTGGAGAAAAATAAAATATATATTAAAAATGAATAATTCTATGATCTGTTGTACTATGACAATGGCTAGAATAATAACAAATGGAAAAAAGTCAGTGCCAATACTCTACACTTCTAGGAAGGAAATGGTTTGTGTGGTTCTTGGCACAGAACGTCATTGAACCCACTAACTCAGGAGGTGATGATAGATTTCTGGGAAGGAGTACCTGTTGGTCTTCCTAAGGAATTGTAGACTAGTTAATGAACAAAAGAAATAAAATTCTAGAAATATGCTATTGACCTAAAATTCCAAAGTATGGAGTACAGATAGGAAGAATATTTATGAACAGGATTAGCCTGAGGAGAAGGAAGAATAGGTGTCTGAATTCTGGGGATGAGTATCAAGAACTCCTTCTTGTCCTCCTCCCAAAATACTTATCCCAAATGATTGGGGCTATCTGAAACCCCTTTGACAGGTAACCACAGCTGTTCATTCCACAGTTAAAAATAAATTTAAAATGGAAATATCTCCAGGGAGAGATAGAGTATTGACTGAACTTTACTCAAAGGTATAAATGTCCAATATTAAATTCATTCTTAACAGCAGGTTCTGACTTGGCAGGGGAGTGGAGGGAGAAGGAAGGAGAGAAGAGGAGAACACTGGTGAAGAATGAAGAGAATCAAATGGCTTAGGAAGGTGATCTTGGATACACTACTTTTGTACTTCAAATTTTCCCTGGGGTCTGATCCTGCTGGTGCTTCATTATCAGGGTGGGTAGAGAGGATGGTGACAAGTGGTACTGGCATAGGAAGCAAAGGGGAAAAATGCTTTGTTGATGTGATATTGGTGGTGGTGGTAATTTCAAGGTGTAACAAGGGACTGATCAGTGGTCCCTTGATAAATGGAATCCTTCCTTCTCCCCTACTACCATCACAAATCTAGGGTGTAAAGGGAATTAGAAGATATAAGAAGGGGAAGGTAACAGAGACAATGAGACATAAGGATCCACTAAATTCCAAGTTTTGTCTGACTTGTAAAAGGTGTGCTCTTTTCAAACTTTACTTGGTTTATTCACATGTGAAGGACCCAGCAAGCTGGTTGAGGATTGGCAGAGGCAATGAATTTATCCTTGATTGTGGTAGTTTCTGTTAAAGATTAAAAGCAGAGGAATCAAGCTGTAGAGTCAGGCAAAGAGGCAGCTCTCTTTTGGGAATGTATCTAATAGAATATAGTAATGGGGGGTAGGATGGAGGAACCCTACTTTCCAACCTATCAGCAATAGTGTCTTACAGTAGAATCACATGTTCAACATCCAGCAAAATAGAATCCAACTGTGGAATCAATCAGCAAGAAGAGTAGAATTGCCCATCAACTGGGGAATGGCTGAACAAGTTGTGGTATATGCATGTTATGGAATACTATTGTGCTATAAGAAACGAGGAGCAGACAGTCTTCATATTTACCTGGAGAGACTTATACAAACTGATGCTGAATGAGAAGAGTAGAATCAGGAGAAATTTGTACACAATTACAGACACATCGTATGTGTGATGACCAACTTTGATAGACTGGACTCTTCTCAGCAATGCAGTGATATAAGTCAATCCCAAAAGACTCATGATGGAGAGAAATATGTGCATCCAGAGAAAGAACTAGAAAGAATTAAGTTTATATCCAGGTGGAAGCATCTTTTTCCTTCTCTTATTTGGTTTTATGTCCTCTTTACCATTTTTCATTCCAGCTAGTACAATCCATCCTTATAACCTGACTAATGTTTAATGTGGAAGTATTTACAGGTCCTATACTTGACTATATGCTGCCATGGTGGGGAGGGGAGGGAGGGGGACAAAATATGAAACTCAAGGAATTGTGGAATTGAATCCTGTAAACTAAAAGGAAACAAACAAATTAATTTTAAAAAAAAAAGAAGAGTAGAATTGGCAACAGGAGTTGTCAGCAATCGGTATAGAAAACGTAGATGTTCAATTGTCTTAACACCTGATTTTCTCCGGAATGGGGGGGGGCAGGAAGAGAATAGATCAGACAAAAGAAATAGAATTACTAATTTTAAAATATAATTATCTGGTAGATTTTATAGCTGTTATATTTACCTGAGAACTAGAAAGGTACCACTTTCCTGAATTCAGTGGATAGGTGAAGAAAGAAGAACATATTGATTTTCAAATGAAGGGTATATATGCAATGATTTAATATAATAATCACTACACTTAGAGGAGTCAGCATTGGTAGATTATATAAATCAATAATTAATCTTTAGCTTTGGGCTATTAGTCTTAAAGTTGCCAATGCAGCATGGTAATTTTTTCCACATTTATTGTGCCCAGGAGTTTCTGACCCTCCTAGAAGCTCTGCCACTAACTAGTTATATGACCATGGACAAGTCCTTTAATTATTGTAGCCTTCATTTTTTTTCCTTTTTTGGAGGGCAGTTGGGGTTAAGTAACTTGCCCAAGGTTACACGGCTAGTTTTTTTGTGTGGGTGTTAAGTGTCTGAGGCCAGGAACCGAACTTGGGTCCTCCTGACTCTAGGACCGGCGCTTTACTCACTGAGCCACCTAGCCGCCCCATGGCTTCATTTTTTTTTTCATCTTTTAAATGAGAGTATTAGAATAATAGATTTATATTTATAGACAAAAGGGACCTTAGAACTTATCTTGTACAACTGCCTCAGTTTACATATGAGAAAACTGAGGTCCAAAGTGAAAAAGTGGCTTTACCAAAATCCCATGGATAGTAAGTAGCACAACTGGGAACAGAACTGAGTTTTCTGAACCTTTTCCAAATGTTCTTCCCAGTGTACCATAGTTGGGCTAGATCAGGGTTTTTAAATCTTATTTATGTCATGAATCTCTGGCAGTCTGGTGAAGCCTATGGATCCCTTCTATGAGTAATGTTTTTGAATGCATAAAATAAAATATATAGGATTTTAAAGGAAATCAATTTTATTGAAATACAATTATAAAAATATTTTTCTAAGAATAACATCATGGACCCCAGACTAAGAATCCCTGGATTAGATAATCTGTAAGGCCTTTCCTAGCTCTAACATTCCATGGTTGTACAAATCCCATTACACCAGAAGTTCTCAACTTTGGTTACCCTATCACTTTCCTAGGGGTCCTTTGAATAAAGGCCAACCACACCATTCTTCTGTCCAAATATGACATGATCTCATGGCAATGTCTGCCAGAATTTCCATGCCATTGAAAAGACTATGACCATGACACACATCTTTTGTTTCAATCAGAAGGAGAAAAGATAAGATGAGTTACAATGGAAGGGTTGATAGCTACAGTAAAGGAGAAGGATGGAGGGTTGGGGTGGGGGAGAGAATTAGGCACAGAGAGTAGACATGAATGTACATTCCACACAACAAAGGTTACTGGCCATACATTCATCTTTTCAGCATCCAGACAGTTATTGTTTGGCAGCAGCTGACCTGTGTGTCAAAGAAAACTGACCTACATGTGAATTCATATTTAAAATATGTTGGGGGTGGTTAACCCTGCCCTAGAAAGTCACTCTACCTACTTTCAATCAACCAATAAACAAGCATTGATTAAGTGTGTACCATGCTAAGTGAAAGGGACAAAAGCACAAAAAAATGCTTTCAAAAACACTTATTTTTCTCTTGTGAAAGCACCTAAATACCGTCTCTAGGGTTTACCTAAGTTGAAAGGTACAGGTAGGAGTCAGAAAAAGAGATTCTTGATAGAGATGAGAGACAGTGATAATATTTATTCTTAGAATTAGGACCAGCAATGGCTAACATCAAGGTAGATAAGGTTTCAGGCACAGGGCATTATATAATAAGGAGATGTTACAGATTTTGCTTCTTTACATACCATAGAGTACAATTGACTCTTAGCTTCTAAGTAATAGGATAAGGTCAGGAGGAAAGCAAAAAATACATGACACTAATGTCAAGGCCAGCAAGCTTAAGAGGAAACATGGCAGACTGAAATTGGTAAACAACTTGTTATATGAAGAAAACTGAGTCCATCTTAAAAGCTAAGTTAGACATCTTGAGGTTTGCACAGGTGTCAAGGCACAAGGTGACCAACACCAAGAAAAAAATCTAAGAACGTGAAATATCCAAACTGACCAAATTATTGTGGGTGTCAAGGGTTTGGGTCAAAGGAAGGATGTGAGATGGTCAGCAGGATCACAGAGGGAAAGAGAAAGAGAGTTGAAATTAAGGCCATACCGAGCCACCTGTTTCTTTAGGGATATTGTTTGCACTGACTCTTGCTCACCATACTTGTACAATTAAGTGAAGAAATGTAGAGATGTATTCCTCACAAAACCAAACAAATATTCATTGAACACCTTCCATGTACACTATATGAAGAACTGAAGGGAAGAGACACTGGACTAGGAGTCAGATGATTTGAGTTTCAGAAATATAATGATCTAAGTCAACTCCAAAAGATTCATGATGGAAAATGTTAACCACATCCAAAGAAGGAACTGTTGAGCCTGAATGCAGATAGAAGCATACAATTTTCTCCTTTTTCCCTTTCTCTTGGTTTTCCCCTTTTGTTCTGACTTTGCTTTCATAACATGACAAATGTGGAAATACATTTTAATATGACTGTACATGTAAAGCCTATATCAGATTGCTTGCAGTCTTCAGTAAGGGGGAAGGGAGAGAGGGAGAGACAAAAAATTTGGAACTCAAAATGTTGAAAAGTATCTTTACATATAATTCTGTAATAGTAATGGAATTTGAAGATCTTCCATGCCCCTTGTATTTGCAATCAAATAGGTACTTTGCACATTGCTCCAAGTTCATGATTGTGTCAAGTATTAAGACCCATAACTTGTGAATCCCACAGTGGGATGGAGTTGCTAATGTAACAGGAAGGGGCAGAAAGAGGGAGGAGCTAATACCTTATATGAAGAAAAGTCAAAGCTAGAGAGCCAGAATTTGTGGGAGCAAGCATCATGGAGGCTGAGGAGCTAAGAATTGAGAAGAGAACTGAGAACTGAGAAGAGGATTGAGAAGAACTGAGAAATGAGAAGAAAGAAGATTTTGAGAGCAGGACTTCTGATGGCAGAACTTCTTCTGAGAGCTGCCGAGAACTTCTAAAGGGCAGCGGGAGCTTCCAAGAACTTCTAAGGGCCAGCCAGAGCTGCCAAAAACTTCAGAAGGCCCTCCAGAACTGCAGGGAATGAGAACTGAGAAATGAGAAGAAAGGAGAACTGGGAGGAAACATGACTGTGGTGCTGGCACTTTGTCTGTTTTGATGTTACTTTGCTCAGACCTCGTTGTTGGGTCTATGTTGATTTCTCAGGCAGAAAGTGAATTGATGAGGATGCTGGCAATGTGTATGAATGTTATTGTGGTTTTGTTAAGCTTTGTCTCCCCAGGAACAGAAACTGTGAAGGACTTGAGGTGGACCAGACACTGTGAGCTTCAATATGGAACAGGAACTACACAAGAAGCTGGACAAAGAACTGAGAGCTGTCTGCCTTTGAAGCCAGGTGGTAGTTGGATAGATTGGGGCAGGAGCTGGGACCATGGAAGAGGAACCATGGAAGCTAAGATCCTGCCTCAAGTCAAGATGAAAAGACCTCTCCTTGGGTATTTAATGCAAACTGAGAAAATCATGACTTACTGTGGCTTAGGGGTGGAGAACTCTGACCTTTATATTTAGATGATTGAGTTAAGGACTTCTCTAATTAAGAAGAAAGGGGACTTTTTGATTGAAGAGATTAAGACAATGTGATCTAAGGGAATTTTGACCTTTGTACTTTGTGTCAATTAAGGTGGCTTGCCTCTTTAAGGATGATTGAATTAAGGACTTACTAAATGATTGTGTTACTAAATGAATGTTATCTTCTGCTTAAAACTATGTGACCACGTTGGTGAAAACTAGTGATAAGTTGTTAAGTTATAACATTGTGAATGCTGTACTTTGATTTCTGTGAATGTTTTGTCTTAGTTTGTTACTGAATAAATAGAGAGTTCACTATACTGTGTAATCAGAACCTTGAAAGCTGTTCACAGCAGCAGTCCTCTGGAAAGCTGCCCATACTTGCTTGGCTTTACAAACTCCCCCCCCCTACTTAACTCAAATTGAAGATTTGAGTTTGATTCCTACAGTAGCTCAGCCATTTACTAGTTATGTGTTTTGGGGTAACTCATTATACTCTTCTGAGCCTCAGTTTCTCATCTATAAAACAGGAATGATAAAATTTTTATTATCTGAGAGTTTTGTGAGGAACAAATGAAATGGTGTATGAAAATGCTACCTAAAACAAAGCTATAATTATTAATTATAATAATAAGTCCACATTAGGTCTTTCATATCTTATTATAAGGCAGTCAACCTCACAGAATGTATAATCTAGTTGGATAAATAAGATAGAACTCACAAGAAGTACAATAGTAAAGGAATAGCAATATATGTAATGTCATAATATGGTATGTATTTAATTAATTGCCAAACAGTGGTACAGATCAGTTCAGAAGAAGGTGATTGTTGTAGAAGGATACCTATTGATGCAGGCTGAGCCAATAATTTTAGAGGGCAGAGGGGCATTTTGATTGCTTACTGACTTATGTATATTAAAAGGCCAAGCCCAGAGAGTGCCTCTTTTTCCCTTCTAGGAATGTTTTCCTCACTATTTGCTATATTAATGGTACAGAAGGAGCTGAGAATTGTTATAATAATAATAATACAATAGCTAACAATTATACAGGACTTTGGCAGTTAGGTGACACAATGGATAGAGTGCCAGGCCTAGAGTCAGAAGACTCATCTTCCAAATCTTACCTCTGACACTTACTAGTTGTGTGACCCTGGGCAAGTCACCTGACTCTATTTGCCTGTTTCCTCCTCTATAAAATGCTCTAGAGAAAGAAATTACAAACCACTTCAGCATCTTTACCAAGAAAACCCCAAATGAGTCATGGAGGGTCTGACATGACTGAAAAATGACTCAACAGCAAAGAAATATAGCTCTTAACATGTGCCAAGTAATGTGCTAAGCACTGTACAATTATCATCTCATTTGATCCTCACAATAATCCTGGGAGGTAAATGCTATTATTATCCTTGTTTTATACTATACCATTTAGCCATTTTAATTTTATATCCTTTTAAAGTATGTTCTTTTGATTCCTAATTAGTAAAGTGGTCTTAATTTAAATTAATTTCAATTATGACCTATAAGAATTTTTGCTGTTTAAAATCTTGAAACTTAATGGTTGGATTAAGCTTAATTAAAGCTTGACTTAAAGTAGTGAAATACCTGAAGGCTTCATGGTTTATCTGGGTCATGACAAACGTATAGGATTTAGCCACACCGCAAGGAGGACTATGTTGTGATGTTCTCTACTTTGTTTTGCTTCTCTGTGACAGCAGGGCTTTCAAAGCACTCTTTGCCAGAACTAAGAACCTAGGCTGGACCCTAGTTACAAAGCTGGCCTTGTAACTATATGACCTCATTGAAAAAGAAAGGTTCCAGTGTGTGAGGAGAGGCAGGTGGCTTGAACCGTATCCATTAGGAGTAGCATACTATTAGGTATTTTTCAGGCAGAGGCTAAAAGTACCTTACATAATAATCACATTATTATAATTAATGAGGTATTCTACAGAAGAAATAACAAATACCATTTCCTATAATGCTACAATTCCATTCATGAATGTAATAAAACATTCTAGTAAAGAAACTGATATACATAAACAGAATAAAATATTAACAATAAGAATGACATAAAAAATTTCCAGATGCAAAAATATGGGCCAATATATCTTCTATTTTGTTTGGGAAATATATTCAATGTGCCTGTAAATTGCTGCTTAAAACCCACTAGAGGATTTCAATGACAGAAGCAAGTAGTCACACTCTTTAGAGAGCTATATTTACAATACCTATAGTTCATATACTTCCATTAGAATGCAATTATCTTGCTTGGGAAAAAATAAAGGTCACCAGGTTAATGGAGCTCACCTTCCCCTTTTATAACATAAATAATAAATCAAATATAATATTTAAAAGAAAACCACATCCTGCATATGATTGTATTTATAATGCTTTTTTCATAGGATATATGATTATATGGTGCTTACAATGCCCACAATTATTTTAGTCAATCAGACTCTTGGAGCACTATTTCAGTTTAAAAAAAAAAGGGGCAACATTAGCCTATAAAGTTGACATACATCAATGCTAAAACATTCAAGAAATCTCCCATGACATTTTTTTCAAACCAAATTACCCAATAATCTTTCTCTGAATAAGGAAGGAAAGTCACAGGATGATTTATCTTAGGAAATAAACATCATTCTCATGATCTTTATCTAATAAGTGCTGACAAGATGCCCACAAAAAAACGTTTAAAGATATATGTCTATATCTATTGATCTAGATACATATATTAGATAGATGATAGGATAAAAAGAAGGAAAAGGAAAGAGAATTGATGGACAAAACAAATCCATCCCTTTACTTCAGAGTGGCCGAACAAAATGCCTTTTTTTTCTGGTCACTCTCTAACCTACGGCTATGACTACATTGATGATGATGATGATGATGATAAGTACTTCTAGGTGAGGTTCCATTGCCGCTAATATCTCTACAAATAAATATATACATACAGTCTTCCTGCCAGCTCAAGCACTGGATAGAACTGCCAACTCAAAAGAGACTAAGTGATGTTTTCACTTCTGTCTCCCCAAGGGATCAACTAAGCAATAGCTCTACTACCTGGCACATCAAGATTTATAAGTCTCAAGTAAGAATGCATGGCCTAAATAGCTTGGGAAATCCATTTATCTTAAGTTAATGAAAAAAGTCAACTTAGATCAGCTACTGTTCTATAACCCTTAATCTAAGGTTTACTGCCTCATGAGATTTAGTGGACAAATATTTTTAAAATAAAAAGGAGATTATGGTATTCTTTTTGCAACTGCTACAAAAATTCTTGTACATTTGTAATCTTCTCCTTTAGTGGTTCAGAATATCTATAGTTTCATCAATATGAATACTTCTATCCCCAGTGCTAATTACAATCGCTCCACACCTTAGATGGGGGTTCTTAACCTGGGATCCATCCATTCTTTAAAATATAGTTTGATAACAGTAGTTCAGTCATTGGTTTCCTTTGTGATCCTATGTATTTTATTTTATGTTCTAAAAAACAGTCTTCTGAGGAGAGGTCCATAGGCTTCACCAGACTACAAAAGGAGTCCATGACACACAAAAAGCTAAGAACACCTGCCTAAGTAGATAGATGCCTTTGTAAGTTGCTATAACTAAAAGGGGTCATTATCTAGTAGACTACCTTATGGTGATGAATCTCTCTGAACTTAACTTCATGGATGGCAAACAGACCATCTGACAAACATGACAAATGTGGTGTGGTCCAGTGCTCTTTGGCATTCCAATATGACAAGATGTGCCAGAGCTTATCCTCCACTGGCACAGCCTTCAAGGTTGCAGTCACATTCACATCGCAACAATTAGCTGACTAGGACTCTAATGAAGGCACTCACTATCACTTCTTAAAAAGAATGAAATATTTTGCCCTTTGCCTAAGAGTGCACCAATGAGCCAAGATGTATGCCAAATGGAATAGATTCAGTTTGGTTTTCTTCCTTAATATGAACAATTTCAAAGTAATGAGGATATTATAAAGAGGGCAGCTAGGTGCATAGAGTGCTAGGTCTGAAGCCAGGAAAACTCATCTTCATGAGTTCAAATCCAGCCTCAGACACTTACTAGCTGTGTAACCCCGGGCAAGTCATTTAACACCCTTTACCTCAGTTTCCTCATCTGGAAAATGAGCTGGAGAAGAAAATGGCAAACCACTCCAGTATCCTTGCCATGAAAATCCCAAATGGGGTCACAGAGTCGGACATGACTGAAACGACTCAACAACAAAATTATAAAGAACCTGGGATTTTTCATCAGCAGACCTGAGTTGGAACCTCAGCTTACATTTATAAAAAAATAAATTTATTATATGTGTGGTCTTGTGACTTTTCAGTTTCTCTTTCTGGACCTCAGTTGGCCCAGAGAAAAATGGGAAGTTGGACTTTCTAAGACCTTTTCGATCTCTCAAACCCCACCTAGCACTAACAATATGATCCTATCTTAAGCCTAAATCCTATGATTCTATTCTATCTTAACTTAAAATAACACACACATAGTAACAAAACAGCTACAATATCTCTATAATTACTATAAGTAGTGTTTGTGGTTTTGTGCCATTTTAATTTTTTAAAATTCCAGTAACAAAATGTTTATTTACAAAAGTCCTATTAAATGTTTTATCACAATGTGGAGTTGACCCTGAGTTCTTGAAGGCCATTAGATATAAATTATGGCAATTTAAGTGGCAAATATGAGCCTAGGGACAAATTCTGCCCATTGTCTAAGAATCAACTTAACTAAACATAGAAAAGACTCTACACCAGAAGGCGGGCCATCAGGTGGTGAGTTATTTGGACTATGGTGACATGAAATAGGCAAAAAAAAAAGACAGCCCTTTTTTTACCTGACCAGCCTTTTTTTTCTATTAGCCCCATTATTATGGTGAAAAGGCTGATAAAGAGATAGAGGGCGAAGATGTGCACTTCTCAGATTGTCTATGAACATTAACTTAACCGTTAATGATCATTTAATATGTCACCTTCATCTAGCATCACTGGTGACATACTGTTGGAGGAAATGAAGAACATAAATATGACATTCTTGCTATAAATGAAACCTGAAGACAGAAGGTTGCAGTTAAATTAGGGGGAAAGCAGCAGCACAGGGGTTCTCCTTGAAAAAGGGAATGAAGGAATTGAAGTTAGTTTCTATGTATACTTAAAGATGGTAAGAGATATTTTGGGGGTACACTTGATCATTGGGACTTTCAGTATTCACAATGAACATAACCAAATCACAAAAATAATGCAGCTCTGATAACATTCTTTACAGAGGACGAGGAATACAGATGTTCTATGAGGAAGGGCAAGAACATTCAAAGGAAGTCAATATATATATCTTGATATCTTGGTGCCTTCACTGTGAAAGTGGGCACAAGGAAAATATGGTTTGGAATCAAGAAAGGAAGGAAGCCAAAGACTTAAAGGCTAATTGGACAGCTAAAATCTGGACAGCATACTTTCTTCAGGAAGAGAATCAGAAAGTACTGGGCACAGCGAATACTGAATGATGCTAGAAATAGATACTACAGTATAATAACTCTTCTAACAGGTAGGAAACAATTATAGTCATAAAAGTCATTTCAGAGTAATTTTCTAGATAGATTCACGGTTAAATAAATATCAGATTAGAATAAAGTAATAATAATAGCTGACATACAGCATTTTAAATTTTGCAAAGTGCTTTACATTTATCATTTCACTTATGTTTCACAACAACCTTATGAGTGAAGTCCCATAGGTACCATATTATTATTCTTGTTTCATAGATGAAGAAACCAAGGTAAAGAGAGACTATGTGTCTTGCCTCCAGTCACTTAACTAGCAAGCATCAGAAGCAGGATTAGAACCCATGTTTTCCTGACTCTAAGGTCAGTAATGTTTGAGATTTTAGTAGTACCAACTTGGTCTTTTAAAATAAGCTGTTGTCTATAAAAAGTGAGAAATTGGCAAAATAAAAAAGTTTACCATTTCATCATTTATTTATCTATTTATTTATTTTTGCTTTTTGGAGGGGGGAAGGCAGGGCAATTGGGGTTAAGTGACTTGGCCAAGGCCACATGGCTAGTAAGTGTTAAGTGTCTGAGGCCAGATTTGAACTCAGGTCCTCCTGACTCCAGGACTGCTGCTCTATTCACTGCACCACCTAGCTGCCCCTTATTTCATAATTTCTTAGAGAAGTTCAATCAATGTTCAACATTTGTCATGATGAGAAACCTCAAAGAGCCCAGAAAATTTCTGCATCAGCTTGGCTTTAAGGAGAGACGTAGCAATTAAGATTTATTTTAAAAACAGATTTAAAGTGTTAGCTCAATTTCAAAACATTAAGAATAATGACAGAAAATTATAATTTTTTTTAATTTTGTTGCTTTTTTTGAGGGGGGGGAGGCAGGGCAACTGGGCTTAAGTGACTTGCCCAAGGTCCTACGGCTAGTAAGTGTTAAGTGTCTGAGGACCAATTTGAACTCAGGTCCTCCTGACTCCAGGGCCAGTGCTCTATTCACTGTGCCACCTAGCCACCCCTGAGTAATATTTTCTTACAAAATGGTAAAAAAAAGTTGAGCTTACAGGGAATTAGCATCAGGTCCAGCTGATCTATATTGGAGATAGGTAGACAGAGACAGAAAGGAAGAGAGAGAAGGATAATTTATGTGACAATCTATGTAAAACAGTTGGCAAATCACAAAGCACTGGATAAATGTCTGCTATTATTTTTATAGAATCAAAGTTGAATCTATAATGATAATATCTGGAAAGTAAGGTGGGCTAATTATGTACCAATAGTAGGAGAAAATACATGGACAGCCTGAGGATGCTGGTATCCCTGAGATATAAAAAGAAGAAGAAAGAGGCATCCAAAGCATTGAGTGGATGCTTGATGATACATTTATGGAAAGATATGGATCAGACTGTGCAGGATCGGAAAAGACATAGGAAGATTATGATCTCCAAGGACACCACAAATAAAACTGTATGATAAAATAGCTAATAAAATGTTGGTGGCAATATACAGGGACAACCTTTTGATGATGTTGGATACTCGATAAGGAAAGCAATTGCAGAGTGTTAAGATTTGTGGGTGAAAGTATAAAGAGATTCTGATATAACAAGGCTAAAGCCAACCCAAACCTTGATATGCTTATCAAAGTTACAACAGGTCACACAATTGTAAATTAAGTGGAGGTTTCTTAAGAAAACTGCTATGCTGGCACACAATTTGCTGGAGATGGCCCAAGAAACAACAACTCTAACATTGCTCAAATGGAGGTGGGTTGCAGTGTGTCTTGTTAGGCATAAAAGGAGACATTGTGGTAAATACATCAATGTCCTGATACATTCTAGCTCATGATTTATGGAAACTAATGGGCACGTTTTGCCATAATGAAGGCTTTGAGGAGTCAAACTGACTATTATGCTGAGATGGATAATTAGAATTAGAATAAGAGACTGAAGTAGTACTCTTGTGAACTTGGGGACGGACTTTTCTGAGCCTTTACTAATCTCTGCTCTTAGGGGGAACAGCAACCTCATCTGGTCTGGCTATTAAATCCATTAAATTGGTCTGGTTCTCTGCAGCCACAGTCAAGATAAGCAATCCTTGTGATGAGATCTGACAATCTTCCTTGCATGTCAGCCTTTGTGTCCTCAGCAGCCACAGCTACTGAAGACCTGAGAGGAAAGTCCTTGGCATTGTCAAATGATGCAACAGCAGAAATAGTCCCTGACCTCAAGTAGCTTACATTCTTGCGAGGGGGTTAATGTACACAGATTTCAATTTCACTCAACATTTACTGCGCATTTACTGTAGCTGCAAGGCACTGAGCTAGCAGTTGAGGAGCTTACAGTCTGCTAGAGGATACAAAATGTACACAGAAGTGTAAATACAAGGTAATTTGACAATGGAGAAAGTACTTTATATGGAAAGACTGAAGGCTTCCTGGAAGATAGTGCTGCTGTGCCTGTGATGCTGCAGAAGGTGCAGAAAATTACAAGTCATACAGGGTGTCATCTTCCTTTCTCTCAAGAAACCTTTTTACACGTCTCCATTCCTTATAGCTCCAGTTGGATTTCCTATAGCAAAGAGAACCCATCCATATATATGGAAATCAAGCGTTTATAGTCTTTATAGTTTATAGTCTGAGCGCAATGGTAGAGGATAATAAGAGTTTTGAAATAGAGGATGAGAGAGTCTGTTCAGGTTTGACATGAATGCAGGGATACAAGAGATGGAATGCCAAGTTTAAGAAATACCTATGTAATACATATGTGTCAATATGAGCTAGCAGATACACCTTTTTATCTCATATTCTTTGGTTCATCAGGTAATTTGAAATCATTATTTCAAAATAATTTTCATAACATTTTTGTCATTTTGCATTTTTCATTAAAACTCGACCAAATGCCTTATTTTTAAATTACTGTTTGTATCCAAGAAGGAGTGCGTGATGACTCTGATGACAAGCTATGGTTTTAGAGTTTAAGACAGGGAGTACTGTCCTCACATGGGGTTCCTTCCACTCCATAGGATACAAGAAGTAATAGTGAGCTAGAGCAATGAAGAATCCTCCTCTATATGCTATCTATATAGTCCTAGAAAACCTATGGGTGCCACCAACTGCCAAGAGCTCATCAGGACTGGTTATTCAGGCCAGCCAGAATAAATGGCATGTTGCTTCACTCTTAACTGTCTCCTTACTGATGTCATCTGAAAGCATCCTCAAGACCCCAGATTGGTGAGTACGGACCCTCTTGGGTCTCCCCCCCCCCAAAAAAAAAACTTTCCACTACAATAATCAAGAAATTCTGTTCTATAATAACAAAGCACACTCTCCCTCCCACCACCCCTCCCCCCCAATAATTTAAAACAAGTAGCCTACCATAAATTATCTGGCATTTTAGTTAAGTTTCATTCTTTATTTTTTTTTTTGCATTTTGGAGGGCAATTGGGGTCAAGTGACTTGCCCGAGGCCACATGGCTAGTTTTTGTGTTAAGTGTCTGAGGCTGGATCCAAACCCAGGTCCTCCAGACTCCAGGGCTGGTGCTCTATTTACTGTGCCACCTAGCCACCCCAAACATATTCTTTTTTTTTATTTTTTGCTTTCTGGAGGGCAATTTGGGTTAAGTGACTTGCCCAACGTCACACAGCTAGTATTTTTTTGTGTTAAGTGTCTGAGTCCAGATCCGAACCCAGGTCCTCCTGACTCTAGGGCCAGTGCTCTATTCACTGCGCCACCTAGCCAACCCAGTTAAGGTTCAATCTTTATTTGATTGCTTACAATCTGTAATTTGAAGAGTAAATAGAAAGTATTCTTTAAAAAATATTTGTGAACTTCATCACATTTCCTCACCATACTTACCTTCTTACTTATCACCAGAAGGTCAGCATCTGATTTGCATACAATTGTAGAAGGTCGGCGGGTGTTAGTCAACAGACAGGTTTCCTAAAAATAAAAAAGAAACACATTCATTTTAGAACCAATTTTCCAATTCTAACTTTAATTTCATAATAGCAGCTTTGGACCTTGATTTCCTCATCCACACAAATCAAAAGATTAGAATAGATGGCCTCTAAGTTTCCATCTGGCTCTCAAATTCTATTCTATTGGATTTAGGACTTCACTTTTAATCACTCTCATCTGGGAAACCAACTTTAAAGTAAATTGTTTTTACATAATTATGAAATTAAATAATTGATAAAGCAAGAGATTGATGTCACTGGCCCAGGTCCCTTTGCCAAACAATCAACTGTGCCAATTAGTATTAATTTGTTTTATAGAAACAGAGTTCTTATCTTTCAGGAATCTATAGACTGAAGTATGCTTTCACAGTTCATAGGATCCACAGTCTTAGTGATCTGAGTATAAACCCTATATGCAAATCACAACCCACCATGCTTTTTAATTCTGTTAACTTGTTCATGTTTTTCTATAAATCTTCAAGGTCTTTCAATATCCCATGGATTTCAAATCAGTGCAACTAGGGACCTAACTAACAATTCTGGAACTCAGGGTAAGTAGCACCATAAAATAGCCAAGGGAAAACCACTTATCATACCATGGGACAAGCAATTTTTAGAGGCAAAGTCATTTGAAGAGGATGGGAGTAGACCTAGAACCCCAGAACATAGGGTCCAATGGCAAGAAAAAGCATGGGACATTGACCATTTGGGAGAGATTCAAAGACCCTGTGACATTACACCCATGCATGCGGATGGGGTTGTCAGGATGCCATGAAGCCATTGGTGAGACTACCCCTGGAGAAGGAAAGGGAGCAAGGGGTAGGGGACAGTCCAAGGAGTACTTCAGCTAAGGTTTGGCAGTCAAGTGAAGGAAGCATATCAACTGTTAGTCCCCTATTTTAACTAATTATCTTTACTTATTAGGTATTAAACTTAATTGTTTCTATCTATTGAATGAGTACATTTGATGTCAGTACCCTCTAAATTTTAGCACCCTAGAGCAAGCTCCATTTACCTTGTTCTACTTAAGACAACATGTATTCTCACTACATAATCACCTCCTTTTCCAATTATACATTTCCTAAATTGTATATTTAAACTATTTCTTGCATGTATATCAGCTAAGTATCTGTCACAATGGATAGGGAACTGAACTTGGAGTCAGGAAGACCCAAATTCAAATCTTGACTCAGATATTTAATAGCTGTGTGATCCTAGAAAAATCATTTAATCTAGTTGTGTAATGCTGGACAAGTCTCTTAATATCTTTATGCCTCAGTTTTCTCACCTGTAAAATGGAGATACTCCTACCAAACATTATTATTGTATGAAATCAAATGAAATATTGTATGTGAAGTAAACCTTCAGGCACCATATAGATGCTAACAATTATTATTACTCATAAAATGCTATAGCTTATTTCCTAGAGTAACTAATAAATTCAAGGAACAGTATGTCACACCAAAAAATAACACTGATGCTTAACTCCATTGGAGTGTGTATGCACGCGCATGTGTGTGTGTGTGTGTGTGTGTGTGTGTGTGTGTTTACTGATTCAGGGAATAGGGAAAGTTTACTTGTAGGGACTGTTAATGTGGTATAGTTGGATCTCCAGGCATGGAGAAAGTTTTAGGGTTCCGTAAAGCCAAGTCATCAAACATTCATTTATTAAGAGTTTACCCTCTTGAGTAAGAGCACCTGCCCCAGAGTTGGGAGACCTGGGATCGGTTCCAGGCTCAGATACTTAACACCCACACAGAATAACTGGCCATGCAACCTTGAGCAATTTACTTAACCCCAATTGCTTAGGGGTGGCTGGGTGGCTCAGTGAGTAAGAGTGCCGGCCCCAGTGTGGGGAGACCTGGGATCAGTTCTGGCCTCACATACTCGGCACACACACAAAAATAATTGGCCATGTAACCTTGAGCAAGTTACTTAACCCCGATTGCTTTAAAAAAAAAAAAAAGAGTTTACCCTTTGCCAGGTCCTGTGCTAAGTAAGCATCAGGCAGGAACAAATAAAAGATTGGCTGGAGAGTAAAGCCTGTCTGAGAAACTTTCATATTCTAGACTGTGATACTAGAGCTTATAGAGTTTTGAAATGAATAGTTCCTCATATAAGAGTATATGTCTTTTTTCTCTACTTTTAAATAAAACTGAACTACATGTTTGAAAGGATAAAGATCACACTTCCAAGATATGTAAAAAACTGGTTCAAATTTATGTCATTCCCCAATTAATAAATTATTTAAGTACATGAACAGACAAGAAACTTGTTATCTATAACCCATTAAAATGCTCCAATTCATTCATAATTAATAGAAATGAAAATTAAAACAATTCTGAAGTTCCACCTCACACCTCTCAGATTGACAAAGATGGTTAAAAAAAAGAAAGAAAAGAAAATGACAAATGGAAGGATTGAAAGAAATAAGTACATTGATGCCCTCTTGTTAGAACTCTGAATAAGTCTAACCATCCTGGAAAGCAATTCTGCATAAAAAGTGACTAAACAGAGCATGCTATTTGACCCAGCTATTCCACTGCTAGGCATGTACCACAAAGAGATCAAAGAAAGAGGAAACATACAAAAATATTTATGTCAGCTCTTTTTATGGCAGTGAAAAAACTAAACTAAGGGGATTCCCATCACTTGGGGTATGGTTGAAAGAACTGTGATATATTAAATACTATTGTGCTGTAAGAAATGAGGAAAAAATAATTTCAAAAACAGAAGGATTTGTGTGAACTGAAGTGAGTTAGAAGCAGAAGAACAATTTATACTATAACATCAGTATTATGAATACTCTTAAAAGACTCAAGAACTTGATCACTAAATGATCAGTAAGAAGAACACAACCTACCTCATGACAAAGAAATAAGGGATTAACATGTAGACTAAGAAATTAACTTTTACGCATGACCAATATAATAATATGTTTTGCTTGACTGTGCTTATGTAACACAGGAGTTGTTTTTATTTTTTTTCAATGGGTAGGGGGAAATGGAAGAGAAAAAAATGAATGCTTGATAAAAAAATGAAATCTGGCAATTCATAATTAAAAAAATAATTAAATGCATTTTATCCTGATATTCTCCTCTATAATTTTAGAACTGTTTTTCAATTTCTTGCCTTCTCACTGGGTGGGGAATGGGCTGAAGGGAGAAAGAGAATTTGAGACTCAAAATTTTCAAAAAAAAAAAGAATATTAAAAATAAATCACAAAATTGAAAATTTTTAAAAAGAAAAAGCATTCCAACTTTGGAAACTTCAGTATCTGGAAGAATATGCCCTAACTCCCCCTATTAATCATTTCAATATAAGCACAAAAACTTTCTTAAAATTAACTAGGCTAAAATTTTCTTAGTAAATATTTACCCCTACAAAATCTCCTTCTTCAAATTCACTTAAAATTTCTGAGTCGCAATTGTCAGCTGTTAAATTTGATACAGCTGCTAATTTTCCAGAAAGTAATAAGTAGCATTCCATCGGCCAGTGTCCTTTCTTTATAATTACACTTCCAGGTTCATACCTGTCCCCAAAAAAGAAGAAAAACATTAAATGAATCCCATAGTAAAATAACAAATTTCAAGTCCAGTGACAAAACCTATTATTATTTGATTCAAATAGCATTTAATAAGCCCCTTCCATGTATGAGGTATTGTGCTAGGTTTTGGGGATACAGAGACAAAATGAAAAACATTTCTTTATCTGAAAGAGCTTACTTGAGAAGCTTACATAGTACTTGCCACAATCTTGCCTGAGAAAATGTATTTGTGGGGACAGATCTACTAGGAAGGAGCTATGTAGAATCAAGAAACAGGCCCTGGAGTGATAGGATATTCCTATCACTGGATCTAACAAGCCTAGAGCTTATATGTCACATATGACATGCTCACAGAACAGGCAGAGGGAAAGTAAGATACAGAAACTGAGTCACAAGCACACTACTGAACACAGACAGCAGACATAGTTATAAGCTGGTTGTAAACTATAGATTCATAGTTTTATAGATGTAGAAGTGGAAGGTCCCATTTTACAGATGAGGAACTCAGACCGAGAGGTTTGCGCAGGGTCAAATGGATAGCAAGTGGCAGAATCATTCCTACAGAAGATAATGAAAACAAAATTGTCAAAAAAATTTTTCCAGATTTATTCTGGCAAAGAAAATGACTGTACCTTGGTAAGCTTTTGAGGGATCTCCCTGACAGTTGTGAGTCATGATTAATGGGAATTCTCTTGGGTCACAACTCTTAGTAATTATCTTGCCTATTCACATTTGTAGTAATAAAGCTGCAAATAACTCCCCTGGCATACCATCCAGAGGGGTCTTGATTTGTTACCCAATTGCTAGAGAAAGATGACTCTTTGGCTGCCATTATAACACGATCAGTGATGGGGAACTTAAAAGAGGAGTGTTCAGTGGAAGCTGCAGCTGATGAGCAATTACCATGGCTTCCATTTCAAGTAGAGTTTGGGAAAGTAACCCCAGAGCCTACAGTATATAAATATAAATAGGAAGCATTACACAAGATAAACAAGTAGGTCAAAGAATGCCTTATCCTAGGTAATATGACTACAAATGAATAAGCGTGTATTAAGAGCCTACATTGTGCTAGGCACCAGCCACAAAAAGACAAAATATAAACAGCTCTTGCCCTCAAGTTGTTTACCAAGGGACAGTCGTTCTCTTTGCCAGTGTAAGAGGAGAGAAACCTTTACAATGTTACTCTCATTATCTTCTGTGGGAACAGACCACAAAGACCACAAAATCAAAACGTGATGATTCTGGAATTTTCATCATCTATATTAATAGATGGCAATTTCTAAGACAACTGTGGGAATACTTAGGCTTAAATATCATTTAACTCATTTATTAGTGAAACAATGTTGATTAATTAGTTCTTCTAATTCAGAATAATTCTTCAAGATCATGGTTGATTCTCAACCTGTCTGTCTGCAATGGAGAAAGTATAAACTCTACTCCTAAAATATGTGTATGAAACATAGGCCCATGTGGCCGAAGGAGGAGCTGCTATGGAAGTAGGAAGGTGGCTATGATTTTTGTGTTATTTTTGGAATCACTCATGGAAAAGAATGATCAGAACCTCAACATTTATTACAGTGAAACTACTTTATTTCAAAAAGCACTACAATATCAAGTAAAGAAATTCAGAAATTATAAAAATACTAAGGAATTCAAAGGGAATGATATCATTATATAGCTAACAATGTTTTAACCAACAAGAAAGTACCCTTTTTTAGGGTAGGTGTTTCTACTTCAGCAGTTCCTATGGCCAGAGGAGACATTGCTTCATTCATTTGGCTTTGGCTACTTTACTACCTGTGTGACCTTGGACAAGTTACTCCCTCTCAGTTTCCTAGTCTGTATAGTGGGGGATTTAACTATATGATCCTATTTCTTCTAGGTGTAAATCTTATGATCCTTTGAACCATTCTGTGGCTCTGATGAATCATTGGGAAGTATAGCCAAAAATCAACCTCAGATGGCTCTAGAGGGGATGCTTTCGATGGTTTTGTTGTCATCAAGTAAAGCTAGGATGAATGCTTTCAGAATTGATCAATATGGCAATGATTTGTGCACGGGTCATGTGCATTAAGGACCTTAGATTGCCCCCCTCCCATGACTTAATCATAATGTCAAGACCATAGCTCTCAGCTTCTCAGCACCTCACACAGAATGATTCATGATAAAAAGGAGCTAAGACCAGGTGACAAAGCATCAGGTATGACATTTTCTAGACTTCCTCAGAAATCTTCCTGAAAGTCTGGATAGAGAAATCTGAAACAAATCTTGAGAAATGCCTTCATTGGTGATTCCACCAAATTGAGTCCTGTCGTTGAATACATAGAAACAATGGCCCAGTAGATAGAGCACTGGGACTGAAATCAGATATACCTGAGTTCAAATCTGGCCTCAAACATGTACTAGCTGGGGGATCCTGGGCATGTCACTTAACCTCTGTTTGCCTTAGTTTCCTCCACTATAAAATGGGAATAATAATAGTACCTACCTCCCAGGGTTGTTGTAAGGATCAAATAAGATAATATTTGTAAAGCACTAAACACAAGGCCCAGCATATACTGTCCTTCTCTCTTCCCTTCCTCTTTCTCTTAATCACTGCCCCACAATCATAGGATCACCAGACAATGTTTCCTAGAGCAGCAACTATCTGGTATGCTTCTATCACACCTTCATGGATCCAGGTCAGCTGCTTTTCTTTTTTCTTTCTTTGTTTTTTTTATCCTTAGAGAATCCACTGAGAAATCTGCTGGCATGTCTCCACAGCTGAGCTATGCTAATTATATGAATGCCTTGGATATGTTTTCCTGGTGGTATAAAGCAGTTCCTTCCTAAGAGGCTTTTGTGCTGCTCTGTAGCAATGAACTGAGAACAGGTTTTCTATCATTCGAAGCTCACATCTTCTAGAACTACGAGATAGATAATCACTGCAGTTTTAATGACAACAAATATGGCAATGGCCCTTGTGGGAAAATATGATAGCTGACTGTATTGAATATTGATCCTACACAGAGGAACAGAACAATTTTTATCTTGCACCTGCAACTATCTATAGGGGTAGTTGCAGTTACTACGGTTTCTCAAAGCTTCTTGTGATTTTTTTCTCTGTGTATATTAAAACTCTGGGACTTTACTGTCATGTGAATAATTAATATCACCTGATACCAGACAACATGGGCTGCTATAACAGTTTCGAGGCATCTTTTCAACAGCTATGGGATGGCATATTCTCACAAGGTGGCCCTTTTTGTGTAATCTTTCTGCCAATCATATACAAGTAACCAGAGCAGTGATGTAACAGTGGGCTTGTACCGTGTTTCCCCGATAATAAGACCTATCCCAAAAATAAGCCCTCCCCTTACTGTGTAAGATTCCTCTAAAATAAGCCCTCCCCCGAAAATAAGCCCTATTGAGATTGCTACTGTAGTGAAGGTGATCCCCTGAGCTACATGCTACATTATGGTACCCTCTGTATGCACCGTCCCCCCCCCCCGTGAAACACACGCTGCGCTCCGAGCTGCATCCAATCAGAGCTGCAGCAGTGAGCGCGTCATCCTGTTCTTTCCCAGTGATTTGCTTATTGAATAAAGGTACATTTTTTTGTTCACATTTACCTGTTTATTAAAATTGCTGTCAATGTTCATTAAAATAAGCCCTCCCCTGAAAATAAGCCCTCTGGTGTTTTTCTGTCCAAAAAAAATAATAAGACAGTGTCTTATTATTGGGGAAACATGGTATGTCTCATTTGACCTACTTCTGTTGTACACTGTGCATTTCCTGAGGCTTGCTGAACCTATTAGGAAGACCTCTCTGTCTGGGTATTATGGACAGTTTTGTTGGACAATAGATCATTACCAGGTCTATACTCAAAGCCTTTTTAACAGGTGGGACTAGCCGGACTCTGTGCTCTAGCATCACAGCTTCTGAGAATTCAAGATTGCCTGCACACTGCTGTAGACCCATTTTACCCAAGGCACTGGAATGCAACTGGGATGAAGGCCTAGAGGATGAATCAGAAATCTTCAGCTTATTCTGTTCCAAGGACAAAAGGCTATACTGTGTCTAAAAACACAATCTCTTACTCTCTTTCTAAAAGAAGGGGCAAGCCAAAATCTCATTTACAATGAGAGATAAGCAAGTATTCAGAATGCACATGAAAGAACATGAAAGAGTGAATGGCATGAGTAGAAGGAGAATGAGAGAGGATGGGAGAGGGTCTTAGCATTGCCCCTGCCTTCAACCAGGTATGAGATTCTAGAAGAAGACTGTAATTGAACAATGTGGGATCATCTAAATCCAATGTAGAATGGTGGTAACTGTCACTGATATTAAGAACAAAGCTGGTGAAACTCCTGTTTCCCCATCTCTTACCTCTCTTTGACTCTTGCACTGAACATATACCCTATTCTTAATTTCTTTAAGAATATATTTGCCTTCCAAATTTATGTTTTCTCAAAAGAAATTGGTTTTTCTAAGCTATACTTCTCTGTATGTTTATGTGTATACATGTGTATATGCCTTTAGGGACATTAAAGGAGGGGAGCATAATCACCCATAATCACCCAAGGACACAGAGACTGAAAAAAGATTATTTTTCTAGTAATTTTGAATGAAGGTATTAATGATGAAGGGGAAAGACATGCCCAAAGGCAAAAGCTAGGAAAAAAGTGGCTCTGCTCACATGAAGGCAAGGGCCAGAGAGAGGGAGTAGCTCTTTAGCCAAACATCTCTTCAGTGTAAAAGCTCCTTATTCCCAATAACTATTATGTCATGTTGAGTCACTAGAGAAAGATCTGGCAGAAGTAACACAATAGTTTCCATTTATGCCAACAGAACAAGTTCTGGCAGGCTCTCTGAAGCTAGGTTGTTATAGATGTAAAATTGTCTTAGTCCAGAAGCAACACACAGTCAGCATGTGACAACAATGTCATCTAAGAAGTCCTTAAAACTTCAAAATTGAGACAAATAGTGAAACTCTTATATAAACAGCAGTGCCCTCAGCTGGCTATTGATTTCACTGCATTTTAAGTTGCTAAAAAATTAGGTGTGAAAAGTGAACTTTAACGCTGGGGGTTTTCCCCCAGTTTTCTGACTGGGGAGGTGGCTTTCTCTTTCTATTATCTTTCATGTAGCTAGCCCTGAAATCTTAGCTTGCTGGTAAGGCTTTTGTTTATTTTTCTTGTTTTTAATTTAAGAATAAAAGTTCTGATATTTCCAGAATTCTTGTTTAAGCTTCCATTTTACTGTTTGGATGTTTCTTTGGTGTGTATGTTCCATTTTTTGTTTTTATATCTCTATGGTTGTAAAGGTGCCTAAAGAACCAGACAGATACAACTCGGCACTTATCTGCTTGGTGGATGAACCAGGGTTTTCAGTTAGTACTTTGGCCACCTCTTTGCCATTTTGCCACTCCTTCTAAGGAACCACAGCAAGAAGATAGTATGGGCTATTGGCCCCAAGTTGGTTCTCCAAGTCTTTTGCTACTCCAGTTGCTGAGACAGAATGTGATCAAAGCTCTTTGATATCCTAGGCAATGTGTGGGATTCCAGTGAACTGATACCTGAATTGTGCTCTGACACTTCATCCTTCATCTCCCTCCTTCTCATTAGTATATGTTGTCGGCATGGGTGGGATTGTGTGAGCAACAGTTGAAGGTCTATTTCACATAATAAGACAGGAAGTGTCACAGCCTAGTATGTGTCTCAGCAAACTTCCCATCAGCAGTAGGAGAATAGAATCCTTTACTGCTACCATTCATTTCTTCCTCCTCATTTCCCCCTCCCTCAAGCCCCATGGTAATTACAACAAGGTCCACCCCTTAGCTATAATGGCCATGTTGGTAATAATGCCAATTTATAGCATAGCAACCTGTCTTTTACTGGAGCTATAACTGAGCTAGTCACATTAATTCCTTTTACAGGCTTCTTTCATGTAACACCTCAAACTCTACAATTTCTCCTCATGCCATGTGGATATTTCCATGAATTACTTGTCTTGATGACTGTCCTATATACAAACACATCATTCTTTACTATCATTTTGACTGATGAAACTATATGCAGAACCATTTGACAGTGCCAAGAGCTTTCATTTCTAAATCTTCAGTAACCGATTGCTGAGGAGGGGGGCAGTGTCCCCACTGGGGTTGCTTCCTTGGATGATGGGGGTGTTGCAGAATGGAGGCAAAGCTGGTGGCTTAGGATTCCTTTATGTTATGGGTATCTTCCTGCTTCAGCTCAGCTGGTGGTTAGCTGCCAGTTGGTGGTAGTGCTGGCAGCAGTAGCTGCCCAGACCTTAGGGGACAGAGTTCAGTTTATCAAATTCCTTAGTTTTCAGTAAAGGAGGGGTAGTAAGAGTTCTCTTATTTTAGGACCCACAGATGACTAGTAGCATAATAATCAGTTGTTTCAAGAGAGAAGCAAATTCTGTGTAATAATTCAACAAACATTGTTTGCTATGTACAAGGCACTCTACTACTACTACTCAGTGTACAAGTCAAAAACAGCACAAGTCTCAAGGAATTTACATTTTCGAGAGGCAATAAAACAGACAGACACACAGACAGACAGATAGATAGATAGATAGATAGATAGATAGATAGATAGATAGATAGATAGATGATAGATAGATAGATAGATAAAAGAAAAGTAGTTTCAGGAGGGAAAATGCTTTAATAAGGCAGGATAAAGGGGAATATTAGTAAGGTATAGAGTAGAAAGTGAGGATCCAAGTTAGCTGTCTGACTAACATCAAACTTTCTGCTAGACTGTAAACCCACCATCCAAAGCACCAGTCTGTCTGGGTCCTAGTGAAAGCTATCTTCATCAGTTTGCTGGTATCTTGAGGGTAGAGTTATGCCATTGTGGCAGGGGTGTGCTGGAGTTGGTTTATCCAGCTCCCAAGAGCTAATTATTAAAATTTGGGGGTTGAGTATTTATATCTTGGAAATCAGTAAACACTAAAAATCAGGGCTTGATTTATTGACCAGTTTTAACTGCATCCCAACCCCATCACCAGAAAAGGTTATGTACTAGTTACTACTATCAGGTAAAAGGCAGGGCAAGCAAAGTTTAATTTGATTATTGCGTATATTTTATCCTGGAAATCACTACAAGCATCAACCTCCTGAAAAATCCAAAGGGTATATATCCCTGTGTTGCATATGGCAGCACACGTATGCATAGGAAAGAAGATGGATGGTAAGTGCTCTGATAGGAGAGTCTGATGTTCAAGTAACAGAGACATAAATACCATTGCAGAAAGGTCAGAAGTAATCCGTTATCATATTTCTTCTCTTCCACACTGCTAATCATGAATCAGGGCCAGCCATTCTCAGCCAGATTATCTTGTTGACTGCCAAATGTCCATTATGTTTTCTACACATCCCTAAGTTCTTCATCACTTTCTCAAAAGCCTACTTCTCCCCTGGCACAATATTTCCAAGGCAACCCATTTCTTTGGAAGCATTAAGATTTGAAAATGCTATCTATGAACTGAACGCTTCAAAAATTCATGTGCAATAATTATATATTATCCTAGAGTTACAACTCCAGGATGATTTTTCAAAAGTCTAGTGAAAGAATGCACATATCAAATATTCTACTTCTCATTCCTATATTTTTAATTTTAGAATTTTAGAACTTTTCATGTATTTTTTTGTGGGAAGGAACATGAGGATCCAGATTGATCCAGATTCCATCATCTTACACTCAAAGATCTGATTGGGATACTGAGAGGTTGTAATGCCATGCACAGAAACTTTCCAGAAGAATGCTACTGTGAACAGCTTTTAAGGTTCTGATTATACAGTATAGTGATCACTCTATTCCATAACAAATCAAAGTAGGACATCCACAGAAAATCAAGGTACAGCATTCACAATATTACAACTTACCACAGAAAATCATGATATACTATTCACAACAGCTTATCATTAAAATGGCCACATAGTTTTCACCAAAGTGAAAAGTGGTCACAATATTTAGAACAAAGAAAAATCATCTCAAAGTACAATAGTGAAAGGCTTCCACTCATGGGCACACTTAAGTTAACTCAATCAGTCACTTATTCAGCAATCAATTACTAAGTATCATTAATCACTAAGTACAATAGAAAGTACAGACCCTCCACCCCTAGGTCACTAGTAAACTACAAGTTCATCATTACTCAGTGCCCACAGAGATGTCTTTTCATCTTGACTTGGGGCCAGTTCTCAGATTCTCTGGATCCCCTTCCATGGTCCCAGATTATACCTGGATTCACCAGACTGTTACCTGGGTTCAATGGCAGACAGCTTCCAGTTCCTTGTCCAGCTCTCTGGGTAGGTCTTGCTCCACACTGAAGTCTATGGGGTCTGGTCCATGTCAGATCCTTCACAATTTCCAGGGAATTTAAGGCTCAACCAAGCCACAAACAGATAAAGTCTCAGTATCCAGGTCATGCTTCCTGTCTTCTGCTTCCTCGGTCTTCTCTTGGGCTCCTGGTTCCTGGGCTCCTCTGTCACCTCGGTTCTTGGGCTCCTATTCAGAAGAAGCTCCACCACAAGTTCTCAGGAAATTCTGGTTCAGTTTTCCATTCTCTCTTCTGTAGCTGCTCTGCCACCAGATGCTGGTGCCAAGAAATTCTGACTGTGCCTCTCTGGGGCTTTTCCTTATATACACAGCATTAGCTTCCTGTTTCAGCCAACCCTTTCCTGTTATGTCAGCAATAGGAGACAGGAGTTCATACGTCTGTTTCCCCAACAGTCTTGATCAATTGCTAAGTGATAAGTACCTGCTACCTTTGCCAACACAAAGGGATCTTCAAATTCAAATTACATTACCATTACAGAGTTTAAGTGACTAGCCCTTGGGCACAAAGCTATTAAGTGTCCTAGGTGGAACCTAAATGAAGATTGTCCTGACTTCTTTGTAGGCCATCTACTACATTGCTTCTCTTTTAATAGGCAGGTGAAGACTTTATTCAATGTGATGGGAACTTCCTTTTTACTTGAAAATTTTATTCTTGTCAACTATAGACTCAATTATTCTAACAAAGACAGGAGAAGCTATTTCTTTTGCTAGGGAAAGAAAAACAGTTATAATTTGTTTACAGTGAAAGATGAAAATGTATCCATAACAGTGTATATGCATAATGTACATAATTTATATTTATCTTACAGATATATAATGTGTATTATATATCATGATCTCTTAGAAGCATGAAGCATGAGGTCACTATAGGATAGCAGATAAAGCCAGAACTACCCAGATCTGAGTACCATCCTTGATACATATGGAAGCTCCTACTATCAATGAAATCATAGGTCTGATTTTTAAAAAAAAGTCACAGGGTTGGTTGAAAGAATACTGGTCTGAATTAAGAACTTGGGTTTGAATCTTGGTTCTGACAGCTGTACCTGTGTGGCTGAGAGGCTTTCTGGATGGTAGACTTATTTTCAATTTATACCATTTTCCTAGGAAAGGGTTGATTTTATAATAAATATTAATGTTGATCTTCATTAAATTGGATTTTAATACATTTTAGTTTCTAACCAATTTCTAAAGATCAATATTTTCTAATTGCAATACTTATCTCACTGAGTTGTAAGGGAAGTTCTCTGCAAACCTTAAAGAGCCATAGAAATATGAATTATGTTTACAACACATTCCATGTTTAAACAGTAACATTATTTGACCTTTTTCAAGTGAAAATCTCTTCTATCCTATCAGTTTTTACTATGAAATTCAGGAATTGTGGCCTGAATATATAGGCGTATAATGACCCTCAAAATTATAAACAAATGAAAAATTTCTGCATTTTTTACTTGCATAACATGTTGTACTGCCATGGGTTCTTTATTTTGTCTGAAATTATCTCTAAGATAAATGCAGCTTTCATTACCTTCCCAAGTGATGTGAAAAAAAAATCAGTCTCAGTGGTCTAGAGTGAGTTCAAAGCATACACTGAGAAAAATACCCAACTCTGACAATATCTTTATGTCCTTTATCTTTGCTACATGAAAAATTATCTATTTTTTTTTTTTGTTAAACTATATCCAACATCTGCAACCTCTTTCATGGGAAACAAACTGCCAAAACTCAAATGGAAAAGTCTTGTGTGTTACTTTTTTTTTTTTAAAGCAGTTGGGGTTAAGTAACTTGCTCAAGGTTACACGGCCAGTTGTTTTGTGTGGGTGCCAAGAATCTGAGGCCGGAATGGATCCTGGGTCTCCTGACTCAGGGGTCGGTGCTTACTCACTGAGCCACCTGGCCGCCCTTGTTACTTACTCTTGATAGATTACAATTTGGCAAAGTTGGAGTTGGACTTCATTTGGCAAATGCTGGAATGTTCTATTCTTCTTTAGATGTTCTTGAATCTTTAAAAAAAAATATATATATTATATATATAATTTAAACAAAGACTATTAGCAGTCAGCTTCAATCTCTGCCCTATTACTTTGGCTTAAGAACATCTAAAATCTAAATTCAGCACTTGTTGAGCCCCCCCTGTCCTTTGGTGGATGTTTTAAAAAGTACATCGTGATATCTGTATCAATACTATAGCTTACATTATTACACAGTGCTTTACAATTAATATACAGAATAATGTGCATTCACATAGTGCTTTATTTGATATTAGCAACAATCTTGTGAGGTATTAGTATTTTGACTCGATTTTAAGAGATAAGAAAGAAGAGAGTCTTACCTCACAGTTCATTGAGAAAAAAAAAAAACAAGGTTATTTTCTGAGAGCTCCCTCTTCTCCCTTCCTCATCATTTCACATGTATTCTGACACTTTCTCTTCCTTCACCCCTCTTTCACATGAAAAGCTAGCCCTTCTCCTTGCCAAGACTAATTCCCATGCACATGTTATCCCATTCCATTCTGTCTCCTCTAGCAGACTAAACCTTCTATCTACCTATTTTGTCACTTATCTTCAATCTTTTCCTGTCTATTGGTTGCTTCTCTACTAACTAGAAGTCTCCCCCATCCTCAAAAAATTTTCACCTGATTCATTTGTCTCTGCTAGCTTTCTACATCTCATGCTAGCATTCTACATGTCTTCCTTTTTTTTGGCTAAACTTCTAGAAAAGACTGACTACAACTTATACCCCCCATTCCTTTCCCCTTCCTTTTTTTTTAATTTTTTAAACGCTTTATTAGCTTCTGATTTACATCATTCATATCCGCCATATTTGAGTTACAAATTTTCTCCCTGTTTTTCCCCTACCCAGCGCCTGAAAGTAGCAGTCCCACAGTATATCCCCTCCTCCAATCTGCTCTCTCCCATACCCCTTTTGACTTTTCCAGTGGATCTCTATGACCCAGTGCCTGTATATCTTATTTCCCAATTACATGTAAAATAGCATTAATAATGGTGTATATATATATATATATATATATATTTAAATATTTGATTTTAAAACTTTGAATTGCAGATTCATTCCCTTCCTCCCTTGTCACCCACTGTTATTGGGAAGATAAGCAGTTCAGTATAGGTTGTACATGTGGCTAATGCAAAACAATAGCATAGTAGATATATTGTAAAAGACTGACTATATTTCCCTCCCTCCTATCCCACCTCCCACTTGTTCTATTCTCTACTTTTCAAAAGTGGGTGATTCCAACTTCCCTCCCCCCCAGCCTGCCCTCCCTTCCATCATTCCCCTTCTCATCCCCTTCCCCCCCCTACTCTCCTGGAGGGTGAGCTACCCTATTTAGTGTGTATTTCATTCCCTCTTCAAGCCAAATTCAATGGGAATAAGGTCGACCCATTCCCTTTTGCCTTCCTATTCTTCCCCTCCATTGAAACCATTTTCCCTTACCTCTTCTATATGAGATAGTTTACCCCATTCTGTCTCTCCCCATCTCCTCTCATTATATTCCTCTCTCACCTCTTAATTTTACCTTTTAAGTATCATCCCTTCCTATTAAGTTGATGCTGTCCCCTCTATCTATGTATACATGTAAACATGTATACACACATTCACATATGTACTCATATGCCCATATACCCTCATATACAGATAGATAGATAGATAGATAGATAGATAGATAGATAGATAGATAGATAGATAGATAGAT
>NW_027186473.1:13060159-13095932 GCF_028583685.1 Petaurus breviceps papuanus
GATAGATAGATAGATAGATAGATAGATAGATAGATAGATAGATAGATGATAGATGATAGATAGATAGATTTCTATTTCCTTCAACTACTGAGAAAAGTTTCAAAGTTACAATTATTGTTTTTCCATGTAGGAATGTTAATAGTTCAACTTTGATAAGTTCCTTATCATTAATTTCCCTGTTTACCTTCTCATGCTTCTCTTGCTTCTTGTATCTGAATGTCAAATTTTATTTTCAACTCTGGTTTTTTCAGCAAGAATGCTTGAAAGTCCTCTATTCCACTGAATGACCATATTTTCCCCTGAAACATGATACTCAGTTTTGCTGGGTAGGTGATTCTTGGTTTTAATCCCAGCTCCTTTGACCTCTGGAATATCATATTCCAAGCCCTTTTATCCCTCAGTGTAGAAGCTGCCAGATGCTGGGTTATCCTGATTGTGTTTCCACAACATTCAAATTGTTTCTTCCTGGCTGCTTGTAATATTCTCTCCTTAATCTGGGAATTGCGGAACCTAGCTATAATATTCCTAGGAGTTTTCTTTTTGGGATCTTTTTCAGGAGGTGATTGGTGGATTTTTTCAACCTCTATTTTGCCCTCTGGTTCTAAAACATCAGGGCAGTTTTCTTTGAGAACTTCCTGGAGGATGATTTCTAGGTTCTTACTTTGATCATGGCTTTCAGGTAGTCCAATAATTTTTAAATTATCTCTCCTGGATCTATTTTCCAGGCCAGTGGTTTTTCCCATGAGATATTTCACATTACCTTCTATTCTTTCATTTATTTGGATCTGTTTAACAGCCTCTTGATTTTTCATAAAGTCATTAGCTTCCATTTGCTCCAATCTAATTCTGAAACAATGATTCCCCTCATTGAGCTTTTGAGATTCTTTTTCCATCTGGCAAATTTGGCTTTTTAAGGCATTCTTCTCCTCATTGCCTTTTTGACCCTCTTTTGCCAATTGAGTTAGTCTATTTTTTAAGTTGTTATTTTCCTCAGTCAGGCTGTTGACTCTCATTTCATAATTTTCTTGCATTGTTCTCATTTCTCTTCCCAATTTTTCCTTCACTTCTCTTGTATGCTTCTTAAGGTCCTCTATGGCCTGTAACCAGCTCGTATTTTCCTTTGAAGCTTTTGGTGCAGGAGTTCTGACTTCACTGTCTTCCATGCTTTTTGTCCCCAAAATAGGAGTGTAATGTTGGAATTTTCTGTCTGCTTTGTTTCCTTTGCCTGGTCATGTCGCCCCCTCAATCACTTGATCCCTGGGCTTTTTGCCACAGCAGGACTCTGCTACCAGACAGGGGAGCTTTCGTCCCAAATGCTGGGGTTTTCTCAGCTGTGGAAGGTATTAGATGGGTGCCCTCTCTTAGGTCTCCACACGCTCTGGCAAGCCTAGACACATACCCCAGGACCTCCACCCTAGACTGCAATCCAGATCCAAGCAGGTTAAAGCAAGAGTGATTACCCCTCAGACTGTTGCTTGGTCCCCCTACATTCTGCAGGTCAGGAGCTGAAGCTGCCATGTGGCACTGGATGGCTGTGCAGGCATCTCAGTGGCTTCTCATCCAGGGGCCAAAAGCCATGCACTCCCACTTACTGGGTCCTAAAGTCCAGACTGCACTGACTTCTCTCCATGTCCTTAGCATCTATGTGTTGATAAATCTGGAAAGGGCCACAGCTGCTGCTGATCTGGAGTCCCTCCAGCCAGCGGCTGGTCAGGCCTGCCCTGGGGCTAAAGCCTCAGGGTGAGGCTGGGCTTGGCTCCCAGAGCACTGCACTGACCAATTCCTGCTGGCCTGCTGGGCTGTCCTCAGAGGGAGTTCAGCTTCTCTGTGTCATTTTGTGGGTTCTGCCGCTCCAAAGTTTGTTTAGAGTCCCCTTTTTATATGGATTGGGGAAGGTGGAAGCTGGAGCAGCGGGGAGGTCCTGCTTCTACTCCGCCATCTTGACTCTGACCCCTTACTTTCTTCTTAACTCCGTATTCCTGGCTGCCAACTTTAGCACTCAACTGAAACTGCTTTCTCCAAAGTTATCATTAATTCTAATGGCCTTTTCTCAATCCTCAATGCTCTCTCTTCTTGATATCTTTTCTCTCTGGGTTTTTGTGAAATTGCTCTTTTCTGGTTCACCATCTTTTTCTAGTTCACCTGTGTGACTACTCCTTCTTGTAGCAGCAAGCACACCAAGCATTCTCAGAGTTTGCTGCCAACACAGGTTCTTGGATCTGCTTTGATAAAGGAAAGCAACTCAAAATGGGTTAATAAGCTTACTTTAATCAGTCAAATATGTATCGTTTACCTAGTTCAGGGGAAAAAGGTCAGCACCCCAAACTTCAGAGTATGCAGACAGAATTATCAAGACAGAAACAGATCAAATAGACAGCTTTCCAAACTGTCCAACCATTACATCCATACCAAATCAACATCTGGGTTTTTCAAAGCCGGGGGGGATCTGCACAACGGCTTCCCAGAATCCAGATCAAATCACAGAACACTTCTCAAAGTGAGCCCCAAAACAAAGCTACACATCAGGGCTTATATAGCCTTCTCCTGGCTCAGAGAATGTAACAACCTTATTGACTCACTGGCTAATCAAGAAGTATCTACTGAAAACCAAGCCTCCCACCCCAGGCTCCAGGTGCACTTTTGCCTAGGGGCAGGGAAGATATTCCAAATTTGCATTCCCATTACATTCTGCCCCAAGATCTTTCATGCCCATAGCATAGACAATTTACTTTCGAATTAGCACCAAACATCTCTTAGGTTACATTTTCACAGAACTAAAGTTACCAAAGTAGCCACTGGGCCTTAAACAAACACCAAGTACTTAGCATTACCACTTGAATTCAAAACAAGAGTGCAAATAAAGTTCTTGTGGGTGGAGGGGGGTGTCTTTTCCTTCACACAGCTCCAGCCCCTGCTTCCAAGTACAGAGAGGGGGCTGGGCAACAAAACCAACAAGGTAGGGTCCTTGGGGGTCCAAGGCACTTCATCCCACTCACCATAGTCACAAGTCCATCCTCCCCCTGGGTCCCAAACTGTGGGATGCAGCAAGGAAACACATTCAGTTCCCCTGCTTTGCTGCTCAGTTCTTATCTTTTCCTGTGGCTGAATTCCGTACTCCTGGCTCCTTCTCCTCCTGCAGGTGGCAGCTGCTCCTGGCTTCTGCCCAGGTTCCGATGCAGGCAGCTCACCATTCCTGCTCTCAGCTCAGAGAAGTCCGCATGCCGGCCATTCTTCTCTCCTGTTCCACAGAATCACAGCTACCACAACTGAGAAACAAACAATTATCCCAGCCCCCATACTTTCCTTTTACTCTGCAGATCCTGTTCGTGATGCCATTTTGTAGCAGCAAGCACCCCAAGCGTCCTCAGGGTTGCTGCCACCACAGGTTCTTGGATCTGCTTTGATAAAGGAAAGCAACTCAAAATGGGTTAACAAGCTTACTTTAATCAGTCAAACATATATCGTTTACCTCGTTCAGGGGAAAAAGGTCAGCACCCCAAACTTCAGAGTATACAGACAGAATTATCAAGACAGAAACAGATCAAGTAGACAGCTTTCCAAACTGTCCAACCATTACATCCATACCAAATCAACATC
This sequence comes from Petaurus breviceps papuanus, assembly GCF_028583685.1. NCBI lineage: Eukaryota > Metazoa > Chordata > Mammalia > Diprotodontia > Petauridae > Petaurus > Petaurus breviceps. Next base: position 13,063,757 of record NW_027186473.1, read on the forward strand.
TGGGTTTTTCAAAGCCGGGGGGCTCTGGACAACGGCTTCCCAGAATCCAGATCAAATCACAGAACACTTCTCAAAGTGAGCCCCAAAACTAAGCTACACATCAGGACTTATATAGCCTTCTCCTGGCTCAGAGAATGTAACAACCTTATTGACTCACTGGCCAATCAAGAAGTATCTACTGAAAACCAAGCCTCCCACCCCAGGCTCCAGATGCACTTTAGCCTAGGGGCAGGGAAGATCTTCCAAATTTGCATTCCCATTACACTTCTCAGTGTCTTTTGCTGGATCATCATCTAATTCATGTCTATTACCCGTGGTTGTCACCCAAGGCTCTATCCTGGGCCCTTTACTCTTATCTCTCTATACTAGTTCATCTGGTGATCTCATGAGCTTTCATGGATTCAATCACAATGTCTGTGCAAATGATCCTCAGATTTATTTGTCTACCTCTAACCTCCCTATTGACCTCCAGTCTCACATCTTTATCTATTTGACATTTTAGATTGAATATCTTGAAGACATTTTAAATTCAACATATCCAAAATTGAACTCATTATCTTCCCCACCAAACCCTGTCCTCTAATGAACTTCTCTTTTTCTATAGAATACACCACCATCCTCAAAGTCATCTGGGCTAATCTAGGTGTCATCCTTGACTCTCAGTTTTCCCTTCCCCCACCCAAGATCCAATTAGTTGCCAAGTCCTATCGTTACTACATTTACATCTCTCATACATGCCTCCTTTTCTCCTCTTACACTACCACCACTCTAGTCCAGGCCCTCATCACCTTGCACCTAGACTATTGCAATAGTCTGCTGGTTGATTTCCCTACCTCAAGCTTCTCCCTACTCTAGTCCATTCTGTACTCAACTGTCAAACTGTGCTTCCCAAAGTACACCCCCTCATTTAGTCAAATTTCAGTGGCTCCCTATAGGCTCCAGGATCAAATATAAAATCTTCTGTCTTTTAAAATCTCCCATAACTCATAACCCTCCCATAACCCTTCTGACCTTTACAGTCTGCTTATTCCTTATACCTTCCCCTCCCCCCAACAGACACATATTCTGGGATCTAATGACACTAGCATCCTTGCTGTCCCTTGAACCAGATACTCTATCTCCTGATTTTTGCTGTCCCTCATGTTTGGAAGTCTTTCCTTTCTCATATCTGCCTCTTCACTTCCCTAGAATCCTTTCAGCTGAAATCTCAGCCTTTTCTTAATGCCAGTGCCTTCCCTCTGTTGATTATCCCATATATATGTGTATATATATATATATATGTAATATAAATTTCATTTGCATATAGTTGTTTATTTGCTATCTCAATTAAACTGTAAACTCCTTAAGAGTAGGAACCTTCTTTTATCTTTCTTTGTATCCCTGTTGCTTAGAACAATGCCTGATATATAGAAGGTTCTTAAATGCTTGTTATTCAGATAAATAAAACAACAGAGCTAGTAAGAGGAAGAAATAAGATAGGAACTTAGTTGTAACTTAAAGTCCAGGGATTTTTCTTTCCACTATATCACAATTACTCATAAGATATAAAAATATGTAAAATTCAGAAGGAAGTGTCAGAAGCCTTCCTCTGAGTGACAGAGGAAAAAAATATGATATGCAATCAGAAAAATGTTCCATTTCAATTTATTTGACAAATAAAATCTATTTCCTCTTCCTCCCATCCACCCCCTACAGAAAAAAAGAAAAAACCACCTCATATTAGATACGCATAGTCAAACAAAACAAACTCACATATTTGCCACCTCTTATTCTTCATACTGAATCTATTATCTGTCTGCAAAGATTGTGATCAGCCCTTACGTTGATCAGAATTCTCAAGTCTTTTGAAGCACTTTGACTTTTACAATGTTTGTAATTTAGAAATTATTCTTTCATTCTACTAACCTTTGTTTCAGTTCATAGAAGTCTTCCCAGATTTCTCTGAAATGGTCCCTTTTATGATTTTTAGAGCATAATTCCATTATATTTACATACCATAGTTCAGTCATTCACCATCTAATGGGTTTCTCTTTAATTTATAATTCTCTGTCATTACAAAAGAGTTGCTATAAATATTTGTGTACATAATGGTCCTTTTCCTTTTTCTTTGATCACTTTGTGGTATAAGCCTATTAATGATTTAGCTGGTTTAAGTTGTATGTCCAGTTTTGTAAATAAGGAAACATTCTAATTGTAAGCTGAATTAATGGAGCTCACCAGTACATTTACAATGACAGGGAGATAATGCTTCTTTCCTACCCCCATCAAGTTAACTGTTTACAATACCCATCAACCCAAGCACTTGCTATTTTATCAAGCATTTAAAAGTTATTTATCATGTCATAGTTCTTACCAAAGAATTTTATAAAGTACAAAGAGATAGTTCATTTTAAAATGTGAATTTAAAAAAGAAAAGTGTGTCATTCAAAATTAATTATTTTTCTGATAAATTAAATAATTAGAACTTCTATATCTAGTAACTTCATGAAAACTCTCTGCTCTTCAGCCTGCTCAGGGAAGGGACTGTTTTGGCTAATTAAATTTTCTCATTAATAGTTAACATACATCATATATATATATATATATATCTTATATATATATATATATGGAAAAACACAATACTAAAACTACACTTGGCACAATTTAATCTTCCTTTTATAATTCAGAATATCTTCAGAACTCTATGATGTCTCAAGACGATTTATTTTCCTATTTTGATGGATACAGGATTTCATTACTGTGATTACAGTTGCTCCCTCCTTTTGTGCAGATAGCAATTCTAAGCATAAGTACTCTACAGAGGATCCAATAAATTCTTATAGGCTTTTAATACCTCAGGAGTACCAATACAGTCTTACAATAGTCTATTCTTATCTCCCATTTGACACTGATCACAACAATTTCATGGAGAAGTTTAACCAATATAAAAAACTGTCATAAAAAGAAGACCAAAAGAGTCTAAAAACTGCCCTAGTCAGAAAACACAATTTACTTACCAACTAGAGAGATGTGGCAATCAAAGTGCATAAAATTGAGAACCTAAATTCATTTGAAAAATCTTATAGAGAAGGATGGTTGAAGATTATAAGCAGCATTACCTCATAAGCAAGAAGCACCAAGGGGAAAAAAAACTTAAAGAAAGCTTGGTGAGAACTCTGATTAAACAGTCATCCTGAGAGCATTTAATAATGAAACTAGAAGAGCAACAAAAAAGAAGAGGAAGAAGATCAGTAAAGATTTTCTTTACAATAAACTCTTTTCACCATCAAAGACAATGGAGCCACCACATTTGGACTGAAACACCACAGCTTCAGATATGCTTATAGAGGAAGCACAAATGGCATTGAAGAAAACAAAGGGAAGAATAACGACTGGACCCAACCAAGTATAATATAAAGAGGAAGTTGTAGTGGCAACCACACTGGCACACCCAGGATGGCTGCTAGCACAGGTTCTTAGAACTACTTTACTAGAAAAGCTAGCTATTTAAGGGGTTGTTACGGGAATGGGAATCTCAAGATCTCCCCTGCCCCTTGGCCCTTTGATAGGCTTAAGTGATTCTGAGAACCTTCCCTGATTTCAAAATATACTCTGCTTCCTAATAGGCTGAATGTGGTCACATGGAGCCTGTGGCAGGAGGCTTGTTTTTCAGAAATGCTCACACCTTGTTACTTTGTGATTGGGCAGTGAGAGGGTTGTGACATTATCTGACCCAGGAGAAGGCTATATATAACCCCGATGTGAGGTTTTGCTTTAGGGCTCACTTTTTGTAGGGTTTGTTTTTTGAGGAGATTTGTCTGGGTGTCCCCCCCCCCCCCCCCGGCTTTGAAAACCCAGATGTTGGTGCTTCCCTCTCTGGTAACTGACTAGGTATGGATGTAATGGTCAAACAGCTGGAAGCCCTGTCTTCTGATTCTCTGTATTTTTTGCCTGCTTATAACCTCTGTTTGTATTCTCTGAAGTTTGGGGTGCTGACATTTTTCCCTTGAACTAGGTAAACGACATATGTTTGATTAAAGCAAGATTGTTAACCCATTTTGAGTTACTTTCCTTTAGAAAAGCAGATCTAGGAACCTATGCTAGCAGCCATCCTGGGTATGCTAGAGTACTTGCTGCTACAGGGGTCAACAATCTTTTTAAATTACATGTATTAGTTCAGGGGAAAAATTAGCACTCTGAACTTCAGAGAAAATATAAGCAGAGAAATAAAGACCAACAGACAAGGCTCTGACTTCCTGAATCAACTATATACTTTACATACATCCCTGGATCAAGAGAGCCTTTACAGCTGAGCAGTTGGGGAGTTCTGAAACAAATGGCCACTCAGAATCTCAACCAGGGAACCACAAGATCCTTTTCATAAGCAAACCCCTAAAGTAAAATACCAACTCATAGTGTATATGTGTGTATACATATGTATATATATGGATGTATGGATGTATATACTTCTCACAGCCAGAAGGCATCACCACCCTTTTGACTCAGTGCCTAATTAGAAATTAACAAAAGGTGTGAAAGCCTTCCTACAAGCAAACCTCCCCTAAGCAAGCTTTCCTTAATGGGCTCCACCTGAGACCTATTAATGGGCAGAGAAGATCTTATATTCCTTAACATTATAGAAGTCCATTTCGGAAGCAACAATTTTGAACTTGTAAAATGAACTCTAAATGTATGCAAATGAATGGGAAATTAAATAAATCTTGAACCTCAAAATTTCTAAAAATGGCAGCCAAGGAAACATCAGTAACTGCAGATCCACGTGCCTACTTTCCCATCTACAAAAAAAATTATGAGAATAATTTTCACATGCACCAAGGGTATCCTTTATGAGGATATACTGAGGAAACTAGAAGGCATTGACAAACAATATTTCACAGTAGACATCTTTGCCATCACACAGTTAACTGAAAGACTATTTGTAGTCTTACATCCTCCTCCTCTAATGTGTTTTGTAAATGGGTTTGTATCCTAAACTAGTGATCTTTCCATCTGATAAGGAGAATAAATATTTGTTGGCAGAGAAGGTGCTTGGGCTCTCATCTTTTCTTCATTGTGACAACTGTTTTGTATCTAAAAAATGGTGAATGCCATTTTCTTTCTCTTTGTCCACTCCTCTGCCTTTTGGAGCTGACAGTTTATTTCAACAAATATGGTTATATCTGCTATAATCACATGCAGAGTCATATTCTCCTCTTCATCCTTATTTTAAATTTGATATTTACTTTAACCTTTTCTCTGACCAGTTGATAATATGACTCACATGAACAGGTAATTCTAAAAAATCACTACTATTCAATTCAACAACCATCAATTGACTACCTGTATACAAGGCACTGTGCTAGGCACTAGGAATACAAAGACAAATGTTAACAGTCTCTAATTTTCCATTAGAGGTGAAAATGTATAACAAGTATCTTCCTGTTGACTAAGATGTGGCCAATTTAGTTAAACTCTGAGTTACTATTTTTCCATATTTTCTAACTTTTCTTGAAAAAACTGTGATGTACAAGTATGAGGTTTCTGAGAAAGCTATAAGCCTTTGGCCTCACTCATTCCTTGATCCTAAACCATTATTTTCACTAGGCTCCCTTGCATCCATTTTCAGATCAAAGTCACCAAATATCAACATATATGTTAGCTTGGTTTAGAGAATCTTCTCAAATTCTTCATAGACTTTATCTTCTTTCTTCAGCCTCTGAAAAGAATGTTGGATGATAAATTGCAATTGTTTTCTTTATGGTCTCTTTCCTTATGCTCATTCTGATGATTCTAATGTGAGATTACCTAATTCCTGTGAAATTATTTTTATTGATTCCTTTGGGTCCACAATATTGAATTGAAAAGAGTAGTCAATTAGAGAATAGTAAAAGTATTACCTCGCTGCAATAAGGGCCCTGTCAAGATTAAATAACATAATTTTATAGTGGCCGTAGTCGATGTAATTGTGGCTTCTTTCAGTACCATGCAGTAGCAAGTAAGTAAGGAAAGGCAGATTCTGGGAGTAATACGAGGTTAGGGCTTGGCAAGGTAATAGGACTGGACTGGCAACTGGACAAAGGAAAAGAGGATTCAAACACAAAGGACAGTATATGGTTGAACCATACTGTCAAGATTGGAGAGGGGTGAGTAGGATTGAAGCCAGAGCAGGTGATGATCTGGGAAAGTATTACTAGATTGAGGGATTGGTGGTCATAGTAAAGATAAGAAATAGTTTTAATAGGAGTAAGATCAGAGATTCAGAACTGGGAGGGATTTTAGAGACCAGCTAGTACAACCCATTTATTTTATAGATGAGGAAAGTGAAGTCCAGGGAAGAGAGGAAGAGTAAGGGATAAGCATTCATATAGTACCTACTATGTTCCAGGCATTGTGCTTAGAGCTTTACAAATATTATCTCATTTGATCCTCAAAACAACCCTGGGAGACAGATGCTATTATCATCCCTCCTTCACAGTTGAGGAAACTGAGGCAAATAGAGGTTAAGTGACTTGTCCAGGGTCATATAGCTAGTAAGTGTCTGAGGGTGGACTTGAGCTCATGTCTCTCTGACTCTAGGCATGGTGCTCTATCCACTGTATTACCTAGCTGCTCCCAGGGAAGTTAAGTGACTTCCTTAAGTACATAGGTGCTAAATAATAGAGAAAGGATTTGAACCCAGGTACTGAATAGAAAGTCATGATCAGAAAGAGGGTTTTTAGTATTCTTGATCATAGAAATGGAAATTTTATAGGTGGTGGTAAGATGATGACTTTGATCACCCCTTATGTATAAAATATAGGTCCATAGGAGATAAGGAGATTGATAGAACTATAAGTCTAGGCAGAGTGTTTGCAAGGATATCAGTATGCATATTTAAGTTGAGAGGAAGACTACAAGTCTGGTAGTAAACTCCTTGAAAATAGGAGAATGACCTAGGAGCTGGTAGATAACTGCCACCAACATCTGAATGGAGTATACCCCAGAGAAGGAAGAGTGGCTGAGTGATAGTGGTAGAGGGAGGGTCTGGAAGCATCAGCTGGCCAAAAGGTACAGGTCTTCTCCTGCTGGTTCAGTGTGTCCACAGGCATGAGAGAAGAAGCACCTAACACGGGGAGATAGTCAGAAATCAATGCCTTCTGAGGGGATGCAGGTCTCTATGAGTGCCAGAAGATGGAAGGAAAGTAGAATGAAAAGAGGAAGGAAGAAATTCAGGAGGAAAAGGACAAAGGGAAATTGTTAATGATAGAACAGGGGATTCAGAGAAGGAATGCTGGGTACGTTTGAAAGAGGAAAGTAAAGCTAACAGGGACTTGGGAGGGAAAGGTTTAAAGTGGATAGGAAAGAGAGAAAGGCTTTCTTATAGTACCAGAGAAAGGAGTTTATTTTTGCTTAGGCTAACAGTATGGTTCTGTAGCACCAAGCTTGGGAGAGGAAGAGGTGGGAGTATGCTGGTTAAGTCAATAGAATGAAGTGATGCTGGTGAGAAAATGGAATCGTGTCCCCTTTGACCAGGGGGTGTAGTGAAAAAAGACAGAGTATCAGTCTCCAAATTGTCCTTGTGTGTAAATCTGGTCATGTCACTCCTCTGCTCAAAATCTTCAAGGGCTTCCAACATTCACCAAATTTAAACTCCGTTACCCCTCTGGTAAACTCAAGGCCCTCTAAAATCTGATCCTGCCTCTCCTTTACAAGTTAATCTAATCTATCTTCCATACACTCTCTGATCCAGTCAACCTGTACTATTCTCTGTCCTGTGCTTTCTGTGATGAGTGCCCCTTCCCTCTTTATTCATCATTCTTATTATATCATGATTCATATAGCTAAACATACCTCCTACAAGAAAACTATAGCAGAACTTCAAACACACTTAGAAAGGGACCTAAATTTGTTTGTTAGTTTTTTGAAAATATATAAAAGTTTTGCATAAAACTTATTCTTTAGAAAAATGTATACCTGTAGTTTTAACATATCTTTAGAAAACCAGTTTCAACTTACATAATTTTTAACTACAGAGACTTTTCAAGGAATATAATCATTATAAATTGACAATTGTCTCTGTACAGAAAGAACTCAGTCTGGCACTTATAGCGGGATTTTAGTTAACCATAATATTTAGATGCATACTGTTTAATTCCCCAAGCTAAAAGTGGGATCCAAGATGGACTCAAGACAAAGCCATAAACAGTTGTGTGTTAAAGGCATTGGCTTTCAAAGATGTCTGGTGCCCCAAAATGATGACAACTTGTAATATTCTAAAATGCTTTTTACTTTAAAATGCCTAAAAATCAATGCTTTTTTTTACTTTGTAGCTCATTACAAAATAAAATAAGTTGTAGATTTTATAGGATTAAAACACATAAAAAATATAAAGCCAATTTTTCTAAGCATATTAAAGTTTAAATAAAGGTAGAAAAAATATATCTAAACTCTTGAGGAGAAAAAAATTCCATATCCATACAATAAGACTTTTATATTATTTCAATAAGTAACATAAGTTTTCTGAAAATATTTTCGTGAACTTAAATAAATTGATTTTCATTCAAGTATCTTTTTAAAAAAACAAGTAAAATAAACATCAGGTACTGTATATATATATATATAATAGATACATATACTGTTAGGCTATATTTGCTTTAGAAAAATAGAAGTATGACTTGATAATATTGTAATCATATTTTTTCAAAAAGATTGTTTTTCTTACCTGTCTGAGATCTTCTATACTTCTTTGATGAGGGCAAATAGATAACAGACTCTTAAGTATTTCAGAATCCTTGGTCTGCAATTCAAAGCAAATATAAGTTATTTGTTTGCATGGACTGTATCTAATTTGTCCTCATGAACACTAGCTTTGCTCTAACACAGAAACAAATTATAGCCACCAATAAAGCAGATGTTCTGATTATATATTACTACTTTTATTTTGCTTTATAAACTTTTTTGAAAACATCTTAAGATACCTATTTTTTTCCTAGATGAAACCTGCTTATCTTGATTGATACTGGGAATTTGCTAGGTCATAATGAAGTAAATGAATCAATATCTGAATTAATGTAAAATGATTTGATGGCATTATTCAGGCATTCTCCATATGTGCTAGAGAAGAATTCACTTCTATCCACTTCAATTCTATGATCTACATTAGAGGTATCAAACACACAGCCCAGAAGACTGTGAATTGTGGACAGAAGATACAGTGCTTTTTCAAATATTAGGTGAAAGGAAAGATTGGGGCTTCTATCAGCAGTCCAATTTGTAGATGAGGAATGCGGTCTATAACATTATCAAGAGCAAACCAGATAAAAATTTAATTGTTAAGTATTTAACAAAATAAGTGAAAATATAATTATATATAGATAATATTAATTTATGGTCTTCTAAGTCAATATGTGGCCCATAAAAAGCTTTATATACAGTTTAGTTTGAGTTTGACACCACCGATCTATCCCATGGACTGTGAGGGCCCAGAACCAAATTGTGGTAATGAATATAAATTGAAAATGAAATTGCACCACATCAAAAACACAGCAATGGGAAGTTCCATCTGATGTCAACACATTCAGTAAAAAACAATACCAAAAAAATGAAAGAACTTTCATTCTATTTAACATTAGGCAGATTCAGTTGTAATTGTTTGAATTGTTTGAATTACAAACAAATTGTAATAATTTGAATTATTTATTCTGTTACATATTGATATAATTATGTTAAAATGATATACACTATAAGGAACTTATATAAAAATATTTTCAACAAAATTGACTATACTAAACCAATCTGTGATTTTAAAAAACCCCTCCACCAAAAAAAGTTAAAAACTTTGCTATTCCTAAAATCAGATAAGCATTAATTACAATGCAAGCATAAAAAATACAAACCAGGTTCATTTTAGCTTCAGTGAAGATGTTTAATAACTTTTTATTTCTAACTCTATTTTGCATCTTCAAATGGAAGACCACCCAGTGTATTGCTGGACTGTTTCCAATATATCTAAAGAAGAAAAATAAAATAAGTAAATATAAATGCAACAATGAATATTAAAATAACACAATATTTATACTATCTCCAAACATTGGTTATGCTTTTAAATTTTTTATTGATGATTTTTGTTTTTGCATCATCTAATTCTCTCAATATATCTCTCCCCACATGATGCAAAATTTTTATACAACTGACTTGACATAGTATTTAGAGAATTTAATTATATCCATTACTGAAAATGAAGCCAGAAGACATAAAGAAGTTACAACTAATGGAAGGCTGGCTCACGATTTCTCCTCAGAGAAGTGAATAAAGGAATTGATATCATTATGCAAGAAGAATCGTTTTTCCCCATGGGGAATCACTCATCTCACCTTCCAATACTCGTAATAAACATAGACAAGGGACCGTTATAAAGAAAGAAACCATTTATGTACCAATATCTTTTGCAAAAGATAAAGGGAAAAAATTATATGAAGAACTTGACAATATCTGCCCTAAGTTAACATAAAACTCAGTATTTGCTTCAAACCCTGGAATGTTACAAAGTTTCCTAAGTGAGATCTATAATAACTCAAAAGCATTCAGACTTATTCACATAGGAAAAACCAAGTGGATAAAGAATGCTTATGATCAGGGTGAGGGGGGTGGGGCCAAGTCAAGATGGTGGAGTAGAAACAGGACTTCCATGGGGCTCTGGCTTCCACCTTCCCCAATTCATGTAAAAGGTGACTGAAGAAACTTTGGAGCTACAGAATCCACAAAATGACACAGAGAAGCTAACCTCCCACTGACGACAGGCTGGCAGTCCAGCAGTAAGCAGCCAGCGCTGTGCTCTGGGAGCCAACCCCAGGCCCATGGGAGCCAGAGGTTTTAGCCCCAGAGGGGGCCTGACCAACCAAAGGCTGGAGGGACTTCAGATCACCAGCAACTGTGGAGGTTTCCAGAATTATCAACACATAGATGCTAAGGACAAAGTGAGAGGTCAGTGCAGTGCGGAATTTGGGATCCAGTAGTTGGGAGTGCATCAACTTTTGCCCCCAGGCCAGAAGCTGCTGAGGCACCAAGGCCCTGCAGCTGCAGCCACACATGGCTGCTTCAGCTCCTGGCCTGCAGACTGAGGGGGGACCAAGCAACCAGTCTGAGGGGTAATCTCTCTTCATTTAACCTGCTTGAATCTGGATTGCAGTCTAGGGTGGAGGTCCTGGGGTGTGTGACCAGCTTGCCAGAGTGTGTGGAGGCTTCAGAGAGGGCACCCAACTAATACCTACAGCAGCTGAGAACACCCAGCATTTGGGACGAAGCTCCTCTGTCTGGTAGCAGAGTCCTACTGTGGCAAAAAGCCCAAAAGTCAAGTAATTGAGTGGCAACATGAACAGGCAAAGGAAGCAAAACAAACAGAGCAACCCAACTTTATACTCCTATTTTGGGGACAAAAAAGAGCAAAGCATGGAACAGGAGGAAGACAGTGAAGTCAGAACTCTTGCACCAAAAGCTTCAAAGAAAAATACAAGCTGGTTACAGGCCATAGAGGACTTTAAGAAGGATTTTGAAAAGCAAATAAGAGAAGTGGAGGAAAAATTGGGAAGAGAAATGAGAACAATGCAAGAAAATTATGAAATGAGGGTCAATAACCTGACTGAGGAAAATAACACCTTAAAAAATAGACTAGCTCAAATGGCAAAAGAGCTCAAAAAGGCAATGAATAGAATGCCTTAAAAAGCTGAAATTGCCAGATGGAAAAAGAATCTCAAAAGCTCACTGAAGAGAATTATTCCTTCAGAATTAGATTGGAGCAAATGGAAGTTAGTGACTTTATGAGAAATTGAGATACTATTAAACAGATCCAAACAAATGAAAGAATATAAGGCAATGTGAAATATCTCACTGGGAAAACCACTAACCTGGAAAATAGATACAGGAGAGAGAATTTTAAAACTATTGGGCTACCTGAAATCCATGATCAAAAAAAGAACCTAGAAATCATCCCCCAAGAAATTCTCAAGGAAAATTGCCCTGATGTTTTAGAACCAAAGGGCAAAATAGAGGTTGAAAGAATCCACTGATCACCTCCTGAAAAAGATCCCAAAAAGAAAACTCCTAGGAATATTATAGCCAGATTCTGGAATTCCCAGATCAAGGAGAAAATATTACAAGCAGCCAGGAAGAAACAATTTGAATATTGTGGAAACACAACCAGGATAACACAGGATCTGGCAGCTTCTACACTGAGGGATCAAAGGGCTTGGAATATGATATTCCAGTGGTCAAAGGAGCTGGGATTAAAACCAAGAATCACTACCCAGCAAAACTGAGTATCGTGTTTCAGGGGGAAATATGGTCATTCAGTGGAATAGAGGACTTTCAAGCATTCTTGCTGAAAAAACCAGAGTTGAAAAGAAAATTTGACATTCAGATACAAGAAGCAAGAGAAACTTGAGAAGGTAAACAGGGAAAAGAAATCATAAGGAACTTATCAAAGTTGAACTATTTACATTCCCACATGGAAAAACAATAATTATAACTTATGAAACTTCTCAGTATAAGAATAATTGAAGGGAATAGAAATGTGTGTGTGTATACACCTACATATATATGACTATATAGGAGGGTATATGGGTGTATGAATACATATGTGAATGTGTGTATATATGTGTACAGGTATACATGGATAGAGGGCACAGGACCAGTTTAATGGGAAGGGATGATACTTAAAAGGTGAAATTAAGAGGTGAGAGAGGAATATAATGAGAGGAGATGGGGAGAGACAGAATGGGGTAAACTATCTCATATAGAAGAGGAAACAGAAAATGGTTACAATGGAGGGTAAGAACAGGAAGGCAAAAGGGAATGGGTCAACCTTATTCTCATTGAATTTGGCTTAGGGAGGGAATGACATACACTAGGGTATCTCACCCTACAGGAGAGTAGAGGGGAAAGGGATGAGAGGAGGTTGATGGAAGGGAGGGCAGACTGGGGGGGAGGGAAGCTGGAAGCACCCACTTTTGAAAAGGGACAAGATCAAAGTAGAGAATAGAACAAGTGGGAGATGGGATAGGAGGGAGGGAAATATAGTCAGTCTTTTACAATATATCCACTATGGAAATGTTTTGCATAGCTACACATGTACAACCTATATTGAATTGCTTATCTTCCCAGTAAGGGTGGGTGACAAGGAAGGAAAAGGAATGAATCTGGAATCCAAAGTTTTAAAATCAAATGTTTAATATATGTATATATATATGTACTATTATTAATATTATTTTACATGTAACTGGGAAATAAGATATACAGCCACTGGGGCATAGAGATCCACCGTGACCTACTGGAAAGTCAAAGGGGCTATGGGAGAAGATATGAGACAGAGCAGATTAGAGGAAGAGATATCCAGTGGGATTGCTATTTTGGGGTGGTGGGTAGGGGAAAAATGGGGAGAAAATTTGTAACTCAAAATCTGGCAGAAATGAATGATGTAAGCCAGAAGTTAAAAAAGCATTTGATTTGAAGGGGGAAAAAGAATGCTTATGATCCAGACAATAATGTGTAGTTGCATAGATGACTTGTAGAGGTTGATGGTTCATTAGTAGATAGATAGATAGATAGATAGATAGATAGATAGATAGATAGATAGATAGATAGATAGACAAACAGATAGATAAACACAGAAAAGTAGATGATAGGTATATAGAAAACTAGCTAGCTAGATATGATAGACAAATTTAGATAGATAAACATAGATATCTTGAAAAGATACTTAATATGGTCAAATCTGACCCAAATTTAATGGAACAAAGAGAATGAGATTGACTGCAAGTGGGAAATTGCACAGTGGATTTAATGATCCCCAAGCTTCTTCCTGAAACAAAACCCTAACTTACTAACACTAACATATTGTCAATGATGCTATATGACTCTGAATAAAGGATATCACAAACCCTAAGGAAGAAAAATTTAGATTTTCCAAGGAGAAAAGGAGAGATTCGTGGTGGATATGAATAGGTTGTATCACATTACCAACATAAAACTATACAAAATAAGTGGTATAAAAGTTATCATCAAAGAGATGACCAGAAAAGGACATAGTATCATATAGTAACATCAAGGGATAACAAGTGTACAGTCCATGCAACACTGGTACCCAGTTTAATTCAAATAAATAAACATTCACTGGACATCCAAGATATGTAAGGCTCTGTGTGAGGTGCTGATGTCTAAGACCAAGACAAAAATAAAATAGTCCCTGACTTAAGAGCCAGAAGATCTACCTATAAGGACCTTAACTTATGGTGTGGACCCATGTGTAAAATTTACAGATGATGAGTGACTATCTTCTGGAGACTTATCAGCTTCTTAGAAACATGCACACCTCTCTCCATCTCAAGAAAAAAAATCCTTGACACTACCATCCCCTCAAGCTATCTTCCTATATCTCTCCTCTCTCTTTACAGTAAAACTGTTTTTGTTTAATCTGCCTACTTCCAACTCTTCTTGTATTCACTTTTCAGCCCTTCTGCAACCTGGCTTCTAACCTCACCACTCAATTGAAATTGTTCTCTTCAGAATTTCCAACGGTCTTTTCATTGACGGATGTAATAGCCTCTTCTCAGTTCTCATTCTTCTTGAAATCTCTGGAGCTTTTAATGCTGTTGACCAAACTTTCCTTCTAGATAATCTCTCCTCTACATTTTTTTGACACTGCTCTTTTCTGGTTCTCTTCCAACCTCACCACTCCTTTTTCATCTGTGTTGTTGGATTATCATCCATAACCTACAACCTATATGTAGTAATCTCTCTCTACATTATTTCAGTAACCTTATCCATTATCATAAGTATAATTATCTTCTCTATGTGTATGATAAACAGATCTGCATTAGCCAATCCTAGTCTTTCTCTAGTTCCCCTCCTACATCAAACTGCCCATTGAACATTTCAAACTGTAGGTCCTTTTGGCATCTAAACATTTCCAATCAGCTGCCAAGTCTTGTCAGTTCTACATCTGCAACATCCCTTACATCTATTCCCTTCTCTTCACTCACATGTTTACCACCCTTTCAAACCCTCATAAACTCTGGGGTACACAGAGATATAACTAGAGAATGTAAAAACCTACACTTAGTCATATGTTTTCAAACACATTTAAATGTTTAGGTATTTCTAGAAAATATATTGAATTTGAATTGAAGCCAAATTATTAAACTAAGATTACAATTTATTTTTTTTAACTTCACACAATGTTTTCTTTTATATTATCTCAAGTACCCCTCAGAACTATACAGTATACAAAGTATTGTTAATTATTTTACATTTGAGGAAATTGAGGCTCAGAGAACTTAACGTGACTTGCCAAGACTGTGTAGCTAGTAAGTAGCCAAAACCAGGACCTGAAACAGTCTACTGACTGTTTTAAGACTGAATCTTCTTTTAAACAGATTCTTTTTCTAGAGTGTTATCGATGTTTTCCCACTACTAGTTGCTTCCCCACTATATTTCCCCCACCCCATGGAATCCTCCCTGGTGATAAAGAAAATCATATATGTGAAATAAGTTGACACAGTGAACATATCTGACAGTATGCAACCTTTTAATTCACAGTCCACTACCTCTCTTTGAAATAAGGAAGAGTTTCATCATTAATCCTCAACACAGTGCTATATCAACTACACCACCCTGTATCACTGATGCTATGCTCCAGTTCAATTAACAGCACAGAAGTCCTGCTGATATGACTAAATAGATCATGGTAAAGCACTCAGTTTGACCATCCAAGAAATCAATTTGGATTTATGCACCATGAATTTTCTGCAATTCAATGAGTCTAATTCACCAGGTCTGCCACACAAACTTGGCCATAGCCAGAAATGCAGCATTTCTTACAATCACACTCCAACCTGCTCATGAGTTTCATTAGATAGTGCCCTTATTCACAAGATTATGTAAAAGATTAGCAGACAAGAAACTTAGAAATCTCCATGCAAAAAGCTGTTTTAAGAAGCTTAGTAAGATGTGATGTACTAATTTCAAATTACTGGAAACACATAAAATACCCCACTACAAAACTGAAATCCCATGTAGTCAAGAAGCTATCATACCAAAGAACAAAATGAATGAGCATAATTGTACATGGTAGCCCAACCTAATAAAAGTTATTGACTAATCTTATGGCATCAAAACTTATAATAGGTTTCGCAAATTATATTCAGATGTAAAAATATATTTTTATACTCTTGGAAATCAAACCAAGTGACATAAAAAGACAATAACTGATATTGGCAATAGTTATACAATTCTTCATTGGGCACAAAATCCAAAAAGAAGCTTAGTTGATCTTAATGGAATAAAATTATGTTTGAACACTTCAAATAAAACTTAAACATTTAACATAACCCATTCTCTCTCTCTCTCTCTCTCTCTCTCTCTCTCTCCTGTCTCTCTGTCTCTCTCTCTCTGTCTCTCTGTCTCTCGCTCATACATTATAGGACACAACTAAAATCTTCCACCACAAGTTTGATGGCATTTGCACATTAATGATGGCAGAATGAGAGTAAACTGATTCAATGTGCAATATCTAATGCCATATTTAAAAAGGCAGCAATATCCTATCTGCAAATTCATATGAGTAGCATGAAAGAGAAGTCTTCCTCTCAAGAGAGTAATAATTCTTTATATTTTCTTTCCTTGTGGGATATTAACAACTAGTCTTAGTCACTCTTTCTGTTCAGAAGTCTACATTCTCAAGAGGGTCTGTTCTTGGAGGAGACAAGAGCATGAAATAGCTAATACTTTTTGTGGTAATTTGCGTTTTCTGAAAGCAAGAGTGTAATTGTCTACAAAGGAACAAAGGTACCAGCCTATATTCAAACTTGGAGGTCACCTACTAACATTATGTCAAATAATTCTAAAAGGCAATTATCAAAATAAAAGTTACAAAACTGCTCAAACCCTTCTACCCAATGAGCTCACAAGTAGGACTATAGCACATTAATGACAAGGAAAAAAAAATAAAATTTTCTAGAGGCATTACTTGTAATAGTGAAAAAGTTTAAGCAAGTCAATGGATTTATCACTTGGAAAATAGCTGATTTGTGGCATAGAAACATAATGTAAGAGTATTGTGCCATAAGAAATTACAAACATGAAGAATACCAAGAATTATAGGAAAACTTAAATGAAGTGATACAAAGTGATGAAATCAAAATCAGAGCAATATACATATATCATGACTATAACTACTGAAATAATAACAGTACCAGTGACCAAGAGATACAGGAAAATACAAAGAAGTTCAAGTGTAGACATAAAAGTAAACAGGATATTTGTTACTCTTGTTAAAATTAAAATATACATTTTTTAAAACTAAAAATAATGAAAGTTTTATGTTTGATGTTTCTTTTACTTTTATTTGAATTTTTTGTGGTTCTAGGTTTAGAATAATAAATAAATGTAGTGTTAGTGGTCCTGACCCTTTTCAGATCCAGCTATAACAATCAACAAATATTTACTTAAGAACTTACTATGTGCAAAACAACTCATCTCATATTGATTGGCATAATAGAATTAGTAGCAATAATAGCTGTTATCTATGTAATGTCTTAAAATTTATGAAGAGCTTGCCTCCCAACAACTCAAGAGGTAGGTAGTGGATTATTACCTCCATTTTACAGAATCTAGATTGTTGACCCAACTATCTCAGAATTTCTCAATAATATAACCTGCCAGAATTTTCCCTTTATGCCAACTCTACGTGGTCAGTATTTTGTAATCTTTCTAAACTCCATATTCAACTCCTGTTTGTATAGTCTTAGTCTTATTCAAACATAGTACAGCAGACTGGTTTTATTGTCCTTGAAGAGGGCTATACAGAACCAATTACCTAAGAAATTCAAATAAGAGATTTGCCTAAATTTTCCATCCTGAATTCCTAGGTGATCATACAAAGTTTATACTTTCTTTGACTGAGGCTCCCAAGATAAGTGCATTTCTTTATATTCTGTATAGTACTAATGTTTCATTTTCCCTCACAAGACAGTCTCTTTTAATGAACATTTTTCATATGAATTTAAAGGACTCAACATAATTCATTTTTTTCTTTCAAGTTCTACTATAAGTCTTCATTGTGGTGTTGAAATGATGGTGGGCTCTCCAAGACTATCAAAACATGGCAAAAACTTGACAGGTTTTATCAGGCTGGAAAAGTTGCAGACATTGTGCTAGAAGATAATCTAGTTCAAGTGTACTGAAAGACTTATTACCAGAAGGTTGAGGGTACATGATAAATTCTTTCTCCTTGGAGATGTGTGTATTTTTTCACAAAACCAAGAGAAAAATGTTCCCAAGTACATTTAAGCTTTCTGAAGGCCAAAGAAAGGCAGCTAGGGAGTAGTGGATAGGATAGCCTTGGAGTGGAGAAGACATGGGTTCAGATTGATTGGCTATTTCTTTCCTCTCTTTCCTTTTCTTTTCCCCCACCTCTGTGATATGGTGAAAAAGAATCCTGGACTTGGAGTCAACTGAAATCTGGTACAAAGTGTTCATCTGGCTCTTACTAGCTGTGTAGAATACATTGTCACTCAATCCATCTCCTCAGTCCTATTTTTCTCCTAAAATAGGGCTAATAATATACCTTCAGTGCCTACCTCATAGGGTTGTGAAAGATGATAATATATGCCAAGTGCTTTGTAAAATTAAAGTGCCAATAGAAATTTCAGTTTACATTATTATTCTTATTATAAGGTAACTAAGGGGTAGAATGGTCTTTCTGAGTTCAAATCTGTATTCAGACATTTCTAGTAATGTGACCCTGGGCAAGTCACTTTACTAATTCTATGTGTCGGTTTTCTTATCTGTAAACTGGAGATAACATTTGTAAAGTCTGCAAAGTGCTACATAAATGCTAGCTATTATTGTTCTTATAAGTCACATAAATTTTGCTTGGCAAGAAAAATGAAAACTGAATTAAGTTAGAAAAGTAGTGTGGTCTAGTCTGGAAAGAAAAAGGGGTGGCTTTGGAGAAGAAAACACCTGGTGACAAGACCTGTTTCTAATATTGTACATACTAGCTGTGTGAAGAGGGTCAGTTGTTTAATCTCTCAATGATTTCAGACAACTCTTCATAAATTACAGGTATTCCAGGTAGTTACCTCACTGATAAAATCACAAGTCTAGATGAAATAATAATAATGGTACTTTTTATTTCTTTTGGCCCTCACTTTTTCTTTCCCCTGTAGATTAGTGACCTTGAATATTTTTCTATCTTGATCGCGGTTCTGTGACCAATATGGAATAAGAATTTGTTATGGCACTGATTGTTTGCTGAGGCAATCTGGTAAACCTCTGCAAGTTACAATGGACACAGGAAACAGTCGTTAGAATCTTAATGTATTTTGGATTGTGCAGCACTCTTCATTTTGATTCTACAGATTTCTAGACATGCTAAAAGAACAAAAAACAGCCAGCACAGTTTTAAGGAGGTTGGGTGGGTGGGGTGGGTGAAAAGAGAGGGCTTTTTCTCCGAGTATTTGATTGCCCAGGCTCCACATCTGCCAAGAGTGAGAAGGATCAGTGGCCAGTGACAGTGGTAAATTGACCAGAGAGAGGCATACCCTCTCCATCCGAGAAGAGTTGCTAATTGGGGAGGGTTAATTGGTTAACTTCAAGCCAAGCATTGGCTCATCAACCCTTTGTCCTGTCCAAGGGGGGGGGGGTCCCTATTGTTTGTCTAGCCGGGTCTCAGGACACATCAGCTGTGGAAGAACAGCACTGGGAACAGCGGGCCGCACTAAAGCTATTACCCTCGTGCCCCTGGGGCTCAGTCCGAAAGAGTGGAGAGGCTAGGAAAGGTGCAGCCTCTCCTGTCCCTCTGTGGTTCTGTAGAAGATGAAGCTCCTCGCCCAGGCCCTGGTGTTGGTAAAGCAGGAGTGCGGAGCTGTTACCTTTTCAAGCTCAGGGTCAGACCGCAGATGTGCGCTAGGATCCTGACCATCTTACGGAACCGGTCCACAGCCCCTGGGGCGGGCACTAGGACCTCAGTGGGGGAAGATGAGAGAATTAGAGTACTGGTCTTGGGGTCTGAAGAAAGTTCTCTGAGGAGCCAGAGGTCAGATGGTGGAGACCACTCAGATTCCAGAGACGGGACGAGGGAAGAAAAGAACGACATAGTCAAATTCCCGCTGGCGAACCAGCGAGCCAGCAGAGCCCTGGCACCAACTGCCGGTGAGAACGCCAGGAACCTCAGAGCACGCATTTCTGAGGTAACCACCGCTCCTCGCTCGGGCCGGAGGGGTTCAAGAAGGCAACTGCACAAAGCCAGTCCTGAGCAGCCCACCCTGCGAGACCCCATCGCTAGCCCAGCAAAGCAGGGATCATCGCCCGCGGCCAGTAGCTGGTGGCGGAGCGCGCAGCGGGCTGTGTCCAGCAGAAAGCCCTAGGGAGCGCTCTGGGAGCCTGCTGGAGCACCAGGGAATCCCGGAACTTGGGTCAAACTAGCTCGGCTTGGGAAGCTTGACGGCGTGGTTTATGGATTTCTTAATTGTCAGCAAATAATATTTGGAAAAATATGAACGCATCCGAAACGCCGGAAAAACTCGAGAGAGAGAATATATTAGGAACTTAAGGTATGGGAGGTCTCAGGACTTGGAATCCTAAAGAATGGAAAGTCCTTGCTTCTCAATCTTGGTTTTCTTGGTTGAATCATCTTCCACATCCCGCCACCTAACTATGTCTTTCTCAAAACTCCTAGACCCTCTTTCCTTACACACTTTCATTTGGTGACTTCGACCATTTCCCTAAGTTCAATTACCATCTCTTTTCAAACGGCTCGAAGATCCATCTACTGTGTTTATCTCCAGCCCTAGTCTTTCTTCTGAGTTCCTGCTATCAATTGCCAATTTGGCATTTTGAACTGGTAGCAGCATGTCGAAAGCAATTTATCTTCCCTCCCCGCACCCCACCCTCACCCCTCATCCACGAGTGCTCAGAATGAGGACTATATATTGAGAGCCACCGTCCTACCAGTTGCCTGGGTTCACAACCTTAGAATCATTTTTAGCTTCTTGTTCTCCTTCATTACGTATATGTGTGTATCCAGTTTTAAAGTAATTTCTTTTCTTCTCCCATATGTCCTGTTCTCTCAGTTTACATGTCTGGGACCGAACTTGCAACAACCTCCTAATTTGTCTCTGCCTCAAATCACTCTTCTCGAAACATCTGCCAAAAAGATTTTCTTTTAAAGCAAGGGTCTGACCATTTCACTCCCCTAACTCAATAAACTCCAAGGCCTCCCTCTTACCTGTAGAATCAAATAAAAACTCCTCTATTTGACATCTAAAGCCTTTCATAACCTCACTCCAATCATTTTTTCCAGACCTGTTATATGTCAAAGTGTTTTGTTTTCTGTTTCTCACAGAGGTTACTACATATCCCTACACCCCACCCCTGCCTTCACACTAATTGTCTCCCCACCTTAAACTACTTTCTCCCCACTTTTGCTTTTTGGAACCCTTAGTTTTCTTCAAGACTTAATTCAAGTGCCACCATCTACAAGTCACCTTTCCCAACCTCCTCCAGCTATATGTGTCCTCTCCTTGAAAATGACCTTCTATTCTTTTTTTAAACAAACCTGTGTATATACAACTTGTTGGGGTGGGTGGGTGGGGATTATCCAACCTTTCCTGGGTTCATTGTAGAAGCTAATAAATATGCAGCCTGTGTCTCCATCCAAAGAATACTCTATCCACAGATCAGGAACAAACCATAAATCCAATGATAAAATCTTTCCTTTTGGCTAACACATAACAGTGGGAAACCGAGAAATGAAATCATTTTCTGGAACTTCTGCCTAATACATGAATACAATCTCCTCTAAACACATCCTGTTGGGAAAGGGGACAAATCCCCAGAAAACCCACACTTTGAGTTGAAAAAGTGATTGGGAAAGCTATTTTCTTGTAAAAGGCTAGAACATTTTTACTGATTCTCCCAAAGCTCCTTCATAAGCAAAGACTTTTTTGCTACCTCACTCCACTATGCATCTGCAGAGAAACAGACTTATCTGAGGGGAGAGTCATCTACTGACGCTCCCTCCTTTGCATCTCCCCAGACACTACTCTTCTCCCTTTGGGAAGTACTAATTTATCTTTTAGCTTAAGATAGGGTGCTTCAGGTCAGTCATCACTTCTTTAGCTCTTTGGGCCTATCACACAGTCAGCCTCTCATGTCAAAGATTAGCTTAAATAATTGTAAAAAAAGACATTGCTGACTTGCTTTCCTCAACTGAAAATGCTAGCCATAACTCCTGCCTGAGTCAGGACAGGTGAACTGCATTCACTTCCTTCCTGTCCCAGATTACAGGCTGTCATGGGGCATACCACATGTCGCCCCATCCCACCCCCAGTTCAGATCTTCTTCTACTGTGTCTTTCTGAGGCTATACACTACCCACCTTTCATTTCTCCTTTCATTTCCCATCACATTACCTTCAGCTAATGATTCCCAGGTCATGAAAATTGCTTTGAAATTTTGATAAGCCTCCAAAAGGCATTAAAAATCTTGGCAGGGGGGGGGGGGAATGTTAAGGACATCAGGAAGTACACATAATAATAGCTAGAATTTTTGTAGCACCAGGCACTAGGCTAAGCACTATACAAATATCATTTTATCCCTATAACAACTCTGGGTAGGTAGGTGCTATTATCATAATCCCCATTTTACAGCTGAAGAACTCATGGCAAATAGGGGTTAATTCACTTGTCCAGGGTCCCACAGCTAGTATCTGAGGTTAGATTTAAACTCTAGATTTTCTTGATTCCAGGCCTAGCCCTCTAACCATTGAGGAAACTGGCTACCTAATAACTGCTTTTATAGGTAGTCTCACAGCAAAACTACTTGTCCCTAATGTCTTTAAAATCAGTTAAATTGGGGTGGCTAAGTGGTACAGTGAATATAGCACCAGCCCTAGAGTCATGAGGATCTGAGTTCAAATCCAGTCTCTGACACTTAGTACTTACTAGCCATGTGACCTTGGGCAAGTTACTTAACCCCAATTGCCCTGTCTTCCCCCCTCCAAAAAGCAAAAAAAAATTTTTTATTAGAATCGGTTAAATTTATTTCAATCAAATTTTTCATTGGATTTATTTTTCCTTTTAAAAAAGTAGACATTTTCTTTTTCTCTGCTAAAACATTACTATATTATGTGTAGTACACATACACAAATATACACACCCATACACATATACATATTATTTTCTCCAGGTGCTTTAAGTTTTATTTGTTGACACAAATATAAATTACCAAAATCATTACCCAAAGTACACAGATGATGCTTTATGAGAAGAGCTAGCATGGAAGAAGAGTTATCCTGGATAGGGCACTGAACTTGGAGTAAAGAGCCCTAAATGCAAATCTTAATGCTAACTCACTAGTTGTCTGACAATGGTTAAGTCACTTAAGCACTCTGAAATTCAGTTTCCTCATCTATATAATGGGTATAATGTACCCATACTAACTACTTCACAGGGTTGTTGTGAGGTTCAAATGAGATTTATATGTAATATGCTTTGTAAACTTAAGAGGTATATAAATGTCAATTATGATTATAAATATTTTAAAAACATACACTATTTAGTAAATGATTAGAAACTGTACATTTGTTTTATGGCATATGTGGTTTTTATTCATTTCTAGCATTCCAAAAAATACATTTAGGTGCAATATTTTGTGGTTTGTTTTTCCTTTGGAACTCAGCATAAAAAAATCTATCTTTAGGTTCACAGATTCAGGCCATGTTAGAAGTAGACAGGACCTTAGAGTCCAACATCCTCATTTTACATCTGATGAAACTCACTCTATTGTCATTTCCCAAAAGCATTCCCCAAAGCATTTGCTAAGAAATTATTTCATTTGGTCTAATATTAAATTTTAAGACACTCAAAATGCTTTCAGATGCTTTCAGACATGATATGAGCTTTCAAAATTGTAACTTCCTTTAGCTCTATGGCTGTTTTGAAAGAAGGTAATGATGAAAGCAGACATCTCTGAGAGACAAAAATGCAAAGTTGTCTCACTAGTTAGGTGAAAATATGGCCTTCTTTACAAACGGCAGGTTATGCTCAACAACATTTTTTTTAATAAATTGAATATTGAAAGAATTCATTTGTGTTCAAATATACTGCAGTAGAATTTTTTTTGCCATGGCTATAATTATATAACCATTAATATTGCATGTATGTATATTTATGTATATGTGTGCATGTTCTATTTTCTCCTGTTTTATAGATAGCTTCAAAATAGTTAATAAATAGTATTAGTCTCCAGGGAATAACTATTGGTGACTTTAGGGTTAGAACACGATAGAATCAGAGAGAACCCAAGTATCTGTTCTGGAAAGGAAAAACAAAGAGGTCAGTTAGAGAAGAAATAGAGGTGTGATGATGGGCTCTATCCTGTATCTTCTCTCTAAGTGATCTCATCAACTTTCATGAATTTAATTATCATCCTTAGGCATATGACTTATAGGTCAATATAACTTCAGTCCCTTATTATCAGCTTAGCTGCCTAGTGGATATTTCAGATCAGGTATCTCAGACATTTCAAAGAACATGTCCAATACTCATTCCATTCTTTTCACCCCTCTTCCAAACTACGCACTTCTGTCAAAGTTGCCACCATACTTCCTGTATAACATGCCCTACAGTGAACTTAATGAGAAAGAAAATGAACTCCAGAGGGGAAAAAAAAAAACATTGAGGCCCTGACATTCCACAGCTGTAAGGTACCTTGGGCACTTTTGTCCCTTACACATGAGCCTCACTAACAATGCACTTTAAATTCATTCCAATCCTCTCCTGACCCCGAAGATACACTGTGTGTGATTTAAGAGAAAATGTGCCTCAGGTTTGGGGAGAAAATGCTTTGTAACTACTACTCTCTTTATGATATTTGAGCAAAATGCTTTTGCTAAAGAACTAACTGAATCTTCTAGCTGACTGTTAGGGGAAACACATCAGTGGGTACTTATAAGTAAGTGTTAGAATAGCCAACTTACTCCTAGAACTCTGAAATTACCAGCAGCCACTCACTTTACCAGTACCAGCAAAAGTTTAGAAGGTGATCCCAAAGGGATGGTTACATTTATTATATAGGACAGTTCTTTGGGGAAATACATGGTACTGGGAAGTGAATGTTTAAAAAAACAAGAGGCATCAGCAAAACATTAAAAAATAAAACAATACCTTTATGACTAGAAATTAAAACTTCAGAATTTAAGCTATGTGTCTTCAATGTCTCACTGTAATGTGGTAGTAATAAATATAGATAATTTAAACCCTGGTTGTTTACTTCACAGTTAACCATTAGTCACAACTTTTAGTTTGGGTTACAACTTTTTTCCTTCATTGAAAATTTTGCTAGAGAGCATCAAAATTTACCAATCACTCCTCTCTGCTCTAATCACTTTGATAAAGATACAAAGCAAACAACTCTAGCTAGGTGCTGGGCAACTGGAAGGTGCAATGGATAGTACCAGGCCTGAAGTCAGGAAGACCTAGGTCCAAATCTGACCTAGGGCACTTATTGTGTGACCCTGGGCAAGTCACTTATCTTCTGTTTTCCTCAGGTTTCTCATCTGTAAAATGGGGACAATAATACCTCCCAGGGTTGTTGTAAGGATCAAATAAGATAATATTTGTATAACATCTGACACATAGTAGGCACTGTATAAATGTTAGCTATTATTCTTAGCTATAGGGAGAATAAAGGGGCCCAAGGAGCCAAGGGGAAAAAAAGTAAGTTATACAGAAGTATTCTTTTTTCATTTACCTTTTCTGAATATCCTTCTAAAACACATAATAAAATGTTGGATTCTTTGAGAATTTGTCTTACATGTTCACAAAGTTCTGCTCTATATGTATGAAGTCAGCAGGTCTGGATTTTGAATAAAAAATCTTCGTTCAAAGTACTCTTTCATGTACTAATTGGGATTTTTAGCTAATTACTTTACCTCTCTGGGATACAGTCCTTATCTATAGGATGAGGGGACAGAACCAGATGACTTCTGAGGTCCCTTCCAGCTGTCGACCTACTATGTGATAGTCCTGTATCCCTCTCCATGCACATACGCCTTTTGCTGAGTTTATAAATTGCTGCAGATTTCATTTTTGTTTCTTTTTTTTTCCATTAAAATGTTGTGGAAAGAACACTAGTTCGGCAGCTAGATCTGAGTTTGGATCCTCCGTATGACATTTACTAGTTATGTGTCCCTGAGAAAGCACAGTTCCTGCTACTTAGTAAGCATTTAATAACTACTTAGTGACCTCCCTTAATCTTTCTGAGCCTCAGTTTCCTGATCTATGAAATGGAAATAATTTGAATTACCTACTTAACAGAGTTGTTGCAAGGAAAAGACTGTAAATTGCCATATAAATGTGAGCTATTGTCATTACTTATAATGATTTCTGTTTCAAAATCATGGGAAACATTTTTGGTATGTTTCAGAATTTCCAGTTAAAAAGAATTTTTGAGTTACTAATTCAGCATTGCTCTCCAAATCCCTGGAAGTCTGCTGTTGAAAATTGCAAAAGCATTCTTTCCCTTTCTGCCTTTCTGAATTGATTGAGTACACTGTATTTGCAAAAGTGTGGGGAGCAGTGTTACAAAATATTTACCATGTCCATCTTAAATGGTAATGGTAAGACTTTCACTAAGGTTCACATACTCCATCATAGCATTCATTTAAATCTAATTGTTTGTTGTCAGGAATGTGATGTATACATAAGGAACTGTTCTAGTCAATACCAAATAACTGACAGTCCTCCAGAACACAGAATAAGACATTTATAGATGCAATCTAATGGTACTCCATTAGTTATCAGTTGAACATCAATACTCATGGTATTGATTTTTTTTTTAAAAAGGAGTCAAGGGAGTCTGTCATAAGCACATCCTCTTAACACTGATGAATTGCTTTTTCCCAGAATGTGCCCAAGATTTGTAAAACTTAGAATTCTAAATACGATATGTTCTACTACTAAGATGCCACTCACTTAGCATTTACATACTGCTATTTAACTTTTAATTTACTCATATCTATATCTATCTATACTTACCTACCTTTATCGACCTCACTATCTCCATCTCTAGCTAGCTAATTAGCTAGATCTTTATCAGTCTATATATATTGTGATTTATATCTATGTCGTCTATCAACTAAACTGTCAGATCCTTGAATGTGGGTGCAATGTATTGTACATTTTATGTAGAGAAGCACTGGTGTACAATGCACACTGTACAGGACTTTGAGTCCAGAGTGGTTTGGGAATCAAATCCCAGCTCTAAGTCTTGTTGGTATGACCTTAGGCAAGCCTCTTGAACTTTTCTGAGTTTCGGTTTCTCCATCCATAAAGTAGGGATAATAATACTTGATCTATTGGATATTACTCTAAGGAGATGCTAGAATTCTCAGTCTCTGGGAGTTATCTGTCTTTTCCTTATAATCCTAAAACACTGGCTGTAGCTCAAATTATAGATGGAAGAAAGCACTTTTAAGTTTTCTCCCAGTGTCTTTACCTCAAGGTGATTTAAAATTCTTTTGTTCTTACAAACCCTATCAGGAAGCTCAAGCCTATCAGATTAAAACTTTGCAAAAAGAAAGAGGGAAAACTTTCAAAGGATTATAATAATACTCTAGAATGGCATACTTTATGAGAAAAATCAATTATTTAATAATCAATAAGCATTTATTAATTATGTCCCAGGCATATAATTGAAAATACAAAGCTAAGAACAAATTTCTCATTTTCCTGTATCCTAAAGTTAGTGAGCCTTTGTGTGATTACCTACAGTGTGTACAGCCTTATTCTAGGCTTGGATAGGACATGGAAAAAAGGAACTTATTAAAGAGAGAGAGAAAAAGCAGGGTGTATACACCCACAATATAACTTAATACTCACCAAGGAACAGGCAAATGAATGCAAATGAACTCATTGCAAACTGACTTCAGGAGTTAGTTCTTAGAGTGACCAAAAATCAAGGCATAATTTGAGTTGGCGGTAGCTAAAAATAGGCTTGAGTTTAGATGAGGCTTTCTAGAAAAAGCAATAATTGAACCAAACTTAGAAGGAGGTGATAAATGTTATTTTATGTGGAGAAAGTGCTAGGTGCTGGGCACCTAGATAGGAGACTGGGTCTCAAGAAGGGTAGATGGGGTATTGGAAAACATAAGAACTATTTGACTGCAGAAAAAATGAACTTCCCTCAAAGGCAATTATTATTGTATTGTTGATTATTTCAATTGTGTCCAACTTTTTGTAATCCCATTTGGGATTTTCCTGGCAAAGATATTGGAGTTGTCTGCAATTTCCTTCTCCAACCCATTTTACAGTTGAGGAAACTGAGGCAAACAGAGTTAAGTGACTTGTCCAGGGACACACGGTACTAAGTGTCTGAAGTCAGACTTAAACTCAAGATGAGTCTTCCTAGCACTAGCCTAGCATTCTATCCACTGTGCCACCTTGTTACCCAATTATTGTATAAAAAAGTATCATTCATTAAAATATGGATTAACAAGAGACTACTTTCTGATCCAAACATCAAAGGGAAAGAGATGAAAATGAGGAAAAATAAGATTCATAATATCAGAGATTTAGAGCTGGAAATTACCTTAGATTAAAATGGGTTATGAAAGATGAGACAGTTGATTAAGTGGCCAAAAGATCGTACAGTTTTCACCACTTACGTAACTTCCCAAGATTTCAGGAATGATATTATTTTTCCCAGATCTCATTCTAATTCCTTAGAGGCAGTATAACAATAGGTTAGGTGATGGATTTGGAGTCAGGAAGACCTATGTTCAAAACCTCCTTCTGACAATTACTAGCTGTATGACAAGTAAGAAGTTGAAATTCTCTGAGTCAATTTCTTTATCTGTAAAATGGGGATCATAGATTTAGCCATAGAAGGATCTGAGAAGTCATCTATTCCAACATCTTCATTTTAAAAATGAGGAAACTGAAGCCCAGAAATGTTAAGTGACTTGCTTTAGGTCCCATAAATAGTAAATGGCAAAGATGGAATTTGAGGCTAAGTCCCCTTACTCTAAATACTAAATCTTTTTGACAGTATCACATTGTATGACAGTACCTCTAATAATACCTGAGGTACCCACTTGAAAATAGCTCTGAAGCTCAAATGAGACAAAATATGTGAAGTAATTCAAACCTTAAATTACTAAACAGATGTCAGTTATTGTTATTCTTTCTCTAAGTTCCTACATAGAACTTTGGCTGAATGAAAGCCAACCTCCTTAGATTATAAAACTCAATTGCTTCTTGTTGGTTTTTTTTTTTTTACAATATTTCTTCATCTTAAGTATGACAGGATATATATTCATTTTCTACATTAAATTAAAATTAATTTTGCTTGATAATTTATGGTCAGCATTCAATGGTTATTGAATGAATAAATGAGTGACAAGGTGAATGATTTTCATTACACTTGGATAATTAGAAGTTCTACTGTAAACCCACTTTGTGATCAGAGGAATGATTTTCACCAAAGCTATATTTTCATCATGACAAAATCCACTTGATTTTTAAAAAATTGCTTGTCTCTGAAGTGGGACCATCAGCATCACAGAGTACAAAGTTAGGGCTTCCTCAACTCTTATACAGTATACCAGTTAGTTATTAGAATAACAGGATCAATTTAGATCTGTTGAAACCCTGATAAAACTTAGAAAGAATAGTATTAGGAACAGGGGAAATGGATGAGGAAGAGTATTGGAGTTTTCTGGCACATTATGTGGGGGCAGAATAGGGGGAGGGGGAGCTCAGGAAAATGCCAGTCTACAATTTTGTGATGAGGCCTTTAAAAAAACTAATTAATCATCTAATTGATCATCTAATCACTAAACTAATTAGTGATGATCATTAGGTCAAGAAATATGATTTACTTTCAATCAAATATTTTCAAATAAAAAATCAAATTAATCCTATTTGAATACACTTAAATATTATATTATTACTATGTGCTGCTTAGGAATCTCAAAAAGAAACATAAGAATAATTTTATTATTTTTAAAAAATACATTTTATCATTAGTGCCTTTTGTTTTTATATCACCATCATTTCCAAATATACTCCCTCCCCCACTAAGTGCTCTGTTATAACAAAGAAAAAATTAAGTGAAACCAACCTACACAGTATCTAGGTGGCACAGTGGATAGAGTGCTGGGCCTGGAGGCAGGAGGACCTGAGTTCAAATGTGACTTCAGACATTTGCTACCTGTGTGACCCAGGGCAAGTCACATAACCCTGTTTGCCTTAACTTACTCATCTATAAAATGATCTGGAGAAAGAAGTGGCAAACCACTCCACTATCTTTGCCAAGAAAATCCCAAATGGGGTCACAAAGAGTCAGATGTGACTGAAATGACAGAACAACAACAAAACACATCTGATACTGTATGTCATTTCCCCTGCCTCTCCACCAACAGGTGTAAGCTGAGTTACACCACCTGTTCTCTGGGATCAAGAATAGTCTTTATAATTACTATATCCTATTCTGTAACTTATCATCTTAGAGAGATATGTAGAATGCTAAGAAATCACTTGGGCAGAATCACACAATTAGTATGTGTCGGATACAGGATTTGAACCCAAGTTATCTTGACTCCAAGACCAATTCTTTAGCTTCTACAGCATAATAGGACTATGCCTTGTTGCTTCTCAAATTTCATTACTTTTTAATATGAAAAAGAAGCCCCTGTAGGTACTCTAGGAAACCAGATATTTAATGCCAAATATTTTTTTCAATAGAATTAGAAAGTCAACTGTTTTTAACTTTTTTTCTTGTTATCAGAAAAGGAAAGATATTATGGAAGAGAAACTCATTCTAGAGTCCTCATATTTGAGGTAGATTTTTAAAAATGTCTTCCATACCCAGTTTTTAGTAAGCAAGTTTTTTTCCTTCAAAAAATCCTTTGAGCATGTATTTATTTATTTATTTATTTTTAATCTGTTCGGTCTCTATAAATCCACTGTTTTTAAAACAACATTAGAATATTCCGGGCAGGAGATGTAATGTTCCCCATATGGCTGAGTCAGAGGAAGAGTTTCTTAATGAGGACTCTGGCACTGGCTATGAACCACTGAAACCTCTTCATCATGACACTCTCTGCAGCATTGGTGATAGCCCAAAGTCTGAGTGAGACAGTAGGCCTCTCAGCAAGTTCTCAACAGAGACTTTCAGGTTGACATTGAGGAAAGGGGGGCCCACAATGAAAGAGTCACACACTTCATTTCCTTTTGGCGTCTGCATATTCTAACACCTCTGAATCCTGGGACAGAAGCCCAAAAGGTACAAGCAGAACAGGATTAAGCTGGTGCCAGACCAAAAAAAAAAAAAAAACACCAAGGAAAGACTCACAAGTAAATTCATTTGGCACTTGGAATGAATACAGAAAATAAAAATAACCCCACTAAAGTAGAATCACCAAGGAAGTAAGTATAGTATTAAATGGGAACAGATACTGCCTGGGATAAGTAAATAGGGAGTCCAGTCCTGCTCTTCACAGTAAAGTTAAGAAATATGACATCAGACTGGCACTGTTCAACCTGGCACATACCAAGAAAAAAATGCCAAGTTTGGCAAAACCCAATGCTGTATCACCACTATTAACAGGCAGGTTCACTCTAGTAACACATTTCATTACTGAAGGCAGAAATAATAATAGAGGCGAGAGGGATGTCTTCCTTATAAGTACACCTTCATGTCTGCTTGGCTCAGCTCAGAGCCCACTCCCCCCCTCCCCATCCCCAGGAAGGTAAGAGTGGTTTTTCCTTTCCTTTATATTGTTATCATTTATTTTTCAAAAACCTCCCCCAAGGCCAATTTACACACAATGGCTACTCTATCTTTTTTAAATTTTAAACAAGAAAATGAAACAAAAACTTTTTTTCAGTCTCTGAAATATATAATTTTCTTTATTGTTAAACAAAATAAACTTGTGAGGAAAGTGTTATGTAAAAATGAAAACAAATCTAAAGCCTTACTTTTCTTGTTCATGTTAATATAATGTATAACAGCCTACTCATAATGCTATACTCAGATTCTTGTCCTTGGGGATGCCCTAAAACCAGGCTTTCCAGTATTCGAGTAACTAAACACCCTTGCTGCCCCTTTCCACCTTATTCTTAATCTTCTTACAGTGAACACTGTAAAAGAGGGAAGGG
>NW_027186473.1:13095942-13305183 GCF_028583685.1 Petaurus breviceps papuanus
TGTGTGTGTGTGTGTGTGTGTGAATGTTTAACAAGCCCACTAAATAAGTGTGAATAGGTTTGTTTGAAAGAAAGAAACATCTAGGAAGATATTCTTGGAGGCAGCCTGGTATAGTGAAAAGGACATTGGATTTGGAGTCAACAAGATTCTGGGTTTAAATCTTGGTTATATTCCTTAAGACCTCTATGGCCTTTAAAAAAAATCACTTCTCTTGGCTTTAGTTTCCTTATTTGAAAAATAAAGTTGTTTGTCTATGATTTTATGATTTGATGGCCCTTAAAAATCCTCTTCAGTTCTATAGTTTATTTTTCTAAAAAAATGAATTCTCTGAAAATTTTAATTAGATGTACTGTGATTAAATATTTTCATTAACTTATAAAATGTATATATTATATCTTTCTTGATATACTATAACTATTAATGTATGTATTTCTTCAGAAGATGTATCATCCTGTTATGTCCTTTTTTAGATTTTTAATCACAGAATGTCATGTTTTACTTACAGGATACATTTCTATACAAATGATAAAAGCCTTATTTTAATATAATTATAGAATTGGTTTATTTTACTTAACTGATTTTGTTTTTCTTTGTTACAAACGAAAGTGCACTGGATAGAGAAAGAGGAGCAAGTTACACCTAGAAATTATTATGTAAAAACAAAAGCCATCAACAAAATTTTATTTAAAAACTTAATTCTAAAACATTTGTAGCCCCAAATTTTAATTCAGGGCACAAGAAACCTTGGAAACTGGAACTAGAAAATTTCCTGATTTGGGGGGAAATATTCCCTTAAAGAGTCTCCAATGTCTACGTAAATTAAGATAATGATTTTTAAAATCTCTCTCAAACTAAGTCACTAGCATAGTAATCATTTTACTTGATTAGACACGAATTGCTTGTAACACAAGTTAAATGTGTTCATTCAATTTTCATCGTTTATTGAATTCTTATAATGTATAAGGCACTATGCTTAGCACTGTGGGAGAGAGGAAGAAAAGTTAGACACAAGAAATTTATAATTGAGTAGGGGAGTTGATAGTTGACATAAATAGTTATAATACAGAATACATAGTTAACATAAATAGCCATAATACAGAATAGAATCTGAGAAAATGCATCACAGGAACGTTAACAAAATATGAGAATTTGAAAGAGAGTGATTGCTTGCAGGGGAGACTTCAAAGAGGAGGTGACATTTGTGTTGGATTTTGAAGGATGTTCAGAGGTTACCTAAATATATCCTATGTCAAATAAAAAATTTTCCTTAGTTAAACTGGAGTCTATTATATTCTTAAAGATGGCAATATTTTTAGGATACTCTTATTTTAAAGATATTCTTATTTTAAAGTAAACTATGCTTATAACAAAATCAATAACTCAAAAAAAAAAGATTTTAGTAGTATTTTCACATAAAATTTTCCCTAAGACTAGAACGCCACACTGAAAGTTTTCCTAGGTGGGAAATGCTGGCAGTGGTGAAGAACCGCCCACTCCTGAAGTTAACCTGGAGAATCAGTACTACAAGGTTAAGCTACTACCCACGAAGGCAGCCCATTGAGCATAAAACATTGTGCATAAATTCTTCACTCATCTTCAAACTTGTTTTTCTACCTGGTTTCTCAGCTATCCAGCCTGACTTTCAACTGCATTTCCCCATTTTCCTTTTAGGTTCTGCTGCCCATGAACTGATAAAGCTATTCATCTTGTCGCTTTTGTCTCTATTCCTTCCCTGCCATCACTACTGCCATTTGCATGAGATTTAATGCTAGATGCCCTAGGAATTTATTTTTCTGCCCTGTACAACCCACTTTCACCTCTTACCACCTCACAAATCTAGACTTCACCGCTACAAAGTTTTCTGCCCTGATCAGTTTGGCATATTGGCAGAGGGCTCCCAGTTGCAACTTCACCCTTGGTCTACTCTCATGTAAAGCCAGGGGTGGGGGGAAGCATAAATATTAGGAAGAAACTGAAAATAGATGACAAAGATCAGTGATTTTTGAACTTTCTTGATTGGCAGTAAAAACATGAAAAAAATGCAATCAAGAATCTAGAAGAGGTCATCAGCTCAGTTTTTCTGCCTCTAGATTTGACTATATAATCGTGCTGGAGAAGGCTTCTCTGTTCTTTCCTACAACAATGCATGCTAGTATCATTTTATACCACAGTAGAGAGTGCTGGACCTAGAGGCAAGTTCAAAAACTTACTTCCTTACTAGTTATGTGACTATAGGCAAGTTACTTTGTCTGCTTAAATTTTTCATTTGTAAAATGACAATAATAATAACACCTACTTCACAGGATTGTTGTGAGGATCAAATGAGATATTTATAAAGTGCTCAGTGCTGGGCACACAGTAGACACTTCATAAATGTGTGTTTCTTTTATTTCCTTCTACTTCAAATGTCATGTCTATAGAGTCAAAAATGGACCTAGAAGAACTGATTGGTGTATTTGGCTATAACTAAGTCCCGTTTATTTGGGTATACCACAGCTATGAAACAATATCAACTAATATCAGCTAATGATGAACATGTGTGCCTAAAATGACTTTAGAAATTCAGAGACTGAGTTGGAAAGGATTTTAGGGATTCACTCCCCCCCCCCATTTTATAGATGAGGGAACTAAGGCCCAGGGAAGTTAAATAACTTGCCCATAGTCACAAACAGTAGCAGAGGAAGGATTTTAATCCAATTCCTCTGTCCTCTATGGAAATGAAGCATCATTATTTGCAACCACCACCTGTACAATATCATTTCACCCCTTAAGAACTGTATTGGATTTTCAAATAAGTCTCTTTTTAATTTCAGAAGTGATTTTGAAGGAGGAATTGGCTGTTTCTCTCCTCTGAGGCAATCTATGTGCAAACCTGTGGGGAAAGGAAAGTGTTTGACAGCACTCCAGGAGAGGGAAAGGAAAGAGCAAGCCCTGCTTGTGGGGAGTGTTGGGAGCAAGCAATGCTGCTTTTTCTCTTGCCAGTGATAGCAAAGTTCTTAATGGAAGATGATTCCAATCAATACAGCCAGACAGCTGCTCTGTGTAATGGAATCAAACTGAAGAAGTGGTCTTCCTCTGAATATTGATATGAAAGGGGAGGGGGAAGTCTCAGAACTGGAAAAGCCAAGAAGCTCCATGTTTATACCTGCCGAGGTTTATCAATATATTTCCCCATCAACTGACCACAGATGAACAGCCAAGGGAAGCCTGCTGGATGCTGAAGTGTGATGGTAGGGCCACCACTGTTGTGGCTGATGCTGTAGTGAGGGGTCTGAGAAGTTGGAAATTGCTCCAAATCCTGGGTCCTGGCTCTGGCTGAAATACCAGCAGAGACTAGGATCTGTGGGAATTTGAGGAGCAAAAGATAGGCGATACTGCCAGACCAGCTGCAGCCCACAACAAGGGATCCAGAGAGCCAAAGAAAGAAAGACAGAAAACAAGCTTGAGCCAAGGCATCAATCTTAGTTGAATTGAAGGAAATGTCATCTCTGGTAAAAGAGGACTTGGAGAAGAAACTGTTTAAACCGCTCTCACAGCATCTCTATGAATTTATCGAAATTGAGTTCCCAGCCCAGGATAGGTACTACCTCTGTGTATCAGGTAACTTACTGATTGTGTTCTTCTTTGTGTTAAGGAAGCCCCATTCCAATGAGGATTTGATGGGAGACAGTGGGTGTCAGAGGGAAATGTACTTAGTACTTGACAGTTACTATGCTTGGATTTGCTGATGAGCCAAAGTTGAGAACTAAGGCTCTACTGAACGGCAGAATCCAAAAAACTCAGTGTAACCTTGTGCTGTGAAAAACCTTTTAGTTGATTGTTCAGAAACGGATCTGAAAATGTACTTGGTTACTTAGTATCCATGGGGCTATCCTGGGCATTTTCTTTGCAGGTCATTGTGATAGCATAAGATTTTTTTTTATAAGCAAAGAATTGTCCTTATAGTTTTAAATAATGGAGGGGCTGGGCTATTTCATTCAATTACTATCCATTTTAGGGAAGTGGATTTCTCCTTCTAATAAGGAACAATAGATCCTTATTAGGAAAGCTTAATTTTCAGATGGGAGCTAATTTTTTTAAATTATTTTTTCAAGCAATAGCGACTGAAATTGTGATTTCATTAGCAGAACTGCCAGGTGTGGAAACTTCTTACCTGAGTAAGACCTCAACTGCTCTATACCTAAGATGTTAGTAGAAAGGTTCCTGGAGTGCAAGAGCTTAAGTGACTTGCCCAGGGTCACAGAGCCAGTGTCAGAGGCAGAACGAAGATCTGCAGGACCTCAACACTGACTCACTCTTTATCCAGTGACATGTTAACTCTCATTATTTTTCTAAAAACAACACTCTTTTCTTAAAACTCTTTGTTATGATACTTTACTGATGGTAAGTAGTTTGTAAAGATGGAATAGTGACAAATCTTGTCTTCAATATAGGATGGTTTCTAATTGCATATTAACTGAGGGATTTTAACAATAAGAAGATAATATGATTATTAAAAAAGGCAAATTAATAAAATAGGCAAATAATAAAAAGAAGGCAAATTGCCCTCTAGCCAAGAGTCACTTAGTTCATACTGGGCTTTATTTCTTTAATATTTATACTTTATGCATATTCAGTCAGTAAGTATTTATTAAACACCTACTATGTGCCGAACTCTGTGCCAAGCACTGGGGATACAAAGACAAAAGACAGTCTCTGCTCTCAAGGAGCTCACAGTGTAATGGATAGCTTACAATATAATGGTCTGGACAGGAAAGGAACTTGAAAATGTAGAAAATTGCATGTTGGAAGAACAGACCCCCTATTTAATAATATTACATCTGTTAATACAATTTATATATGTGTGTGTTTATGTATACATACATATATGCAATACACCAGGCACCTAAGTTCAAAACCTATTGACAAAAAAAATTGATACTCAATCAGTATTATATATGGATGTTAAATCCCAAATATTTATGATATTGTGCAAATATGGGAGCAGCAACTAAAATTCTAAAGGTCTATATTAACTAGTCTGACAACCAGATTTCTACCTACTTAATTGTGGTTTTCACCACCTGCAACATGTCTTTTGAATGAAGAAATGAATTGTGGTCTCTACTGAATTATATATAGCAAAATTTCTCTATTTAACTTTTCAGGGGAGTAGGAGGAAAGAAAATAATATAGGAAACTAG
Source organism: Petaurus breviceps papuanus (assembly GCF_028583685.1). Classification (NCBI taxonomy): domain Eukaryota; kingdom Metazoa; phylum Chordata; class Mammalia; order Diprotodontia; family Petauridae; genus Petaurus; species Petaurus breviceps. The sequence goes on from NW_027186473.1 coordinate 13,101,126, forward strand.
TTTTCCTATGGCCCTTCCATAAGTCATCAACAATCTTCTCAAAGGCCAGCAAATTATAGTTTGTGCCTGAACAGAAGAATATCTACAGGTGTTAAGAGTTTTCAAATACTCTTACAATGGTCTCCCTACTCTGTTTCTCTGCTTCTTCTACCCCCAACTATCAGCATGGTGTAGCTGGGAAATGAGGCTTCCTGGGCCATGCTTTTGTAGGGTCCAAAACCATGAAAACTGAGTTAGAGACAAACGTGGGTCTTGGGAATAGAAAAAAAATTATCAGATTATCCAATGTAGGGTACAGGAAAAGGGTCAAAAGCAAGAAGAGGAATGTCTGTGTCCTGAAATGATGCACTCATCAATAGTGAGTCAAGGAGATCCAACAAGTAGACAGAATCAAAACTCTAGACTAAGTGAAAGACAACAAAATTGAGGTGCAAGTTAGAATAAGGAAAACACTCAGAGCAGAGTTCCTACAATTTGTCCTGATGAATAATCTGTCCATCCCAGGAAGGTATTTAAACTGGGCTATGTGCATTTAGCCCTCCCCTGGCCCTCCCTGCCTTCTGGATTAGCCACAGCTCTGGACAACTGTTCATTGCTACTGGGAAGCTGTTATCCTTGGATAGCAATGATTACCCAGCAGAATAACTGAAAAAAGAATCACATATTTCTAAAGAAGGTACTAAGGACGCTTTATTAGTTTCACAGCAAACAATAAAAGAGTATTTACTAACCATTTTTGAGCTATGAGTGCAAATTGTGGGAACCTAATAAAATAATCTTGCATTGAACTTCAGTGTGTCATACACTTAACCACTACCCTCAAAATCTTAAGACAGAGAGATACTTAGCACTCCATTATTGAAACTGAGTCATAATAACAACAGTATCCATTTCTATGGAGTTTTATACAAAGTGTTTTAAATGGTTCGTAGTGTCCGTGGCTCTGCAAGATAGATAGTGTATTATTACTCCCCATTTTGTAGATAATAAAACTGAAGCCCAGCGGGGTAAACAGAGGGGATTGTACAATGGTAATGGCCCTCCCATTATCTAGCACTGCACACTAATATACTTTCATAATGTAAGGGAAGAATCATAAGAACTCATACATCCAATTAGCCTATTCTATGTTTTGTAATGAAATGCTAGCTGATGGAGTTAACATTCTTTTATTTCCTAGAATGGGATTACCTATTCTTAAGTCATATGACAGGCAGTGTGGCATAGTGAATAGAGAATTGGTCTAGAGCCTGAAAAAAGGTGAGCTTAGGTCCTACCTCTGACTCTAGGTATCTATGAGGCCCCAAGGCCCATAGTTCTCAGTGCTCTGGACAAATCTCTAAGACTGTAAGTTGAAGAGGAGGTATTGACCTACTTTGTTAGAAGGCATTTACTCATCTGAGAGTTCTCTTTAGTGGTGAAATTGCAGACCCTCCCGTGTTCCCTATCTTGGGTAATAGAACATTTAGAGCTAATCTTCAAATTCTTTTTCATCCCACAAGTCCCTTGATGTCTCCAGTAACTAAAAAGAACTCCCTTCCCCTCCTTTCTACTCCCAAATCTCATTTAAAATGCAACAAAAAAATGTATTTTCTTAAAGTCATGAAGCTATTCAATTCAGCTCAGTATTTAGTTGAATTGATTCAAACTATGGTGAAACTTTGTATTTACAGAGCTTCCGTGGTATGTCCACAACTGTTCCAGGCACTATGAGAAGAGACTAAAAAGGACCAGGACATGGTCTCTTCGCCCAGAGAATTTAGGGACCAGAAAACTAGCACACGTGAAATAGTCCTATAAAAACCCCAGCCAGAATATAACCCTGTGGAAACTTCTGGCTCGTCTGTAGGACTAGTGCCTTTCCTCATGATTATCTCCAATTTATCTTATATGTGGTTTGTTTATACATAGCTGTTTGCATGTTGTCTCCCCCATTAGTCTGTGAGCTCAGGGACTGTTTTTGCCCTTTTTTTGTATATTTTCAGTGCTTACTAGAATGCCTGGTAAGTAGCAGGTACTTAATAAAAGCATGTTGATTTGAATTGATCCTCACTCTGACTCTGTGACATAGGTAAAGGATATATTATTTTTCCCATTTTACAGATGAGGGTATGACAGTAACTTGCTCAAGAGCATGGAGCTAATAAATACTACAATAGCTGCCATGAAGAAATGCTGTATTTTACCCCCACCCCCAAATGAACTGTAGTGAAGGGAGAAAAGCTACAACTAAATGTATGCTAAGTGATGTAGTAGAGACTGTATTAGGAGAGAAATCAGCATGAGCTGGGTTCCCCTCAGAAATGATTGGGTTCTCACCTTGGTCCATCTCTTTAAGATGAGAGGAAGAGGAGGTGGGAGTTGAGGAAACAGAGGAACAGAAAAGGCAGAGAGTCAAATGATAACAGGTAGGGATGGGAAAGAGAGATGATAATAATGGGATTTTCAGTGGGAAAGAGGTACCTAGTAGGAGAGGAGAGGAAAGCTAACCTGATTTTACATACAGAATAGATCCAAGCCCAGTACTCTAGTCCTGCTGAATTCTCTTCAAACTCTATCACAACCCTCAATTTGAGAACACTTTTTTCAGATAGTACTTTAAGGTTTAAGCATTTACATATGCTGTCTCATTTGACCTTCACAGCAACCCTGTGCTATAATTATCATCCCCACTTCACAGATGAGGACACTGAGCAGAAAGAGGTTAAATGATTTCCCTAGGGCCAATAGCTAGTACATTTCTAAGGTAGGATTTGAATTCAGGTCTTCCTAACTAGGTCCAGTACTGTATCCACCACTAACTGGCTGTATCAGTTTGTGAAACTCACTTAACCTCTTTAGGCCTCAGTTTTTCTAATCCAGAAAATGAAAGAGTCTATTTACAGTTTTAATATGCTAAAATATAGAATAACTGCAACTAAAGTTCAACAATACAGTAATTAGAATAAAGGAAATATGTTGGCATTATTGAAATAATTACATTTAGTATAGTTTATATTTTGGACTAGATCTGTGATTTCATTGGCATAGAGAACGCTCAGTGAAGAAACTCCTTGCACCAGAGTGTATTTAGGTATCTGATCTGCCTCTTACAGAGAACTGTCTATAGGCCATGAGAAATTTAGTAAGTCCCCCAAGGTCGAATAGCCAGTATACACCTGAGGGATGACTTGGGGCCAAGCTCTGTACCCACTGTCAGGCCAGCTCTCATTTAGTAAAATGTACATTAGTAAATTTCCTTCACTATAAACCTGTACAATTTCAGAAGTAGTAAAATAAATTCTTTTACGCTTTGAAGGGAAGTTAATTTCAAATAGAATGTCATTATATGTTTTCATATGACTCTCCCTTGTTCAATCCAGCTCCCAATCTCTGTACCTCTAAAACTCTTGTGATTTTCAAAATCCATGAGATTAAATCAGCTCATTTAAAGGAACATATGTTTTTTTTTCCCTTAGCAAGCTGCTATCTTTTCCTTCTCTGAAATTTGCTTACTTCTTGTAATTTGTACATTCCTAAAAACAAATTATTTAGGAATAACTTTAGTCATTTTTTTCTATGATACACTAAAAAGCACGTGTACTTATAAGATAGGTAGATAAATAGATATACATATATATCATCCCCATTTCACAGATGAGGAAACTGAGCAGAAAGGTTAAATGATAAACTTGCTTATCTGTATGGTGTTTGTTAACAATACATCTTGTGTCCCCAGCCAGTAGATAAGAATCTAATTTAATTATACATATTGAGACTTTGGAGGCAGCTAGGTGGCTCAGTGGATAGTGATCTGGACCTGGAGTCAGAAAGACCTGAGTTCAAATCCAGCCTCAGACACTTACTAGCTATGTGACCCTGGGCAAGTCACTTAACTTCTATTTGCCTTAATCTACTGGAGAAAGAAATGGCAAATCACTTCAGTATCTTTGCCAAGAAAATCCCACACAGGGTCACAAAGAGTCAGACATGACTGAACAACAACATTGAAATTTTACCTGATAAATGTCTAAGTCAGATATTCCCTGACATTCCCCATGCTTCCTATACATCTTCAACCAATTTCTCATACTTTCTTTCTGCAATTTATTGGTATTCCCAGGAGGAAGGAAATACATTAGGAAGCAGCAACCTCTTTCTAACTACATGCAGACTACACTCTCAGCTTGTGGTTTCTCCTCAGAATTCACTCTTTGTATCCCTGAGATTACATTTTGTAGTGGCAACCACACTGGCATACCCAGGATGGCTGCTAGCATAGGTTCTTAGATGTGCTTTACTAGGAAAGTCAGCTGTTTAAGGGGTCAACAATTTTTTAAATTACATTCACTACATTGAGGGGAAAAGTCAGCATTCTGAACTTCAGAGAAAATACAAGCAGAGAAATAAAGACCAACAGACAAGGCTCTGACTGCATGAATCAACTGTACACTTTAAATACATCCCTGGATCAAGAGAGCCTTTACAGCTGAGCAGTTGGGGAGTTCTGAACAAATGGCCACTCAGAATCTCAACCAGGGAACCACAAGATCCTTCTCATAAGCTAACCCCCAAAGTAAAATACCAACTCATGACTCAGTGCCTAATTAGAAATTAGCAAAACATGTGAAAGCTTTCCTACAAGCAAGCCTCCCCTAAGCAAGCTTCTCTTAATGGGCTCCACATGAAGCCTATTAATGGGTGGGGGAAATCTTAAATCCCATTAACATTACACCTTCTACTAAGCACTTTGCTATCACTGACAAAGAAGTTTCCTCTTTTGTAGGAAGGCCAGGTACCTCAAATCTCTTGTGTACAGAACACTAAACTAAGGATTATCACTAAAGCAGTGATCTGAAATACCAAAAAGTTAATAAATCTCTGAAGAAATGAAATGGAGTCACATTCAATTTAACTCAATATTTGAGATGCAGCATGGCCCAAAAGTCTTGAAATGAGAGAGGAGACCTGGATTCAAGTCCCATTGATTTTATGACTCTCAGAAAGTGACTTAAACTGTCAATACTGTAGGCAACTTTCTAAGACTATTAATTACAGAGAAGGTACCAAGTGCATTGAAAAAGGAAGTTTCCTCATATAAGACTTAGTTATGCCAATAAAATCACAGGTCTGTACTCTATATGTATTATATGCAAAACATTATAATGGGTGCTGTGCTGAAAATACAAAGCAAAAAATGAAATAGTTGTGGTCCTCAAGGAGTTTCTATTTTTAATTACTGCTAAAATTTTAACATACAAAAAAAGAAATAAAGCTTAATAAAATACAATCCAAAGGGGGATAGGAAATAGAGAGCGATAAGGATTATAGTAATAACATATAGCATAGCATTGTACAGCATAGCTTAGTGTAGAACAACTCCTTACCTAGAAGGTTCCCTCTAACAATTAAGTCAATGATCCAGTTCATATCCTTATAAAACACACACACACACACATTTGACACATGAAACTATACAGTTTGTTGGACTGGAAGGGACCTTACAGACCATACTGTAGTCCAATCCCTCACTTTAGTTGATGAGGAAGCTAAGATTCAGAAAAGTGAGGAAAACACTTTTTATTTTTTTAGTAATATGTTGGGGCAACTTTTAAAACCATTTAAATAGGTTATTTTATTCTAGAAGCACATTAACATTTTAAAAAAATTTCATATTTCCAAAGATTCTAAATTAAAAATTAGTGATACAAACTAAGATTCTGAAGACAATACAGGCCAGTTCTATGCATATTTACTATCTTTCCCTCTGTGTGGGATGAATACAGAACACAGATAGCAAACAAAAATGCCATGAATTAGTGTGACAAATGATTTTGTCAAATCATTTCTAATACCGTGGTCCCTGTGTGTCAAGTAACAAGAAATAAGAGGAGACCACTAAATACATCAGAACAAAGTCTAAGTAAAATTGGAAATGTGAATTTAGGTTATTGTAGGCTAAAAAGGAGTAGCCCAAGGCCAATTTTTAAATTGGGAGTAGTTTTGTCAAGCCAGGGAAGTTCCACAGACAAAAAGAAAACACATAAGAAGAGAGTTTCTCTTGACAACAGCAGTCATGCTCTTTTTAGCAAGATTAAGTTCAGGAGAATAGGAAGATTAAAGATGAAATAGCAGTAAAATACCATTAACCACAGGAAGCAGGTATTTTGAGCTGTAGTACAATACTTTCTGCTCATGAAGAGCTTTCATTTTCATGAGAGAAAGTTTGAAATAATTAAACATATAAAACACTTTTAATATTTAACTAGATTTTGCACATTATAACCTATTTCCCCTTCAAAAGATATCTGCTTGGACTCGCTCACTCACACATTCACACTTACTAGACCAAATTGCATTTGTGGGATATTGTTAAAAGACTCTGTGGGAGAGTTTAAATGAAATGTTTTGTATTTGCATATCTGAGTCAAGCTAGGGTCTTAGTAGCTCATCTTAGAGTTTCTCTATAGCATAGCAGATAATCAGTCTCCAAACAAGGAAAACTTGGGTTCAAACCCTCTGTCTGGCCCATACTGGCCTCATGATCATGGATAAGTTGTTTAATTCCTCAATGCTCTAGCTAATACTCTAGTAATATAAGTTTCAAAGAAAGTGACTGGCTGTATCAGTAGAAAGAGTTTCCTTACCTAGAGTTCCCTCTAGCAGTCAAATTACAGATCCAGTCCATAGCCTTATAAAATACACACACATATTTGACACATAAAATTATAGGTATTAACACTGATTTTGGGTAAGGTTCCATTTTAACACACTACTTTCATCTCTTAACTTTTATAATTTTAGATTTTAAAATTGATAGATTGCACTGTCACAATTATCAACAAATTAATTACAAATGAGCCAATTTCTCCCAAAGTCTAAGACACTTACTTGGATCTTGAGCACATGGGATGTACTTGAGGAACTGCTGGTAATGATGAACTAACAATTCTAAAATCTAAGCCAAGTCAATAGGATCATAGTTTTAGGGCTAGAAGGGAACACAGAGGTCAAGTCCCCCTCCCCCGACAATTTTATAGATAACAAAACTGTGGCCCAGAGAGTTAATTGATTTGCCCAAGGTCAAATAGATAGTAAGTAGCAAAGTAGATTTGAATCCATGTCCCTTGATTCAAAATACAACATTTTTTCCACTTCATCCCCAATTTTATCCTAACCTTGGTGCATATAAAGGACTAGAGTGAATTACAACAATAGCAAGTACAGTAAAAGAGATAGGTCATAAACTCATGGGTTCTTAGTTTTGGATATAAAAAACACACTTTTCAGAAACCTTATCAGGAGGTTCTAATTGAATCCTTTAGGGCTACTGTTCCCAACAAAGTCATCCTTCTCTTTCCTCCTGTGTATAATCTACATAAATCCATCTTGATCATCCAATCTAGCATAGTAATGTTGGCTCTTTCTTCTAGAAAATTTTTTTTAAAAAAATACTTTGTTTGGCAGAATCCCAGTGATCACATTTTCAATAAAACCCCAACACTTTCATCAATTTCCCCAATGTCTCATACTTTAGTGTCAGATGGTTTGGTTAGTTTGTTGGTGACCAAAGTAACCACAGCAACCACTACAATATTAGTAGTTCAAATACTAAATATAAACTCCTCTATTCTAAGTCATATTCACAACAAAAGATTCTTATCCAATGTCACACTGACCACTAAATGTTAAATATCAGACATTCATTTTGATAGGAGCATATCTATATAGTTTGCCACAAATTGAGCTACCTTCCCTTCCAATTGACCAACTCCTTTTTGTTCAATTGACCCTAACTCCTTTCAATTCAGTATGCTAGAAGGATAGGCATTTCTAAAGTAGAAAGTGTACAATTAAGAAATAAGATAAATGATGGGCATGAAATGGGGGCTATAATGCTGAAAGAATAAAAGAAATAAAGAGCAAGAGGGAGGAAAGGAAGGAAGGAAAGAAAGAAGGAAGAAAGGAAGGAAGGAAGGAAGGAAGGAAGGAAGGAAGGAAGGAAGGAAGAAAAAAAAAAGCCAAATGAAATATTGCATGTTGATTAGCTTGATCCTATAATTCCCTAGGAGAATATCCTTTTACTTGCTGATAGTTATTATGCAGTTCTACTTCTGATGCTACTAAAACCAATCCTATGATGTTTTATCTATCTAAACACATTTCTGTTTTAAGACAATGTGATAAATTTCCATTTTGCTCTTGCATTAATACGAATATTGCAATTTAATTTTGTTGGCAGCAGAATGCATGCATGGAGATTACAGGTTGGGCCTACTCCAGCCAAAATGGACTCTTTGGTTCTTGGCTTAGGAATATTCTTAGTCTCATAAGGCTCCAAAGAGGCTATTTTGCCAAATTAAAGCATTTTATGCTTCCTTCATGCCATTTTTTTTCCAAAGAGTTTTTCCAAAGTGTTTAACTCTTAACACTTAGTTTCCTCTTACTTTGACATCTGTGGTACTGTTAAGCACTAGTGTAAGATCAATTCAATTAAGCATACATTTATTAAGACACCTATAGATGTAGCACAGTGGAATGACTGGAATTAGAAGAGACCCAAGTTCAAATTCTGCCTCCAATACTTACTAGCTGCTATATGATCATGGGTGTCATTTAATCATCAAATCTCAGTTTGTATAATGTGTAAATTTCTATGCAGTTTACAATCTCAGTTTGTATATGTATAAATATACAGTAAATCTGTAAAATGTGGACAATAATATCTACAGTACCAAGTGGGATAATGTATGTTGAGCATTTGTAAACCTTAAGACAATAGATAAATGTCACCTGTAATTTTTGTGCTTAAGAACACTGTGTTAAGTACTAGCAAACTAATTTTCTGAGCATGAGGTTATCCAAAAAGATTTGAGGAACAAAAATAGAAAGAACTGCCTTAGAAATTTTAATATTTCAGAAAAGAAGTTTTCTACTAATTAAAAAAACTAATTTAAACCTTATTTTGTTTTTTTTCTTTATAGTGTGAAACTAATGAAATAACATACATAAAACAATTTGCAAACCTTAAAGCATTATGCTCTTTTGAATAAAAAAATGTTTCTAGGTAATTGTTTATAACAATAACATCCTGTTCATTGAGTATGGCTACCCAAAGTTAATTGCATATGTGCTTTGAACATGTACATTTTTCAGTGCTTCTGAACAATTTCATCCATAGACTTCTGCTTTATCCCCATTGTGACCAATGGGAAAATATTTATGAAATGCCTAGCTCTACATGTAATAAGAGTTTTTGTAAATATAATACTAACTGACTCACATTGGGAGCAAATCCAAAATCTTATTGTCAGTAGTAAGCATGCTTAAATTAATGGGCTAATCAAAGTTGTTACATACTTTCAACTCAGAATATCACTGGTTGTGCCTTCTAATCACTTTTTTTTTAACCCAAATCAACATTCATTTGTTAAGTGCCTATGTGCTAGGCACTGCTAATCTCAGAGGAAGAAATGTTACGTTCTTCCTAAAACTAACACTGCTTCTGTGCTTTGAACCTAATCCCTTCTCATCTCCTCCAAGATGTGACCCCTTCATTTATCCTCTTGGTCCTTAATGTCTTTAGGTTTTTTCTCTTTAAACTCCTTCCCTTCTACCTGCATACATTCACAGCCTCATCTCATGTAAAAAGAATACAAAGTCCTATATCTGACCCTATTGTCTCCTTTAACTCTCACCGTTTGCAGTGCCTTCTACAAAAGTTTATACTTTTACTTTCACTGCCTCTCCTCCATTTCTCTTATAATCTAGCTACCGACCTCAATACTGTATAAATGACCAGTGGTTTCCTCCTGGGAAAATCCAAAGCCTTTTTCTTAGTTTTCACTCCCCCCCCCCCCAAGCACCAGCAGTCACCTCACATGGCTGACTTATTGAAACTCTCTCATCTCTTCATTTCCGTAGCATTGAGCTCCTCTAGTTTTCCAGATTTAAAAAACAATATAGTGCATTTTAGAGGAGTAGCAGAAAGAGAGAGCTGGCCTCAGAGTTAAGAAGATCCAAATCTGTGTCCCAACTCACATACTAGCTGTTGCAGGCCTGTATAAATCATTTAACTTTCTGGTGTCATGAGACAAATCTCTGAGATTGTAAACTGCATAGAAAGTGATTATCTGTATTGGCAGAAAAAGTTTCTTACCAGTAGCTCAATACACCAGTGAAATTAGGTTGGACTAAAGAAAAGTTATCATTTAGATGGAGTCAGGTATGCCAAAAAGTTCACTGAATTAAGAGTCAAATTCAAAATCTGACTCTGACACCTGCTGCCAATGTACTTGAATAATCACTTCTCCTCTTTGGGCCTCAGTTTCCTCATCTGAAAATGAAGGGATTAGACTAGATGATCTCTTTCCAGCTTGATAATTCTTTGGTTTCCCTACTTGTAATAAATGTTTATACTGCTATAATTCATAAAGTTTCAGCAAAACATTAATATACAGAGAATAAAACATTTTGAGTGCAATCGATGAAAAGTATTATATTGAATTATTACATTGTCATAAGAAAGCCTATGAAAACTAAGTAGTTTTTATCTTGCAGTGACTAAAAGAGAAGAAGTAAAAATAATTATCGTGAAACACTACAGAATAGGTCTAGATGAAAAATATGAAGTAACCAAAAAATGGTCTTTGGATGATCTGGAGATGATTGATGGAAAAGAAGCAGATACTGTAAGTGCTGTTTTATAATATAAATATTGAAATATCCTGCTAAACTTCTGTATCAGCATGTATTTCTGATACTCAATAATTGTTAAGATATTATATTTTGTAAGTAATCTTTTGGTGAAAGGAGTTTGTTGGTATTTTTATTCCATTTTTTTGTGCATTAACATTTAAACCTTTTCTATTAAGCATAATAACTAGTCAAGGTTTCCCAAACAATCTCCCTGTCAATCTCAAAGTCTTATCTGGTTGACTTTTAAATTAGCTGAGTACCCCCTTCTCTAAGCTCATAGTCCCCACTGTTGTCCTCATTCCCACCCCTCACAACCACATGAACTCTCAATATCTCCATTCCCCTCCAACAGGGATCACAACTAAATTAATAGAATCATAAAATTGCAAGGTCACACACTCTAACCTCTCATTCAATATAGGAACCCTATCTGTTCCATTCTTGGAAGACTATTATGTAACCTCTATGCGAACACTTCTAATCACTTCATTTAAAAAAAAAACAAAATGGATTCTCAGAAATTTCTTCCACAGTCTGAGTTTAAATATGCTTCTCTATACCTTCTAGTCATCAATGCTTCCCTCTGGAGCCACACAGAATAAATCCAATCTCTCTTCCAAATGACAACCTTCCGTACATCTTTAGATGGCTATCATATTTGCTTTAAGTCATTTCTTTTTCCAGGATATCTATTTCCAGTTTCTTCATTAAGTCTCATAAGACATGGTTTCTAGATTCTTAACTACCTTGGTGGCCCTCCTCAAACTTCCCCCAGTTTGTCAACATAGAATATAGTGCTCAGAATTGATTACATAATGCTTATATCAGAGGCTCCTTCCTGACAGAAAGGGCCTGGGTCTAAACTCTGAGGACTTCTCTCTTCCCTGGCTTGGCTGCTCCCATACAAATGGAACCTGGGAATGTCAGTATTTGATACTTTCCAAAAGGTGTCCAACAGCTCACTCATTGTACCAGTCTGGCTTATCTGATTCTACATAGGGATGCCTGGGAATATCAGCCTATGGCACCCCCTCCCCCAAAGGGAATCTATAAGCTCCCTATTTTTAAAAATACAGAGTCCTCAGAACCAGTCAAGAATTTCTCTCCTCTTTCTAAGGACCAATGCAGAATTCTCTATTTTGACCCAAAGATATCATGAAATAAGTGATCATATGATTTACTGAAATTAAGATATACTTTACAGCATTCTTTTACTCTACTAGTCTAATAATCCTACTTTTTCTTTTAAAGAAAGGAGAAATTTAGATAATTTGGCATTGATAGTCCTGTAATGAATCCATCCTGACTCCAAGTAACACTATCTCTTTTCTTTTTTTTTTTATTGAGGTGGGAGGGCAAGGCAATTGGGGTTGTCACTTGCTCAAGGTCACATGGCTGGTAAGTGTTAAGTGTCTGAGGCCAGATTTGAACTCAGGTCCTTCTTGACTCCAAGGCTGGTGCTCTATTCACTGTACCACCTAGCCATCCCACACTATCGCTTTTCTAAATGCTCAGTAATCCATTTAGAGTTTGCAGTGGGAGACTGATGTCAAAGTTACTGTTTTGTAGTTTAAGAATCTGCCCTTTTCTCCTTTAAAATTTGGGATACATTTCTCCAAATATAGTCTTTATCTCTCTTTCTCCAGAATTCCTCAGACATTATTGACAGCCTTTGTTTAATCCACTTTTTCAACTTCTTTCAATAATCTAAGATGTAAACAGTTTTTCCTTAGATACTTAGAGTCATTTAAAGGAGCAACTTCCCCAAACACATAATAAGGGTATCGATCCTTTTAGCCATATTTGCTCTATCTTTACCAGGTTAAAGATTGTTTATTCTTGTTTTAAAAAGTAGAAGCAAAAAGTTCAAAATTTCTTTTCTTTCCATCATCTGTTGAGATTGTTTGCTCCTAATTTATCAGGCAATCCCTTCCTTCTTCATCTTCTTGCCCAAAGGTGGGGTTATATTTTAAAATTCTCTTTAACATTCTTAGCATGATTCACAAATGTCAAGTCATTCTCGATCTTTGACATCCTGACATTACTCTTAGAGGTTTGTGCCATTCTTTACATTCAATCTATGTTGGATACCCAACTTTCCATCTTATATATGTCCTTTAAAAATATGAGATAATCAGAGAGCTCCCTGTACAGCCACGTTATTTTCTTTAGAAAGGTCACTTTTCTATTATCAAAACTTCATTTTTATAGTCTCCCTTCTTTTATAAACTATATTCTATTTTAGTCTCCAATCAAAAGTTTATATCTATATTTTCTCTGAAAATTTTTGGGATATGTTTTCCTTAAGTCTACAGACTGTATCTAACATTCCTATTCTCAGTATTATTGTATGTGTTTTAAAAGTTCAAGAGATATAATTTCTAGGTAATTAGTCATTGTATTAACAACACTAGCATTTTAAATAAAAGATCAGTGGCACTCTTGAATGCCAACAACCATTATGGTCACAGGCTCACAGCTTAAATGCCCTTAGAAAGGTGAGTGTTTCAGAGGTTGATAATCAACTCTGATTGGTTAACAAGTAATGAGAGAATGAATATTACAGAGGGGCCAGGCCTATTGTAATGAACCTTTATTATAGCATTTACTTCTAAGTTACCCTCAGCTTTGGGCAACCTATTCAAATAATTTATCCCTACCCAAACTTGTATAGAGCTCAATGGCTTCCTCACTTGGGTGGGGTCTGATCAAGATTGTTAAGAAAGTTAATAGAATTTCATTATCAATAATGTCCTTCAAGAGGCTGAACTTTGAAATAAAAACTATAGAAAAAGGAGGAACTCTGGATGTCCCCAATCATTGGTTATTAATAATCACTTCTCTCAGATTTTTACTTATGACACCTAGTGTTCTAGGAATTTTGTCTTCTCTTGTAATTCTAATTACAATCTAATTCTAATCTTGTAATTCAATTCTCAGAAATCAGCACATTTATTATTATTTTTAGCAAGAATCATGTAGTTTGAAATAAAGGAGTTTAGAACCAGAAAGAGGGCAAAACTGAAATGGAATAGAATTAAAGCTAAATTTATGGAAAAGCAGCCACAATGCCTGGCCCTTTAAAAATGAATTGTCACAAATATGAAACATCATGGTGTAGTAGAAGACACTGGTCTGAAAATTAGGAGATCGCAGTTCTATTCTGGATCCGTCACTAACTAGCTGTATTGTATTAATCTGGCTACTTCGATCCCTACTCTGCTGCCTCCTCTGTTTTTTAGATAATTCAATGAAATCATCTCTAACATTCCTTTTCATCTTTAAACTTCTATGAAATTAATATGTCCAAGATTCAACAGGTGGCCTAAAAGATTATGTGATATATTAATTATTTATAAGCATCCCATAAGTATGAGGAAATTTTTCCTTTATGTTGATAGAGGATAATGTTTAGTATGTACATATAAATAGGAAAAATATTGATGGCTTGATGATAAAAGCATTTCTTTGTAATGAAATTTATTGTCTTTTAAAATGCAGTTATGCCTTGTTAAGAAATGCATATTTTAGCTTCCCCCACCCATCTGTTGTTTTAAACATTATGGTGATGACAGACAGAATAGAGCAGTAATAGATAAAACAATATTAACAGCCTCAGCAACCTTCACTGATTTGTTTCTTACCTACCATGAGGTAACCTAGGTTTGTTTTCCTACATGAAAAAGAAGTTACAAATGCACATCTTCAACCATCCTTTGCTCAATATTATGCCTAAATTTAAAATTAGATAAATTGTTAAAATTAGATAAACTCATATTTATGCTCTTGTATTCCCATGGATCCATGACCCATTGATATTCCATTCAATAATTCAGATAAAAATGAATCCATTCTTGCCCATTCCGTACAACATTTGTCTATGTCCTCCCCTAAAATCAGCACAAAGAATCCATCCAGTATACTAGCAGCCATCCTAACATTCTCTTGACTTTGTGTAAATACCAGTGGAGAATACAATGTGTCCATTAGTTGTCCTTTCCTCGTACTACGTGATTGCTTCATGTATATTCCTCATTATTAATTTCTCTGATAACATCTTTTACAACACACTTGAGTTCTTATTTGGGTTTTATTCCTTCCATTGGTTATCTTTTAGTCCTTTTTATTGTTGTGGTAGGAATATTATTACACCTTCTCATATGATTATTATGATATAAGGCAATCTACCATGGGGTCTAGACCAGACCACATGCATAGATTTCTTAACCAAATGTGCACATTTCTTAAAATATCTTAAGAGTGTTTCTTAAGGCCTTTAAGAAATCAGTGGCTAGGTGGTGCAGTGTATAGAGCACCAGCCCTGGAGTCAGGAGGACCTGAGTTCAAATCCGGTCTCACACATTTCACATGTAATATGGAAATGGTAGAAAGCTTGCTGCTCCATTTCTGAGCTGTGATGGGGATTGCAGGGGCACCAGTCAGAGGATGAAGAAAAAGCCCTCCTTTTGACCCCCAGGGATTCTTTAGGAAAGTTCATATTATTATATTCCTTCCTATTTTCAAATAAATCCAACTATACTGAGAAGGAAGGACAATTGAATCTGGTAATTCCATAGTCCCAGATAGTGTTTTATTTGTACTATGGGGGGAAAAATGTGCCACCAGAATTATTTTATTTTACAGGTCAATGGTAAGGAGGACAGGGGGAGGGGGGGAAGTATCAGATAGGAACATTAATTTTGAAATGAACATATTTAGAAGGATTATTTCTGACTTTTAAAAGTATCCTTAATGTTGATATTTTAAATGACTAATAAACATGACACCCCGCAATGGGAATCAGTGAAACTATGGCATCTATCTCAGTGATTATGACAAAAGTAATGACTTTTCCTCCCTTTCTCTTTTAGGATAACCCATTTTTTGATCTGCATTTCAAGAAAGTTTACCGTTTGGAAGCTTATAGTTGTGCTTCTAAATATGCCTTTGCCCGAACCGTAAATAAGTTGAATCATGCTTATCTTAAAAAGGACCTACAAATTGTGAACTTTGATGCTACCTACATAAATGATGATTCAATTTGGTCTTCCAACAACAAGGACTGTTTAGTCCTTATGAGAATATGCTTCTATGCTTTCAATCTCTTGTGTCTCTCTCTCTGTCCCCTTCCACTTTAATACTATATGTTGCTTTCATTCACCAGTCTCCTATTTGAAAAAATTTCCATGTTAAATGTTGTTATTTAAGACTTGATTCCTCTCCCTTTATTAGTAACTATATTTTTATGAAAAAAAAGAATTGATTGAATGAAGTGAGATCTCTATTTATCCTTAACTACTCAGAATTTTATGTTTCTCTGTCTGCCTACCAATTTGTTCCTCAGTAACTTTTGAAGGACTCAACTAATAATGATGAATAAAATTGTTTACTGAATGAAGAATGAATTATCTAATTACTAAAGAGTACTGAAGTTATCGAGATATGCCTTCAGTTCATTCTGTAGTTTGGTGTGCTGATAAATGGAGTCTGATAAAAGATTTCATATGAGTGTATCTTATGTAATTTTTAAAATATTTAAATGAAATTTATATAGTGGATGAAAATATGTACAATCAATAGGGGTGCTATGAAGGTTTGGCTATAGGAGGGCTTATATTCCTACTATAGTAATGTAGAAGCGAAGAGTCTAGACCATGTCTTTCTCTTTCCATTAGATAGAACCGAGGCATAACCTTCTGTTGGTCTACATATCTACCCCAAGTCCCTCACTTCAGAGACTTAGGCTTCCCCAATGTGCCTATGTTCTATGCTATACCTGAGTCTGATTCAACAAAGTTTAACCTAAGAGAACAATCCTGATCCATGTGAATCATGTCTCTCTCCTATTTATGAATTTATTAAAAGCTATTAAAAAACACCAGAACCATAAAATTATATTACAATTGGCTCAGCTCAGCTAGAAAAGTCTAGCATTCTAGAGAGATTTTCTGACCTATTTTTATCCTGGCTATACCAAAAGAGTCACCAGCATTTTCTACTGTTCTCTCCACTGCCCTCAATTAATATAGACTCATGCATTATAGAGAAGTTCAGATTGATCATAATTTTATGTTAAGGGTAAGGAACCATCAAAGATATGAGTTAAATCAGGTTTTATAAACAGAATAAGAAAAAAGAAACTTGGGAGGGGTGATGGTAACTAAAGTACTTCATTTTAATTAGTCTTTCAGACAGAAACAATTCAGTCACATTAGTTCATATAAGTCTTCTGGGGTTTTTCTTTTTTCATTTTTCAAATGCTTTATTAACTTCTGATTTACATCATTCATTTCCATCAGATTTTGAGTTAAGTATTTTCTCCCCGTTTTTCCCTTACCCACAACCTGAAAACAGCAATCCCACAGGATAGTTCCTTCTCCAATCCGCTCTCTCCCATATCTTCTCCCATACCCACTTCGACTTTTCCAGTAGGGCATGGTGGATCTCTATGGCCCAATGCCTGTATATCTTATTTCCCAATTACATGTAAAATAGTATGAATAATAGTATATACATGTGTGTATATATATATATATATATATATATATTTAAACATTTGATTTTAAAACTTTGAATTCCAGATTCATTCCCTTCCTCCCTTGTCATCCACCCTTACTGGGAAGATAAGCAGTTCAGTATAGGTTGTACATGTGTAGCTAATGCAAAACAATAACAGAGTAGATATATTGTAAAAGACTGACTATATTTCCCTCCCTCCTATCTCACCTCCCACGTGTTCTATTCTCTACCTTGATCCTGTCCCTTTTCAAAAGTGGGTGCTTCCTAGGGGCGGCTAGGTGGCGCAGTGAGTAAGAGCACCGGCCCCAGAGTCAAGAGGACCCAAGTTCCATTCCGGCCTCAGACGCTTAACACCCACACAAAAATAAAACTAGCCGTGTAACCTTGGGAAAGTTACTTAACCCCAAATGCCCTCCAAAAAGGCAAAAAAAAAGTGGGTGCTTCCAACTTCCCTCCCTTCTAGCCTGCCCTCCCTTCCATCATCCCCCCTCTCATCACTTTCCCCCCTACTCTGCTGTAGGGTGAGATACCCTATTTAGTGTATATTTCATTCCCTCCCCAAGCCAAATTCAGTGAGAATAAGTTTGACTCATTCCCTTTGGCCTTCCTATTCTTCCTCTCCATTGTAAACATTTTCTCTTGCCTCTTCTACATGAGATAGTTTACCCCATTCTGTCTCTCCCCATCTCCTCTCATTATATTCCTCTCTCACCTCTTAATTTCACCTTTTAAGTATCATCCCTTCCTATTAAATTGGTCCTGTGCCCTCTATCTATGTATACCTGTACACATATATACACACATTCACATATGTATTCATATGCCCATATACCCTCATATATAGATATATGTGAATATATATATATATACATATATATTCCCTTCAACTATTTTCATACTGAGAAAAGTTTCATAAGTTACAATTATTGTTTTTCCATGTAGGAATGTTAATAGTTCAACTTTGATAAGTTCCTTATGATTTCTTTTCCCTGTTTACCTTCTCATGCTTCTCTTGCTTCTTGTATCTGAATGTCAAATTTTCTATTCAACTCTGGATTTTCATCAAGAATGCTTGAAAGTCCTGTATTCCACTGAATGACCATCTTTTCCCCTGAAACATGATACTCAGTTTTGCTGGGTAGGTGACTCTTGGTTTTAATCCCAGCTCCTTTGACCTCTGGAATATCATATTCCAAGCCCTTCAATCCCTCAGTGTAGAAGGTGCCAGATCCTGGGTTATCCTGATTGTGTTTCCACAATATTCAAATTGTTTCTTCCTGGATGCTTATAATATTCTCTCCTTAATCTGGGAATTCCAGAACCTGGCTATAATATTCCTAGGAGTTTTCTTTTTGGGATCTTTTTCATGAGGTGATCGACGGATTCTTTCAACCTCGATTTTTCCCTCTGGTTCTAAAACATCAGGGCAGTTTTCTTTGAGAAATTCCTGGAGGATGATTTCTAGGTTCTTACTTTGATCATGGCTTTCAGGTAGTCCAATAATTTTTAAATTATCTCTCCTGGATCTATTTTCCAGGTCAGTGGTTTTTCTCATGAGATATTTCACATTGCCTTCTATTCTTTCATTTGTTTGGATCTGTTTAACAGCATCTTGGTTTCTCATAAAGTCATTAGCTTCCATTTGCTCCAATCTAATTCTGAAGGAACGATTCTCCTCAGTGAGCTTTTGAGATTCTTTTTCCATCTGGCAAATTCAGCTTTTTAAGGCATTCTTCTCCTCATTGCCTTTTTGACCCTCTTTTGCCAATTGAGTTAGTCTATTTTTTAAATTGTTATTTTCCTCAGTCAGGCTGTTGACTCTCATTTCATAATTTTCTTGCATAATTCTTATTTCTCTTCCCAATTTTTCCTTCACTTCTCTTGTATGCTTTTAAGGTCCTCTATGGCCTGTAACCAGCTCGTATTTTCCTTTGAAGCTTTTGGTGCAGGAGTTCTGAGTTCACTGTCTTCCTCCTCTTCCATGCTTTGCTCCTTTTTGTCCCCAAAATAGGAGTGTAATGTTAGAATTTTTTCTCTGCTTTGTTGCCTTTGCCTGGTCATGTTGCTCCTTAGTCACTTGACCCCTGGGCTTTTTGCCACAGTAGGACTCTGCCACCAGACAGGGGAGCTTTCGTCCCAAATGCTGGGGTTTTCTCAGCTGTGGAAGGTATTATATGGGTGCCCTCTCTGAGGTCTCCACATGCTCTGGCAAGCTAGACACATACCCCAGGACCTCCACCCTAGAGTGCAATCCAGATACAAGCAGGTTAAAGCAAGAGCAATTACCCCTCAGACTGGTCGCTTCGTCTCCCTACACTCTGCAGGCCAGGAGCTGAGGCTGCCACGTGGCACTGGCTGGCTGTGCTGGCTGGCTCAGTGGCTTCTCACCCCCTCACCCCGGGGGCAAAAGCCCACGCACTCCCACTTACTGGGTCCCAAAGTCCAGACTGCACTGACCTCTCACTTTGTCCTTAGCATCTCTGTGTTGATAAATCTGGAAAGGGCCACAGCTGCTGCTGATCTGGAGTCCCTCCAGCCAGGGCTGGTCAGGCCCGCCCTAGGCCTGCCCTGGGGCTAAAATCTCCCACTCACGGGCCTGGGCTTGACTCCCAGAGCACTGTGCTAGCTGATTTCTGCTGGCCTGCTGGAGTGTCCTCAGCTGGAGGTTAGCTTCTCTGTGTCATTTTGTGGGTTCTACAGCTCCAAAGTTTGTTCTGAGTCCCCTTTTTACATTGATTTGTGAAGGTAGAAGCTGGAGGTCCTGCTTCTACTCCTCCATCTTGGCTCTGCCCCTTGAGTCCAGTCATATTTCTTAACAAGAGTTTTGACCAGGCAGAGGAGATTTAGCTACTTCTATAAAGTATTCTTGTATATCCGTTTAAATATCATATGTTCTCTGCCCATCTGATTTTCTCCTCCTTCAAAATTTGTTTCTATGGATCTCTTTTTCCTAGCATCAGTCTCATTCAATAGCTGAAAGAAATTTTGCCCACCTTTTACTCCCAGCTTGTTCAGAAAGCACTACAATCAAAGTCTCTCTGGAAGGGAGATCTATAATTCCCAGAGTTCACAGTTAGGTTTCAGAACTTTTCCCACAGGAGGTCAGTACAAACATTCCAAACATTGGTTACATCTATACATATGTATGAATGTATATATAAATGTGTCTATACACACACACACACGTACACATAAATATGGAGGTTTTGGAGATATTTGTCTGTACAAAGTGAAATCTAGTTTAGATATAATGATTTTTATGCTACGCCAAACAAAACAAAAATTGCTTAAAACCAAAGTTGACTATCAATTTCCCAGAGAAGCAAAACCTATAAAACAATCAACTAACTACCATAGATGAAAAATCTAAAATAACAGTCACTTGTTCTAAAATCTATATTTATTTTTCATCAGTTCCAATAATATTTTTAAAGGATGTAGGAAATAGTTGTGATAATTCTACCATTAGTGCTTTTTCTTAGAATCTGACACTGCAGACTCTCCCTCCAGTGACAGGTTTGTTCCATTTGTTTTTATGGTGGAAGGCAGGTGGGGGGGAGGGGGTATGGAAAGGGAAGGAAGTTGGTAGAACTGAACTTCAAAAAAATGGATCCAAAATACAAATTGACTCTTGCCGTCTCTACCAGTATGCTGTAGTGGGAGGGGACATTTACAACCCTAGAAAAGTTATATCTTTAGCCAAAATGTAGGAGAAGTGTACATACACATACACTCACACACACACTTCCTTAAAATACCAAAATACATATATGTGTATACACTGAGATCAAAGGTATTAACTGATGTTAGCTGAAACTAGAAAGGAATCACAGCTGTAAAGGTTGCTAAGGGCACAAAAAGTTGTGATAGTATATCCTGTTCTGCTCTCTCTTGACAGAGAAATAGATGCTATCTAGTCCCCAGGTCTAAAGTCAGAACTTAATGGTGGAACTACATTTAACCTTTCATATTGCATGCTGCAATCTATATGCAAGTGTGTACGATTTGTTGTTCAGTTATTTCAGCTATCCAACTCTTTGTGACCCCATTTGGGGTTTTCTTGGCAAAGATCCTGTGGAGTGGTTTGTCGTTTCCTTCTCCATCTCATTTTACCAATGAGGAACTGAGGCAAATGGGATTAAATGATTTGCCCACAGGCACACAGCTAGTAAATGTCTGGGTTCAAATTAAAACTCAGGTAGATGAGCCTTCCTGACTTCAGGTCCAGTACTCTATCCACTGTGCCACCTAACTGCCCGTGCATATACTATACAAAGACTTTATAAAGAGAAAATAGTGTAGAATACTTCCAATGAGAGAGAAAAAGAAGGGGAGTTTTGTTTCCACAAAGTCAGAACTTACATCAGGCAGCAATATTGTAAATGGAGATTTACTACAAACTATGCCTATTGTTAAATGTTTTCAAGGAGGGCAATAAGTAAAAATATTTCTTCCAAAGAAAATAATAAAAAAAAACCTCTATAAGAACTAGAAAAATCATCTATCTCCTGTGCAAGGTCTTGCTTGGCCATCTCTAAGAAACAGAACTTGGTTCTGTGACTATTTCATCCTTTTTGAATTATGGATTTGCCACTTGGTAAGGAAGTTCAGATTATGAGTGATAAAGTTAACCACTTCCTATAGATATGTGATTGCTTTATAAAGATGATCATTTATGTGATCTATTTTACCACCAAAACTTGGGGAAATGCTGATCCATATTGGTGCTATTTTCTCCTCTGTTTCTCAGTCAGCGTGTAAGCCAACAAATATTTATTTTGTTTACTATGTGCCAGACACTTTGATAAGCATATAAGCTTATCAAATAATATAAGCATAATATAAATTATATTATCAAATAATATAAGCATATATTATATCCTTTGATAAGGATATAAAAAATAAAATAAGAAACTAGCACTGGGGGTGGAGGTGGAGAGAACTAGAAAAAGCCTCAAGAAGAAAGTGATATTTCAGCTGAATCTTGAAGGAAGCCAGAGAAGCTAGGAAGAAAAGCATTCTAGGCACAGGGGATTTTTCCCATGAAAAGACAAAGTTGGAAAATGAAGTGTCATGTGTGGGGAAGGTAAGCAAGTGTAGCTGGTTTGTAGATTGTATAGAGGGGAATCAATTGTAAGAAGAATAAAAAGGTAGGAAGGGGCTAGGTAATGAAAGGCTTTAAAGGTTAAACACAGCATTTTCTGTTTATTCCTGGAGGTAGTAACAAAGTCACTGGAGTTTATGGAATAGAGGGGGTGACATGGCCAGGCCTGCTTTAGGACAATCACTTTGGCACCTTAGTGGATAATAAGTTGGAGTGGGGCAAGACATTCTGCAGGGAGACCAATGAGAAGGCTATTGTAATAGACCAAGTGAGAGTTGGTAATGGCACGAAGCTGGGGTGGTGGTTATGTAAGGGCAGAGAAAATACACACAGGAGATCTTGAGAAGATAGAAATGAGAAGGATACATGATCGGATACATGAGGTGAGTGAGAGTGATGAGTCAAAGTTGTGAGTCTCTGTGACTGGAAGGACAGTAGTGGTACATTCAACATTAAAGAAAAGTAGTAAGTGGCATAGTAGATAGAGTACTGGGCCTGGGGTCAGGAGGACTTGGGTACAAATCTAGACCCTTTCTAGCTGTATGACTCTAAACAAGTCACTTAACAACGGTCTATAACATTTTTCTCAGTTGTAAAATGGGGATAATAAAAGCACCTACCTCCCAGGGTTGTTGCAAGGATCCAAAAGGATATTTGTAAAGGTACAGCACAGTGCCAGACACATAGTAGTTGTTTAATAAATGCTTGTTTCCTTATTTTCTTCCAGAACAGAGGTGAGTTTGGTAAAAAGCTAATTTGTTCTATTTGGGACACATTAAGTTTGAGATTCATTTCAAGATATCCAAAATAGTAAGTGATACAAGACTAGAGTTTAGCAAAGAGGTTAGGACTGGACATGTAGATCTGGGAATCCTCTACACAGAGATAATTAAATCTGTGGGAGTTAATAAGATCACCAAGTGAAACAGGAAAAGGAAAAGAAGACTCAAGACAGAGAGCCTCAGCAGACACCAGTGCTTAGGACATAACCTTGATGGAGATCCAGCAAAAGATACTGAGAAGGAGTGATAGGACAGGTAGGAAGACAAGCAGAAAATAACAGTCTCAAAAAAAGAAAACCATAGAGAGGAGAGAAGAGCTAGGAGGACAGAGTGATCAATAGTGTCACATGCCTCTGAGAGGCCAAGAAAGATAAGAAGTGAAAGATATTAGTGATGGCAATTCAGAGATCACGAATCACTTTGAAGAGAGCAGTTTCAATTCAAATTCAATGATGAGATCATAAGGCATATTTCAAAGTGTTTAGAACTGAGTGAGTGAAAAGACAGGAAGTGGAGGCAGCTGGTGCAGATAGCTTTTCAAAAGAGGTTAGCAGAGGAGAGTAAACATTTAAGATGAGAACCAGCAGAGTTTATTGGATTGTGAAGTTTATAAGGATGGAAGAGACAATGATGTATTTTTGGGCAGCAGGGAAAGAGCCAGTAGATAGGAAGAGGTTGAAGACTAAGAGAGAGACTTAATAATAGTGGGCATGATCAGCTAGAGAAAATGGGAAGGCATAGGATAAGGCATTTATCTGGCCAAGAAAAGCTACCTCAGTATACAACAAAGGTACACAAAGTAGTAAGGGAAGGTGTCTAAGTGACATGAGATGGGGAGGAGAAGAAAAGAGGAAGCTCAAGGTGAATGGCTTCATATTTTTATGTGTGAAGTATACGGAGAGATCCTTACTTGAGAGCATGGTGAGAGGGGGTCCCATGGGAAATTGGAAGAGGGATGAAAAAGTTTGCACAGTGGAATAGCAAATAGTTTAAGGAAGTATAAAAGAATTGTCTTATGACAGTGAGGGCCCAGTTGAGATTATATAACATAAATTTGCAGTGAATTTGGTCAGCATGGTTTTATGATTTCCTCCACTTCTGTTCAGCAATAGAAGAATAGGAGCCAAGGCAGCAAATGGTGGCAGTAGTCCATGGTTGACACATGGTATGGCAAAATCATCAACAGAATAAGTAAACAAGAGACTCAAGAGAATAGGACAGCATAGAGCTGAACTATTTCACCAAGTGGGTTAAGATGAGGAAGGGAGGAAAGTATAGCCAGGATGATGGCCTGGGGAAGAAATGAGGGGTGGAAGAAGTGGAGGTCACAGGAGGAAGAACATCCTTTCTCTTCCCTTCCTTCACTATGATCATTGTTTTAGCTCTTTTCAAGTTCAATTCTTAGTTAAACCAAAAATGCTGCTTTTCAACAAACTCTTTACTCCTCTTTCCCATTAGCCACTGAACTGAATTGAAGCTCCTAAAGATCACAGTTAAGCATGACCTATAGTCATCATTAAGGAAGGAAGAGACATGGATGAGGTTTTTAAAAAAAAATTTTATCCATAATTAATTTATTTTTAGTTTTCAACATTCATTTCCACAAGACTTTGAGTTCCAAATTTTCTCCTCATCTCTCCCCTACCCCCACTCCAAGATGGCAAGCATACTGATTACCCCTTCCCCCAAGTCTGCCTTCTCTCAGATCCCTCCCATACTTCCCTTCCTCCTTTCCTCCTTACTTTCTTGTAGGGCAAGATGGATTCCTATACTTCATTGCCTATTGATCTTATTTTGCAGTTGCATGTAAAAACAAATTTTTAACATTTGTTTTTAAAAAATTTTGAGTTCCAGATTCTCTCCCTTCTTCCCTCCTCCCCCCCCACATTGAGAAGACAAGCAATTCAATATAGGTTATACATGTGTAGTTATGCAAAACATTTCCATAGTAGTCATATTGTGAAAGACTATTTCCCTCCATCCTATCCCGTCCCCCATTTATTCTATTTTCTCCTTGACCCTATCCCTTTCAAAAGTGTTTGCTTCTGACTATCCCCTCCCCCAATCTGCCTTCCCTTCTATCATCTCCCCCCTCTTATCCACTTCTTCCCTATTTTCCTGCAGGGTAAGATGCCCAATTGAATATGTATGCTATTAACTCCTTACTACAAATCCAATGAGAGTAAGGTTGACTCATTCCCTTTCACCTCCCTGCTCTTCCCCTCCATTGTAACTACTTTCTCTTGTCTCTTTTACATGAGATAATTTGCCCTATTCTAGCTCTCCTTTTCTCTTCCCAATATATTCCTCTCACCCCTTAATTTTTACATATCATCCCTTCATATTCAACTTACTCTGTGCCCTCTGTCCATATATATCTATATACATATAGACATATATGTACATATACACATACATATTTTACATATATGTATATATTCACATATATATACACACACATATTCCCTTCAATTATCCTAATACTGAGAAAAGTCTCATGAGTTACAAATATTGTCTTTCCATGTAGGAATGTAAACAGTTCAACTTTATAATCAGTTCCTTATGATTTTTCTTTCCTATTTACCTTTCCATGCTTCTCTTGATTTTTGCATTTGAAAGTCAAATTTTCTGTTCAATCTGGTCTTTGCATCAAGAATGCTTGAAAGTCCTCTATTTCATTGAATATCCATATTTTCCCCTGAAGCATTATACTCAGTTTTGCTGGGTAGGTGATTCTTGGGGGTTTTTTTTGTTTGTTTGTTTTTTGCCTTTTGGAAGGCAATTGGGGTTAAGTAACTTGCCCAAGGTTACACAGCCACTTTCTTTGTGTGGGTGTTAAGTGTCTGAGGCCAGAACTAAACTCTGGTCCTCCTGATTCTGGGCTGGCGCTTTACTCACTGTGCCACCTAGCCACCCCTCTTGGTTTTAATCCTAGCTCCTCTGACCTCCAGAATATCATATTCCAAGCCCTCCAATCCCTTAATGTAGAAGTTGATCTTGAACTATCCTGATTGTGTTTCCACAATACTTGAATTGTTTCTTCATGACTGATCTGATTGTAATATTTTCTCCTTGACCTGGGAACTCTGAAATTTGGCTATAATATTCCTAGGAGTTTGCTTTTGTGATCTTTTTCAAGAGGCAATAGATGGATTCCAACTATTTCTATTTTACCCTCTGGTTCTAGAATATCAGGGCAGTTTTCCTTGATAATTACTTGAAAGATGATGTCTAGGCTCTTTTTTTTTTATCATGGTTTCAGGTAGTTTAATAATTTTTAAATAATTTCTCCTGGATCTATTTTCCAGTTCAGTTGTTTTTCTGATGAGATATTTTGCATTGTCTTCTATTTTTTCATTCTTTTGGATCTATTTTATACTATCTTGATTTCTCATAAAATTATTAGCTTCCATTTGTTCCATTCTAATTTTGAAGGAATTATTTTCTTGAGTGAGCTTTTGGATCTCCTTTTCCATTTGGCCAATTCTGTTTTTTAAGGCATTCTTCTCCACGTTGGCTTTTTGGACTTCTTTTGCCATTTGAGTTAGTCTATTTTTTAAGGTGTTATTTTCTTCAGCATTTTTTGGAGTCTCCTTCAGCAAACTGTTGACTCATTTTTCATGATTTTCTTGCATCACCCTCATTTCTCTTCCCAATTTTTCCTCTACTTCTCTTACTTGATTTTCAAAATCCTTTTTGACCTCCTCCATGGGCTGTGACCCATTTATATCTTTCTTGGAAGTTTTTGATGCAGGAGTTTGATTTTGTTGTCTTTTTCTGATTGTATGATTTGTTCTTCTTTGTTACCAAAGAAAATTCTAGTCTGATTTTTGTTCCCTCTGCTCATTTTCCTAGCCAATTACTTGACTTTTGAGCTCTTTGCTAAAGCAGAACTCTGCTTCCAGAGTTGGAGAGTACTCTGTCCTAAATTTCTAGGGTTCTGTGCAGCTATTGTTAGAGCAACTTCTACATACCTATGAATTTTCAATTCTAAGGTGATATGATCAAAGGAGAAGTGTTTACTCCTCCCACTGTCTGTTCTCTGGTCTGTGAGTAACCACAAGCACTCTTTTCTGCCTCAGAACTGTGAGGAGGATTCCCTCTCCACAGCCACCAAAAGTTCTGCCATGCCAGTGCTCCTCCTTACCCCAGGACCACCATTCAAGACTGTGACCCAAATCCAAGCAGGGCAAAGCATGAGCAATTGCTCTCTGATGAGCTGCTTGGTCCCCCCACCACCTGTGGGCCTGGAAATCCAGAAGCAGCTGCCACTGTCGCCACTGCTGCCACTGGTACCACAGCTACCAACTCCACCACCCCTTGGCTGGGGCCGGGCTACTCACTCTTCTCTCACCCAGGTCCCCCAGAGTTTTCCTATTGACCTTTTACTTTGTCTTTGGCATTTATGGGTTGAGAAGTCTGGAAATCACCACAGCTGCCAGTGATTCAATCTCCTGAAGCCTATTCTAGACCAGTCTGTGCCTGTGTGGCCCACGTGGGACTGTGCTCTGCTCTCAGTCCAGGTGCAATAAACCCTTCCTGTTGGCTTGCCGACTTTAACTGGAGATGTTTCACCCTGTCATTTTGTGGGTTCTGCAGCTCTAAAATTTGTTTAGAGTAATTTTTTACAGGTATTTGAAGGAGTTTGGGGGGAAGAACTCAAGCAAGTCCTGTTTTTACTCTACCATCTTGATTCTGCCCTCCTAATTTTCTATGGATGTGTTTTTAAGGCAGCAAGGAAGGAGCCAGTAGATAGAGAGAAACATGGTTTCAGTTTTGGTTCTAAGTAGTTATACATGATTCCTCTCCAGTTTACTATTTCTTTTCCCCTACCCCATCAGTCCTCCAAAGCAAACTGAAAATAAAATCTTGTTTCTGTGGTCAAGATCTTGTTTACCTGTGGGTAAAACTAATGGGGACTGATACAGCTGAAATCACAGTAACTGAGAGGATTCCTAAAGTCCATTTATGAATGAAACAAAAGAAAAATCAAAACTCTAAAATGGGACTGGGGGCTGGAAATAAATACATTACAAGTTTAAAGGGACCATTCAAATTATTTTGCCATAATGGAACTTTGCTTTATTGAGAATTATTTATGTCTCAGTCCTCTTAATAGAGGATTTTATAAAAGAATCAGATCAGAAATGCATAAAAGCATAAGGTTAATAAAACGTTTTTAAACTAAATTTTTTTAGTGCATAACAAATATATTTAGTCAAGCAAAACAGTTCCCATATTGTTCATGTCTATACATCTGTGTCTCATTTTGCATCTTGAGTCCATTATCATGTAGTTGATCAGTGTTTTTAAGTAATATGTACGTTTACGGTATTTTAACTTAGTCAAGGGGAAAGTTATAGCCTGGAATAAAACACCTAGAGTCAAGAACATGAGAAAGCAGTAGCAACAAGGAATTTATAGCAAAGGATACTATCTTGTCTGAGTTGCTAGAGGTCACCTGTGACCCTGGACAAGTCACTCTAAGAAGAAGCATGTCAGGGCAAGGAAAGAAATGAAAATGGTAAGGAGGACCTGAGTTCAAACCCAGTCTCAGACATTTAACACTTACTAGCCATGTGACCTCGGGCATGTCACTTAACCCCAACTGCCCTGCCTTCCCCCCTCCAAAAAGCAAAACAAAGAAATGAAAATGGTGAGTATCAGATATTTGTTTCAATTGCTCTTCAGAGTATTTAATTAAAGATGAGAATTTGTTATTAAATGATTTATTAATATTATCATTAACAACTCTATCATTTCCATAGCACTCTATTCCAAACTATTTTACCTCACAATACTCTGCAAAAGTTTTTTAATGTTGTTCAGTTGTTTCAGTCATGTCTAACTCTTTGTAACCCCATTTAGGGTTTTCTTAGCAAAGATACTGGAATGGTTTGCTATTTCCTTCTCCAAATCATTCTACAGATGAGGAAACTGAGGCAAATAGGATTAAGTGACTTGCTCAGGGTCACATAGCTAGTAAGTGTTTAAGGCTGGATTTTAACTCAGTTCTTCCTAACTCGAGGTCCAGTGTTCTGTCTTCTGCACACCCCCCTGGAAAAGCTATTATCCCCATTTTACAGATGAAGAAATGAAGGCAAAGAAACCTTAAATGAACTGGACAAAGTTCAGACTCTAGCTCTGCTGCTTACTAGTTGTGTAACTTTGACAAATCATAGTCTCTCAGAGGGGTCGTTTCTTCATCTGCATAATAAAAGGATTGGACCAGATGATCTTTAAGATCTAATCTTATGATCAGCATGAATAGCAATTATAGCATTGTGCTGAAATATGTTGCTCTCTTCATCAACTACTGAGATAGGTAGGCAGGGCTTACCCTGCATTTTCACAGAACTCCCCCAGAATACTTTGCTTTTCTAATTAGTTATTCACCTATCTCCTCGTCCAGCCAGATAGCCAAACTTGCAAAATCAATAACCTGAACTTTACCCACAGTTCTAAACCAATAAACTCTTAGGGTAATTGTTCACCTCTCCTAAATGTAAGTTTTTTGGCAGCTATTTTCCTCTTAAACACAGGCCATTTTTGATTATTCCAAGATTGTGACTATGTTTTAGACAGGTGACGTTGCCAGAAGTCTGACTATAAACTTAAATTCAACGTTAACTATTCTGTTGTTGTTCAGTTGCAAAGCCATGTCTTCCACTATCTCCCAAAGTCTGTCCAAGTTCATGTTTGCTCTTTCCACGATATTATCTATCCATCTTATCTTCTACTGTTCCCTTTTCCTTTTGCCTTCAATCTTTCCCAGAATCGTGGTCTTTTCCAATGAATCTTGTCTTCTCATTATGTGGCCAAAGTAATTTAAACGTCAGCTTCAGAATTTGACCATCCAGTGAATAACCTGAATTAATTTCTTTAAGTATTAACTGATTTAATCTTTTTATGGTCCAAGGGACTCTCAAAAGTTTTCTCCAGCACCACAATTTAAAAGTGTCAGTTCTACAGTGCTCAGTTTTACTTATAGTCCAACTCTCACAATCATGCATTGCTACTGGAAAAACCATAGCTTTGACTATTATGGACCTTTGTGAGCAAGGTGATGTTCTCTGCTTTTTAGTATGCTGTCCAAATTTGCCATAGTTTCCCTTCTAAGGAGCAAGCGTCTTTTAATTTCATGGCTTCAGTTGCTGTCTGCATTGATCTTCAAGTTCAAGAATATAAAATCTGACACTGCTTCCATTTCTTCTCCCTCTATTTGCCAGGAATTGATGTGACCAGTTGCCAAGACCTTAGGGTTTTTTAATGTTAAGTTTCAAGCCAGCTTTTACACTCTCCTTTTTCATACTTACTCATCAATAGGCTTCTTAATTCCTCTTTATTTTCTGCCATCAGAATGGCATCATCTCATACACACTAAATAGAGTATCTCACCCTACAGGAGAGTAGGGGGAAAGAGGATGAGAGGGGGGATGATGGAAGGGAGGGCAGGCTGGGGGGGAGGGAAGCTGGAAGCACCCACTTTTGAAAAGGGACAGGATCAAAGTAGAGACTAGAACAAGTGGGAGGTGGGATAGGAGGGAGGGAAATATAGTCAGTCTTTTGCAATATATCCACCATGGAAATGTTTTGCATAGTTACACATGTACAACCTATACTGAATTGCTTATCTTCCCAGTAAGGGTGGGTGACAAGGGAAGAAGGAAATGAATCTGGAATTCAAAGTTTTAAAATAAAATGTTTTAAATATATATATATACTATTATTAATATTATTTTACATGTAACTGGGAAATATGATATACAGGGACTGGGGCATAGAGACCCACCGTGCCCTACTAGAAAGTCGGAGGGTGTATGTGTAGAGGCAAGCACCCCAAGAGTCCTCAGGGTTTGCCACCACCACAGGTTCTTGGATCTGCTTTGTTAAAGGAAAGCAACTCAAAATGGGTTAACAAGCTTACTTTAATCAGTCAGACATATATCCTTTACCTCGTTCAGGAGAAAAAGGTCAGCACCCCGAACTTCAAAGTATACAGGCAGAATTATCAAGACAGAAACAGATCAAGTAGACAGATTTCAAACTGTCCAACCATTACATCCATACCCAGTCAACATCTGGGTTTCAACATCTGGGTTTTTTTCAAAGCCGAGGGGGCTCTGGACAACGGCTTCTCAGAATCCAGATCAAATCACAGAATACTTCTCAAAGTGAGCCCCCAAAAACAAAGATACACATCAGGGCTTATATAGCCTTCTCCTGGCTCAGAGAATGTAACAACCTTTTGGACCCACTGGCCAATCAAAAAGTATCAACTGAAAAACAAGCCTCCCACCCCAGGCTCCAGGTGCACTTTAGCCTAGGGGCAGGGAAGATCTTTAAATTTGCATTTCCATTACAGTATGGGAGAAGATATGGGGGAGAGCAGATTGAAGGAGAGGATATCCAATGGGATCGCTATTTTGGGGTGATGGGTAGGGGAAAAATGGGGAGAAAATTTGTAACTTAAAATCTTGCAGAAATGAATGATGTAAATCAGAAGTTAATAAAGCATTTGATTAAATTTTTAAAAAGAGAAAAAAAAAGAATGGTATCATCTGCATATCTGAGACTGTTGATATTTCTTCCAGAAACCTTAATTCTGGCTTTTGATTCATTCAGACTGGCATTTCACATGATGTACTATGCATATAAATTAAATAAATAAGGTAATAACATGCAGCTTTGTCATTCTCCTTTTCCAATTTTAAACTAATCAAGTGCTCCATGTTTGGTTCTAATTTTTGCTTCTTGCCCCACCTGCAGGTTCTGCAAGAAACAAGTAAGATCATCTGGTATTCCCATCTCTTTGAGGACTGGCCACATTTTGTTGTGACCCACAGTCAAAAGCTCTACTGTAGTCAATGAAGCAGAAGTAAATGTTTTTTTCTTGAACTCCCTTGTTTTCTCCACAATCCAGCAAATGTTAGCAATTTGATCTCTAGTTCCTCCAACTCTTCAAAAAAAAAGCCTATTTTGTTAATTCTCACTGTTAACTACAATATACAGCAACTACTCATTTATGAAAAGTACTTTGAACACTTTAAAGTACTAAATGCATCATTTATTATTATTATTATTTAATCTTTTTAAATTGAAATTATAAATCAATAAGTTTTTTAGCTTATATGTTTATCTTACAAGTTGGAACTTTACTAATCTACAGAGACATATGAATATATATTCTTCCCTCTGCTGTAAATCTCAGAGCACACTAATTTATCTTGGTAGGAGTAGGAGTTTCACATCATAGAATTATGGATTCAAAAAATGTCTCTGACCGGGGAGACACCTTAGAGATCAACTAATCTTCTATCACTTAGTACATTAAAGCAGCATATGCTTATAATTACCGAAAAGCTACTTTTCTATTTCAACCTACTATCACTCAATAAACATTCATTAAAAATTTATTAGGTGCTAGACCCTGTGCTAAGCCTCTGGAATACAATGAAAAGCAGAAGCTCTTAATGAGTTCACAATCTAATGGGGGAGCAGCATGCTTTGTGATAGCAAAGAACTGGAAACAAAGCAGATGCCCATATATAGGGAAATGGCTAAACAAATTGCAGTATGTGAACTATATGCAAACACTATGCACTTACAAGATAAATATTGTGTATATAAAGAAAACCAATCCATTTAATTTTTAATATATACAAGTGATAATATTAGCAGCCTTCTAGGTCAAGTAGATGTGTAATTTCTAACCTCAAGGAATATTTTTTAAAGATAAAGTCTGGGGAAAAGGATTTCATACCTATGTATTCATTCATATTTTCCATATTTTGCTTAAATTTTCAATGTGCATATCTAGGCTTGCCAGAGACAGGTGGTAAAAATGTGGTTTCAGTTCTCTCCACCCCACATGCTAATTATTTCCCCAATGTTGAAAAAGAAGAAATGTTTTCAAATAACTCCTCTTTTATTTCTGATTGATTCAATATTTTTACTATCCAGGTCAAATAAAGTGAATTAGGCTCTGAATCTTTAGATTCTATTAGAGGCTATTACATGAAAAATTTTGGCATGAAACTCCCAGATCCTAGGACAAAGCTGTCATTCTGTCATTCTGATCTTACATATCAATACTCCACAAAAGTACCACAATATCTAAACTCTCATTGTGGCTTGCAAGTAAGCCTGTGTTCTCAAAAGCTATGCCAATGGAGCATAAGTCCTGGCAGATTCTACTAAATTAAAAAAAAAAGTTTCAAGTTTGATCTTAATGACAGACTGTGCCTGCTGCCTATGGACCAGCTTAGTTGAGGAAGGTACTAATAAGTTCATTACTAGTGAATGAATGACAACTAGCTAAGGCTATCTTTGGCTATGTGACATCATGCCTGAAAAAACTGTCCCAGGGACCATGTATGATCTATTCAGTACTTTAAATATAGTAGAAAGTAACTGGAGGAGAAAGAAGGGAAGTGATCAGGTGAGAGAATAATTAGAAGAACATTATATATCTTCTAATATCTCCACTGTATTATTTCCATAGGTTTATGCAATTTACCAATGGCAACTTTTAATCGTGAATATTGTTATTATTATTATTATGTATGACATATTCTGGTTATTTGCACTTTCTTTTTTTAATGTTTAAAGTTTATTTATTTTTAGTTTTCAACATTCATTTTCATAAGATTTTGAGTTACATTTTTAAACATTTGTTTTTAAAACTATGAGTTCCAGATTTTTTTCCCTTCTTCCCCTCCTCACCCACCCCCAATGGGAAGATAAGCAACTCAATATAGATTGTACCTGTGTAGTTACCCAAATCATTTCCATAGTAGCTATATTTTGAAAAACTAACTATATTTTCCTCCATCCTATCCCAGCCCCCACTTATTCTATTTTCTCATTTGACCCTATCCCTTTTCAAAAATGATTGCTTCTAACTACCCTCTCCCCCAATCTGCCCTCCCTTCTATCCTCTCCCTCTTATCTCCTACCCCCCTATTTTCCTGTAGGGTAAGATACTCGGTTGAGTGTGTATGTTATTCTCTCCTTAGGCTAAATTCAATGAGAATCAGGTTGTCCCATTCCCTTTCAACTTCTTGCTCTTCCCCTCCATTGTAACAGTTTTCTCTTGTCTCTTTTATATGAGATAATTTACCCTAATCTATCTCTCCCTTTCTCCTTCTCCCAATAAATTCCCCTCTCACCTCTTAATTTTATTTTTTAGATATCATCCCTTCCTGTTCAACTCATCCTGTGCCCTCTGTCTATGTATACATGAACATACAAATGCCCACACTCACATACATATTTATATACACACGCATCCTTTTATGCATACATATATGTGTATGTATATATATATATTCCCTTTAGCTATCCTCATACTGAGAAAAGGCTTATGAGTTATCAGTTATCTTATATATATATATATATTATTATATAATATTATTTATTATAACTTATGAGTTATCATTTTTCCATGTAGGAATGTAAATAGTTCAACTTTAATAAGTTCCTTATGATTTCTTTTTCCTGTTTACCTTCTCATGCATCTCTTGCTTCTTGTAGTTGAACGTCAAATTTTCTATTCAACACTGGTTTTTTCATCAAGAATGCTTGAAAGTCCTCTATTTCACTGAATGACCATATTTTTCCCTGTAGCATTATACTCAGTTTTGCTACGTAGGTGATTTTTGGTTTTAGTCCTAGCTCCTTTGACCTCTGGAATATCATATTCCAAGCCCTTCAATCCCTTAAGGTAGAAGCTGCTAGGTCTTGTGTTATCCTGATTGTGTTTCTACAATACTCAAATTGTTTCTTCTTGACTGCTTGCAGTATTTTCTCCTTGACCTGGGAACTCTGGAATTTGGCTATAATGTTCCTAGGACTTTTCTTTTGGGGATATTTTTCAAGAGGCGATCTGTGAATTCTTTCAATATCTATTTTGCCCTCTGGTTCTAGAATATCAGGGCAATTTTGCTTGATAATTTTTTGAAAGATGGTGTCTAGGTTCTTTTTTGCTCATGGATTTCACATGGACCAGTAATTTTAAATTTATCTCTCCTAGATTTATTGCCTCCTATTTTTTCATTTGTTTGGATATGTTTTATAGTATCTTGATTAGCTTCCAATTGCTCCAATCTGATTTTGAATGAGTTATTCTCTTCAGTGAGTTTTTGAAATTCCTTTTCCATCTGGCAAATTCAGCTTTTTAAAGCATTTTTTCTCCTCATTGGCTTTTTGGGCCTCTTTTGCTATTTGAGTTAGTCTGGGTTTTTTTGTTTTTTATTTATAATTTTATTCATCTTCTTTTTTAAATTAAATTTTATGTTTATTTTTAGTTTACATCATTCATTTCCACAACATTTTGAGTTACAAATCTTTTCCCCATCTTTCCCCTACCCACCACCCCAAAACAGTGATCCCACTGTATACCCCCTCGCCCAATCTGCTCTCTCCTACATTCTTCCCCATATCTCCTTCAACTTTCCAGTAGGGCAAGATGGATCTCTATACCCCAGTGCCTGTATATCTTATTTCCCAGTTGCATGTCAAAAAAAAAATTATATCTATATTAACATTTGATTTTAAAACTTTGAATTCCAGATTCTTTCCCTTCCTCCCTTGTGACCCACCCTTACTGGGAAGATAAGCAATTCAATATAGGTTATATACTTGTAGCTACACAAAACATTTCCATAGTGGATATACTGTGAAAGACTGACTATATTTCCTTCCATCCTATCCCACCCCCAACTTGTTCTATTTTCTACTTTGACCCTGTCCCTTTCCAAAAGTGTGTGCTTCTAACTTCCCTCCCCCCCAACCTGCCCTCCCCTCCATCATCCCCTTCCCCCCCTACTCTCTGGTAGGGTGAGATACCCTATTTAGTGTGTAGGTCATTCCCTCCCTGAGCCAAATTTAATGAGAGTAAGGTTGACCCATTCCCTTTTGCCTTCCTGTTCTTCCCCTCCATTTTAACAGTTCTCCCTTACCTCTTCTATAAGAGATAATTTACCCCATTCTGTCTCTCCCCATCTCCTCTCACTATATTCCTCTCTCACCTCTCAATTTCACCTTTTAAGGATCATCCCTTCCTATTCAATTGGTCCTGTGCCCTCTGTCTATGTATACCTGTACACACACACACACACACACACACACACACATACACACACATATACACTCACATATGTATTCATACGCTCATATACCCTCTTATATAGACATATATATATATTCCCTTCAACTATTCTCATATTGAGAAAAGTTTCATAAGTTACAATTATTGTTTTTCCATGTAGGAATGTAAATAGCTCAACTTTGATAAGTTCCTTAATGATTTCTTTTTCCTGTTTACCTTCTCATGCTTCTCTTGCTTCTTATATCTGTATGTCAAATTTTCTATTTAACTCTGGTTTTTTCATCAAGAATGCTTGAAAGTCCTCTATTTCATTGAGTGAACATATTTTCCCCTGAAACATGATACTCAGTTTTGCTGGGTAGGTGATTGTTGGTTTTAATCCCAGCTCCTTTGGCTTCCAGAATAACATATTCCAAGCCTTTTGATCCCTCAATATAGAAGCTGCCAGATCCTGTGTTTCCACAATATTAAAATTGTTTCTTCTTGGCTGCTTATAATATTTTCTCCTTGATCTGGGAACTCCAGAATCTGTCTATAATATTCATAGGAGTTTTCCTTTTGGGATCTTTTTCAAGAAGTAATTCTTGGTGGATTCTTTCAACCTCTATTTTGCCCTCTGGTTCTAAAACATCAGGGCAATTTTCCTTGAGAATTTCTTGAAGGATGATTTCTAGGTTCTTTTTTTGATCATGGCTTTTACGTAGTCCAATAATTTTTAAATTATCTCTCCTACATCTATTTTCCAGGTCAGTGTTTTTTTCATTGAGATATTTCACATTGCCTTCTATTTTTTCATTTATTTGGATCTGTTTAATAGTACTCGATTTCTCATAAAGTCACTAGCTTCCA
Source organism: Petaurus breviceps papuanus (assembly GCF_028583685.1). Classification (NCBI taxonomy): domain Eukaryota; kingdom Metazoa; phylum Chordata; class Mammalia; order Diprotodontia; family Petauridae; genus Petaurus; species Petaurus breviceps. The sequence continues at coordinate 13,138,168 of NW_027186473.1, forward strand.
TTTGCTCCAATCTAATTCTGAAGGAATGCTTCTCTTCAGTGAGCTTTTGAGATTCTTTTTCCATCTGGCAAATTTGTCTTTTTAGGGCATTCTTCTCATTGGCTTTTTGAGCCTCTTTTGCCATTTGAGTTAGTCTATTTTTTTTCTTTTTGGAGGGCAACTGGGGTTAAGTAACTTGCCCAAGGTTACACAGCAATTTTTTGTGTGTGGATGTTAAGTGTCTGAGGCCATAACCAAACTTGGGTCCTCCTGACTCTGAGGCCAGCACTTTACTCACTGTGCCACCTAGCCGCCCAAGTTAGTCTATTTTTTAAGGTGCTATTTTCTTCAGTCAGGTTGTTGACTTGCTTTTCATGATTTTCTTGCATCATTCTCATTTCTTTTCCCAATTTTTCCTCCACTTCTCTGACTTGATTTTCAAAATCCTTCTTGAGTTCCTTCACAGCCTGTAATCATTTCATATTTTTCTTGGAGGCTTTTGATGCAGGAGTTCTGACTTCATTGTCCTCCTCCCATTCCATGCCTTGATCCTTTTTGTCCCCAAAAAAGGATTCTATTGTCTGTTTGTGCTTACATTGCTTGCTCATATTGGCAGCCAATTACTTGATTTTTGAGCTCTTTGCCATGGTAGAACTCTGCTTCCAGAATGGAGAAAGCTATGTCCCAAATCACTGGGGTTTTTGCAGCTGCCAGAGCTATTAGATGGATGTCTTCTCTATAGCACCCTACATGCTCTGGATCACTGGTCACACACCCTGGGACCACCACCCAAAACCGTGATCGAGATCCAAGCAGGTCAAAGCAAGAGTGATTACCCTCTGAATGGTTGCTTGGTCCCCCTACAATCTGCAGGCCAGGAGCTCCAAAAGCAGCCAAGCAGCAGCGGCTGCAGCCACCATGCCTCTGCTGCTTCTGGCTCCAGTGGTGGTAGTTGGACCGCGCTCCCCCTGTTCCAACAAAGTTCCACACTGACCTTTTACTTTGTCTTTGGTATTTGTGGATTAAGAAATCTGGAAACTGCTACAGCTGCTGGTGCTTTACCCTCATGAAATCTGCTCTAGCTGCCTCTGGTCAGGGCCACCCTGTGGCTAAAACTGCAGCTTAGGTAGGACTGCACTGGGCTCCTAGCATGCTGTGATGGACCCTTCCTGCTGTCCTGCCAGGCTTCCTTCAGCGAGAGATTTGTTTCTCTCTGTAACTTTGTGGAGTGTGTAGCTCTAAAGTTTGTTTAGAGTCATTTTTTACATGTATTGGAGGAGGTGGAAGCCGGAGCTGCATGAAGTTCTGTTTCTACTCCACCATCTTGGCTTCTGGGCACTCATTAATATATTAATAAAAATGTTAGCTCTTTGAAGGCAATGGCTGCTTTTCATTTTGGTATGTTTCCTAGAGTTTGGCCTATGATAGTTGTTTTTTTAAATCAATGCCTTCTTTCAATAAGAAGAAAGTCCCCAAAATATTTATCACAGTACTTTTTGTACTTCATATTTTATATTTAGCAAATAATTGGAAACAAAGCAGATACTCATAGATTGTGGAATGGCTAAACAAATTGTAGTACATTAATGTAATGGAATATTTTTTAAATTATATTTTCCCAATTATAATGTAATGAAATATTACTGCACTATGAGAAATAATATGTGTTTATCTGTCAGATTTATGGCTAAGGGAAGAGTTTATGACCAAACAAGAGATCAAGAGCATTATGAAATATAAAATAGAGGATTCAAAATTCAATATTAAATTAAAAATGTTTTGTACAAAACAAAACCAATGTAGCCAAGATTAGAAGGAAAGCAGAAAGCTAAGGGGAAAATTTACAGCAAGTGTTTTTGATAAAGGCTTCATTTCTCAAATATATAGAGATCTGAGTCAAATTTATAAGAATACAAGTAATTTCCCAATTGGTAAATGGTCAAAGGATATGAACAGGTAGTTTTCAGATGACAAAATCAAAGCTATCTATATTCATGTGAAAAAAAATGGTCTATTGATCAATATATCTTGATATTGAAAATTGGTGTTAATATTTATGTTGAAAAAATCACTATTGATTAGAGAAATGGAAAATAAAACAACTCTGAGGTACCACTTCATACCTATCAGTTGGCTAATATGACAGGAAAGAAAAATGATGACTGTTATAGAGGATATTGGAAAATTGGGACAAAAATATATTGTTAGTGGAATTGTGAACTGATCCAGCTGGATCCAACTGGATCCAACTGGAAAGTAATGTGGAACTATGCCCAAAGGGCTATAAATCTATGCATGTCCTTTGACCCAGCAATACCACTATTAGGTCTGTATCCAAAAGATTTTTTTTTTTTAAGAAAAGAACCTAAAGCAGTTCTTTTTTGTGATAGCAAAGAATTAGAGAATGGTCAAACTGCTGTGATATATGATTGTGTTGGGATACTATTGTGCTATTAGAAATGATGAGCAGGATGCTTTCAGACAAACCTAGGAGTTATATGAACTGATGGACATTGAAATGAGCAGAACCAGGAGAACATTGTACACAGTAACAGCAATTATACAGTTATCAACTGAATAATTTAGCTATTCTCAGGAATATAATGATCCAAGATAATTCCAAAGTACTCAGAATGAAAAATACTATCCACCTCCAGGGTAAGAACTGATGGAGTCAGATTAAAGCATACTATTTTTTGCTTTTTTTATGTTTTTTTCTGGTCTATTTTTTCTTTCACAACATGACCAATATAGATGTATTTTGTATGATTGCACATATATAGCCTATACCAAGTTGCTTGCCATCTTGGGGAGAAAAATTTGGAACCCAGAATTTTTTAAAAAGTGAAAGCTGAAAATTTATTTTATATGTAATTCGAAAAAATAAAATATCATTCAAAAATAAACAAATAATAAATAATCCAACAACAAAAAAAGAAAGTATGTGTGTCATCAATACAGAAGAACATGGAAAGATCTATATGAACTAATGCAGAGTAAAGTAAGCCAAGAAAACAACATACACAGTAACTAAACAATGTAAATTAAAGAATGCACATTAAAAAGAAATAAAAGTGAATATAACAAAATTACATAGATCAAGTGGGACTTGACTAAAGAAATATGAGAGGACACCCCTTCATGTACATAGGAGGTCCACAGGTATTACACATTGCATGTGTTTTGAGATTTTTTTCAAAGTATCTGCCAGTTTGCTGGGTTTTTTTCCTCTTTAAAAAAATGCTATTACTTACATGGACTAGCTCTCTAGGCAGAGGAGTATGTTGTGTTGTGAATCATTTTGTAATAATATGTTCTAAGTAACAAATTATAAATAAATTATTGCCAGAAACAAAAGTATTGACAACATCATAGTTTAAACATTGATACTTAAACAAGTCAACAGCTCCCTTGAGGTCTTCATTTTGAGAACCAGTATTCTGCAAGGGTCTTGGTTCAGAACCTTAGACTGGTCTACTCAGAAATAATAAGTAATTTTAAAAAATCATGTTACCATTATAATACCACTATCATCCATGTTCTTTAATATGCCTATACAGTTTCATAAAGATAGACCATGACTTACAAGGCTCATGAAATCATAGCATTTCAGAGTAGGTACCTTAGGGATTGTTGTTGTTCAGTAGTTTTTCAATCATGTCTGACTCTTCAGGAACCCATCTGGTGTTTTCTTGGCAAAGATGCTGGAGTGGTTTGCCATTTCCTTCTCCAACTCATTCTACAGAGGAGGAAACTGAAGCAAATAGGGTTAAGTATCTTGCCCAGAGTCACACAGCTAGTAAATATCTGAAACTGGATTTGAATTCAGGAAGGTAAGTACTATGAGTACTAAGATATAAGCATTGTGGTGCCACCTAGCACTCACTTGAGGGATAATCTAGTTCAAGTGGTATCTAAGCAGGAATCTCCTCTACAATATGCCCACCCCAGCAATATTCATCCAGCCTCTCCTGGAAGACTCTTAGTGAAGAGAACGCTAATCTAGCTTCTAGAGTCCTCTTATTTATAAATGTCTGACTTTTATAAATGATTTTTATCTTGCTGTTTAAAATACTTTATTGATGTTATCTAAAAAGCATTCACAAAAATCTCTTAGATGGAAGTGTTTGTTATCCACATTTAATGGACAGAAATGCTGACCCTCTGTAGGAATATGCTCTTTATATAACAGTTACAATACAGTTAAAAAAGGGTTATGTAGTGATAGAGAGGCAGTCTGGTAAAGTAGATAGAAAGCCAGCCTCAGAGGCAGGAAGTCTCAGAGTGCCTGACTCTGACGAATATAAGTTGGCTGACCCTAAGCAAGTCATTTAAACTCTTAGTGGCCTGGACAACTATATAAGACTGTACAGTGAAAAAAAGGTGCTGATTTGTATTGGAAAAGGGTGTTACCTCAGCTTGAGCTCCCAACCTTGTTTGTTTTTGCCTTTCTTTGTATTCTCAGTACTCACCACAGCCCCTGGAACATTAATGTCATTAATAAATTCGTGTTGATTGTTGACTGAATGAATGAAATCAGAGGTGTGGTTCAGCCCAAGTAGTGATATTCCATTCATATTTACCATAAAGCATTGGCAGAGAACCTCCAGCTAGAGCCCTTCCCATTCCAAAGGATTGGTGGTAACTTCATGAGATGGATGAGCAAGGAGGTTGGACTGGGGTCCTGTCAATGCAAAGGAGGTTCTTTAGTCCAAGAGAAAAGTGATCCTTATGTGCATAGCAAGGATTCAGCTAATAAGGCAAAAAGGTGATTTCTGCTGTGAGGAACAGCTTTGATCATTAATTAGGTAAAGCATAGAGAGTTGCCTGAGGTGAATAGAGGCTAAGTAGTCCAGCATGACAGGCAACCAAGGTTTGAAGCAGAATTTGAACCTAGGTCTTTCTGACTCTAAATCCAGCATTCTTCCCCCTATCTTTTGTGCCCTGAAAGGAACAAATCATTCAACAAAAGCAAAAAGAAACTGGCAAAACGAAAAAAAAAATCTTTCTATTTAAATTTCAAACCATAGGTAAAGGACACCTCTAGGCTTCACTTTCTATGTTGCTACACTGTAAATTTCATGAGGGCAAGGGTGTCTTTTTTTTTTTTTTTGTAGGCTCAGGATCTCACCCTTGCACTTTGCATAAGGTAGGTGCTGTACTTAGGTTCCTGTATGAAGGAAGGCAAAAGAGGGCACATTTTAAACGAGTCAGTAAATTAACATTCTGAATTTCGAATTGAATGAGAACACTGTAGACATGTGGAATAACTAAATCTTTCAAGTGGTGCAAATCTCATGATGGCAAGCTTCCCTGTAAATAGGGTTCACTGAATGTTCACTCAATTCACCCAACTGGAAGACCTCAAATCAATCAAGCAATCAATCAGTAAGCATTATTAAATGCTTTACTAGGTGCCGGGCGATGGGGAATCCAAGACAAAAAGAAAACAGTTCCAGCCTTCAGTGATCTTACATTCTGAGGCAGAGGGTTTTTGGTTTAAATTTTCACTAGCAAATTTAGCCTTCCCTTCAATTATCTAAAAATATAATTCAGAGAAAGTGACTATAGATTTCACGAGAAGGGACCCGTTCAACAGCGAAGTGAGAAGCACCTTCAGAGAGGTGACCGGTAGGTCCCTGTGTTTCCACTCTCTTGCGCAGGAAGGACCAGAATTCCACAGGATAGAGGGCCTGCCCCAGACCCCGCCCCCTCCCGGTCTCCCAGCCTTATTCCTATTGGCTCTCTCAGTCTCGGGCTCTGTGTCTGTTTCTGTGTCTCTCTGTGTGTGCTTGTGTCTGTATCTCTCTCTGTCTCTGTCTCAGTGTCTCTGTCTCTCTCTGTCTTTCCTTCTATCCCTCCCTCTCGCTCTCTGCTTCCTTCTTCCGGCGCGACTCCCGGTCACGTGGCCGGATGTAGGAAATGGGCGGGGCCGGAGTTTTTCCAGAGCTTCCCTGAGAGACGGAACCTGAGGGAGAGAGAACGCTCAGGGTAACTGCCGCGTCCTCGGCCCCCGCCCGGTGCCCTCACGGAGGAGCCTGCCCGAAGCGCCTCGGGTAAGGGGGAGGCTGCGGCTGCCCCGTGTGTGCCGTGGCTTCGGAAAGGGCTGCGCTCGTCCCTCGGTGCCGCTCCTCTGTGCGGGAGACGCAGCCATCACCTCCCCGGCGTCGCCCCTGCCCTGTCACCAGCGCAGGCCCCGCAGGGAGCTTTCAGGCCGCGCCTTCCCTTCTCCCGCCCCTGCCGGAGCAGCTCCTGCGCTGCTTGGGCCTGGGAACAGGGGTTAGCTTCCTCCGACTCTGCAGGCCCAGGATAATAATGATTTTTGTTGTTCAGGCTCTTCGTGACCCCATTTGGGATTTTCTTGGCAGAGATACTGCAGTGGTCTGCCATTTCCTTCTCCAACTCATTCTACAAATAAGGAAACTGAGGCAGACAGGGTGAAGTGACTTGCCCAGGGTCACACAGCTAGGAAGTGTCGGAGGCTAGAGTTTAACCCAGGAAGATGAGTCTTTCTGCTTCATTTGCCCCAACAACAGCAACAACAACAATAACAATAACGTTTATATGGCCTTTGCACTGTGCTAAGCGTTTCACAATTGTTACCTAATTTGATCCTCTTAACAGCCCTGGAAGGTAGGGAACATTGTTCCCATTTTATGGATTAGGAAACTGAGGCAGAGGTAAAACGACGTGTACTGCTAGTGTCAGAAGCCCTATTTGAATTCATGTCTTCCTGACTCCAGCGCTTCATCCCCTGCCTCACGCACCCTTTTCTCATACCTCCAGACTCCTTTTCCGCTGAGCCAGGGAGTTCTTAACCTGGGGTCGTGGACAGCCTCCCCTAAAGGGATCTATGGAGGGGGACCTTGAACTTGGATTTGGGAAAAAACCAAAAAAGTGCATCTTTATTTTCACTAACCGCCACCTGAAAATTAGCATTCCCTTAGATGATAAATTTTTAAAATAAATTCTGAAAAGGATACATAGGTGTCATCAGATTGCCAAAGATGTTCACACAAAAAAGGGTTAAGAATTCCTGCTCTAGATCATATCTGGGTTTTCCCTTGTGTGAGTTCTGCCCTGCACAGAAGCCCTGTGAGCATTCAGTTCTCCACTGTCCCAGGAGTGCCTTCAGCAAATAAGGAATAGTGTGTAAGGTTCCTCCAAACGTTCCTGGCAAAGTGAGTAGTGGTCAGCATACTGGATAGGAGTCAGGAACCATGCTACTAACACACAGCAAGTGTCATCGATCTTGGGTGAGTCACTTGGCCTCTCAGAGACCCCAGTTTCCTCATGTTTGAAATGAAAGAGTTAGATTCTCTATGGCTCTAGCTAGAAACTGTTGTTATATTGCCAGAGTTGAACTATTCCAGAGGTGAATTGGATATTTTTGTCTGTGGGGTAATTTGTACTTTTTCTATTTTTCCAGCTGGGTAGAGAAGAGCAAAAAAAAAATATATTATTTCCTCTTTCAACTGTATATCCTCTATGAGATCTGTTATGTTTTCTCATTTGTTTCATTGCTAATTAGGATCACTAATTATTAGAGGTAGAAGGCACCTTTGAGTTCACCTTGTACAAACCACTTATTTTACAAAAGAGAAAAACTAAAGCTCAGAGAGTTTCTAAGTTGCCTAAGTCTGGCATGGAAGTAGGGCAGTCAGGCCTAGAATATATATATACCTTTCTGACTGGGCAAATCACTTCATTTCTCTGGGCCTGTTTCTTTATCAATAAATGAAAACATTGAATTAAACTATCTCTAAGATCCCTTCTAGCTATAAATCTGTGGTCCTAAATACTAGACAGTTTCTCCCTTCAAAGAATCTTAGAGTATAATTAAGGACTTAAGACAAATAAGTAAAATACATAGAGAAAAATACTTAAGAGGATCCTTAGTTTCAATAGTGGCAGCCATTGGTTCTTCTAGGACAGACTACAACTTCTCTGTCATAATGGTGATGTTTGAAGTACTGTAGATAAACACTGTATGTGGTGGCTAAGCTGGTATTCAGGGGCTTCATACTTAGCTAAGCTAGTCTTCAGATGACAGAAATACAGAACTATAAGTATAGCCAGGCTTACACTTGATGCCTTTCTAGGTTAGTAGTGCCTGCTACAGTTTGCATTCTACAAGCACAGAGAGCCTAGAGTTCACCTCTGTGCCATGATGTGGTATCAGATTAAGATTTTAGTGGAAAGGACAATATGATTAAGTGTCAGACTATATGGTAAATTAAATACTGGAGAGCTCTAAGAGAAAAATCTACATGGGCTGGAATAGTACTAAGTGATGTTGGGCAGGCCAGGCAGCACCTCTGGGCCTCAGTTTCCTTATCTGTAAAAAGCGAGTTGGGCTGGGTGACATATAAAGTCCTAGCTCTAAATCTGTTTTATGATCCATTTGGACTTGGCTTCAGAGAAAAATTGTGACTTTAGTTGGATTTTGAAGAATGGTTAGAATTTGAATAGATGGTTGAAGTAGGGAATGAATGAATGAAGTACTTAATATGTGAAAAGCACTGTGCTAAAGCCCTGGGGATACAGACAGAAAAGTAAAACAGACACTGCGTTCAAGGAGCTCACGTTCTAATGAGAGAGAACATATGTAGAAAATTTTAGCAGTGTCAGATAAAAGATCCCATGATCCTTAGGGTGAAGTAGCAAAGCAGATGATAATACCTCTTTAATATTTCCAGTGATAAAATCATATCATTTTCTGATGGTGAGCCATTTGACAGTGCCAAGGACTTTGGTGGCAAGAACTTTCTTTTCTGAGTCTTTAAAAGCACACATACCCAAGAAATTGTCAAACTACATCTTCACAAAGGTGGATTTCCAGAATTATGACTATAGTCACTAGGCTACGGAGTGGTCCTATACCCAAGCTCTTAGGTTTAGGGTCCTAGGTGTCTCCACCAGGGTCTGAGAGGAGATGGTAGTCGATGTAGTGGGGGTGGTTTAACTTGCCTGACACGTGCCTTTTATCTCTCCTTCAGGGTGTCACATTGCTGTGTGGCATGCCTTCTGTCTGAATGACAGTTGGTGGGGATGACCCCTTCTCCACAAGAGTTGCTTCCCTTGGATGATAGAACCATAGTCAGCTATGAAAGTTGAACTGGAAGCAGGGCTGGTGGCCTGGGGGGGGGGGGTCTGCTTTCAGGGATCCTGTGGTCATCTTTTGGTCAGCAGTTGTTGCTAGTGGTTGTGGGGAATGTAGTCCCCTTCTTCACAATGTTTTATAAGCACAAATATGCAAAGGAATGAAAGTGGGAATAAGAATGAGGATATTGAGGTCTGGCTAGATTAGAGTTCCCATCATGAAATAGGGAGAGAGAAATTTAAATACATAGAGCATGTCAGATTATAGTGGTTTTAAATGTCTAGATAAGAGTTCAGATTTGCTCCTGTAATAAATAGGAAACCATTGAAGGTTAAGCAAAGGAATGATGTGATGAAAGTTGTGTTTTTGGAAAGCATTTATTAGTATTGTAGTAAGAATGGAAAGGGCAGATCAAGATTGGAACAACTAGTAATGCAGAGCTGGTTTCAGTGTATTCCAAATCATCAATGAGCCAACTGCTGCTGCTGCTATTGCTTATGGCTTGAACAAAAAGGTTGATGCCAAGAGAAATGTGTTGATCTTTGACTTTGGAGGTGGTACTTTAGATGTCTCCATTCTTACCGTTGAAGATGGCATCTTTGAGGTCAAGTCCACAGCGAGGGACTCCCACTTGGGTGGGGAGGACTTTGACAACCGAATGGTCAACCATTTCATTGCCAAGTTCAAGAGAAAGAACAAGAAGGACATCAGTGAGAACAAGAGGGCTTTTCACTATCTTCGCACTGCTTGTGAACGTGCAAAGCATACCTTCTCTTCCAATACCCAGGCCAATATTGAGATTGACTCCCTCTATGAAGGTATCGACTTCTATACATCAATCACCAGAGCCTGTTTCAAAAAGGTGAAAGCTGATCTCTTCCGTAGCATGCTAGACCCTTTGGAGAAGGCCTTAAGAGATGCCAAGCTAGATAAGTCTCAGATTCATGACATCATCCTGGTGGGTGTTGCCATTCAAATCCCCCAAATCCAGAAGCTTTTACGACACTTCTTCAATGGCAAGGAGCTCAACAAGAGTATCAATCCTGATAAGGCTGTTGCTTATGGTGCAGCTAACCAGGCTGCCATTTTGTCTGGAGATAAATCTGAGAATGTGCAGGACTTGCTGTTGCTGGATGTCATTACTCTTTCCCTCGGAATTGAAACTGCTGGTGGAATTATGACCATTCTGATCAAATGTAATACCACCATCACCACCAAGCAGACACAGACCTTTACCACCTATTCAGACAGACAGCCTGGTGCGCTTATTCAGGTTTATGAAGGTGAGAGAGCAATGACAAAGTATAACAACCTGCTTGGCAAATTTGAGCTCACAGGAACCCCTCCCCCCCAGCACCCAGGGGTGTTTCTCAGATTGAAGTAACATTTGACATTGATGCAAATGGCATCCTCCATTCTGCTGTGGATAAGAGCACAGTCAAGCAGAACAAGATCACCATCACCGATGATAAAGGACGTCTGAGCAAAGAAGACATTGAGCGAGGGCATGGTCCAGGAGGCTGAGAAATACAAGGCTGAGGATGAGAAGCAGAGAGACAAGGCGTCTTCTAAGACCTCTCTTGAATCTTCTGCCTTCAACATGAAAGCAACCATATGGAAAACTGCAAGGCAAAATTGGTGATGAAAACAGATGATCCTTGATAAATGTAATGAAATAATCAGCTGGCTGGATAAGAACCAGACTGCTGAGAAGGAAGAATCTGAGCATCAGCAGAAAGAATTGGAGGAGGTCTGCAACCCCACCATTACTAAGCTGTACCAGAGTGCAGGAGGCATGCCTGGTGGGTTCCCAGGGAGTGGAGCAGCCCTACCTGGAGGTGCTTCTTCTGGACCCACCATTGAAGAGGTTGATCAGACACACCAGAAGAAAGAGCGTTCTACACAGCTTTCCAAAAATTGAAGGACTCAAATTTCTAGCTAAGGCAGTAGCAGTTTAAAAGTATCATTTAAAGCTACTGTGTAAATCTGGGCATTCTGAATACTTGAATGTGGTGTAATGGAAATGTAAATTTTAAAGATCTTCCCTGCCCCTAGGCTAATGTGCACCTGAAGCCTGGGGTGGGAGGCTTGTTTTTCAGTAGATACTTCTTGATTGGCCAGTGAGTCAATAAGGTTGTTACATTCTCTGAGCCAGGAGAAGGCTATATAAGCCCTGATGTGTAGCTTTGTTTTGGGACTCACTTTGAGAAGTGTTTTGTGATTTGATCTGAATTCTGGGAAGCCGTTGTTGAGAGTCCCCCGGCTTTGAAAAACCCAGAATGTGGAAACCCAGATGTTGACTGGGTATGGATGTAATGGTTGGACAGTTTGGAAAGCTGTCTACTTGATGTTTCTGTCTTGATAATTCTGCCTGTATGCTTTGAGGTTCAGGGTGCTGACCTTTTCTCCTGAACAAGGTAAACTATATATGTCTGACTGATTAAAGTAAGCTTGTTAACCCATTTTGAGTTGCTTTCCTTTAACAAAGCAGATCCAAGAACCTGTGTGAGCAGGCACCCTGGGGACACTGGGGTGCTTGCTGCTACATGTGGGCAGAGAGAGAGAAGTGAACAACATTGCACTTTATCAGTACTGTAAACAAGTGGAAATGCAATTGTCCTGGAGAATAAAATCTATTTAAAAATAGCACCATAAAAAAAAAAAAAGATTACTTTGGAATCTATATGAAGGATAGACTTAAGACAGGAAAACAATTGGGAAGATATTAGAATAATTTAGACAAAAGGCAATGGTGGCCTGGATTAGGATAGCAGAAGTGTGAAAAAGAAGAATTTAAGAATTTCTGAGATAAAATCACCAGAACTTGGCAATTGGCTGAGTATGGAAGGTTTAGTCAAAGAGAATTTCTAGATTTTGAGGATAATGGTACCATCCACAGAGATAGAGACTTGTATGATCTCTTGAAGATCTCTAATCAGTTTAAAGGCTTTGAAGCCCCCAATTAAGTGTCAGCTTCTCAGTCTCTTGGTAGAGTTTGTGATTGGGACTGCTCAGTGAGATGGGTATATCAGCTCTCAGAAAACTGAAACATGGATGGGCAGAGGATACTGGGTCAGTGGGAAAGCCAGTAAATTCTGGCTCTGCTTCTTCCCAATGAAATCTGGAGAAGAGAAGAAATGGAGCCAGTGGTTTCCAAGGCCATCATCTTGTAATTAGGACAGTGACGCCCAATGGGAATTATAAAGGTTTGGTAGGGTAATTTAGACCATATTTTGAAAAGCAATGATCTAACCCTACTTCTTGTCATTTCAAGATTTTTTTTTACACTCTAGTTTTCTGCTTACATAGCTGGAAAAAATTTTTTAAATTTAAAAAAGAAATTATTATGCAAAATGGTAACCTTGAAAAAATAAGAATAAGTTTGAGTCAGGATAGCATTTTAGAGGACCTCTTGATATTATGAAATACTATTTTAAAGTACTTTCTCTGTTTTGATTTTTAACTATTTGACATCTTGTAATATCTGTATAAAAACATTTACCTAAAATTTTCCATTGGGCATACATAGTTTTTTTTTTCTTCAACGGGAAAACTAAATAACTCAAAAGTTAGTTTAAAATGATTCATTGGCATTCTGTACAGTATTCATATTCTGAATTTTTCAGCTAAGAAAAAATGACTGCAATCAAGCATGCATTACAAAGAGATATTTTCACTCCAAATGATGAACGTTTACTGAGCATTGTGAATGTCTGCAAAGCAGGGAAAAAGAAGAAAAACTGTTTTTTGTGTGCCACAGGTGGGTATTTCAATTTATAGAAAATATTCTTTTGATGTCATTTATTTTTTGTAAGGGAAATTTATTCTTCATATTAAACCTCATTTTTACTGTAATTTTTGAAGTTGCAGCTGCAGCCAGTTAATTTTCCATTACTTTGCATAAAAGAAAAATGCTCTTTTTAAGGTTTAAATACAAAGGTATAGAAGTATTCAGAAGGCAATGGTGTAAGTTTAAATTCTTGATTACGAAGTAAAAATTTCAGTACCATCTTACCCATCCATTTAAAAATGTGTAAGATATCCTTGACATATGGAGACTACTTGGGCAGTATATATATATACACACACACACACACACACACACATTAGAAGGATATAAGGTCAAAAAATTATTATTAAAGTACTTATGTATTTTACTCAACAGTGACAACTGAACGACCAGTACAGGTGAATGTGGTGAAAGTGAAGAAATCTGATAAGGGAGACTTCTACAAAAGACAAATTGCTTGGGCCCTGCGAGATCTTGCTGTGGTGGATGCCAAAGATGCCATTAAAGTATGTCTTTATTCTTAGCACTTTGACCTGGGCTTGCTTATGAAATGCCATGCACTTTATAAGAAAATTTTATGTCTTCGAGGCTTATCTAAGCTTGTCTTTTCTGTGGCTACTGTCCCATGGGAACTAAGAATGATTGATTTAAAAAACATTCATTCTTCCCTGTCTTCTGCCTCACCACAGCTACTGACAAATATTAACTGCTATTTAACTTATGTTATAGTTGGGCTTTTAAAATATTTTTTTAAAATAATTGGCTTTAATAATTTAATTTTCCCAAAATTATTTTCTGGTGTAATTTTTGTTAATAAATTATTTTCTAGTGTAATTTTGTTAATAAATCTTTTCTATTTGGTATTTTTCTTTCCTTCCCCTTGTCTTCCTATCTTCTTTTCATGCTGTCATGTATGCTGTGTTATACTTTATTCCAAAAGATTTGACTTTTTCCCGTTTCCTAAAGCTACTCTGGCTATAATCCTGATATCCAGCAAAATTCATGTAAACTAAAGCAAGTGGACTCTTCATATTCCCAGTCTTTAATACAGTTCCTGGGAAATAGTTAGCACTTAATAAATGCTTGTTGACTAATTTATCCATATATTTTTGTTAATCATATAGTGTTTAGAATTTTAAGTTATTACATACATTATGCTAATATAACAATTTCATATAATGCTGTTATATTTGTTACTATAAGAGAATGTTACGAATGTGTGGATTTTTTTTCAGTGGTTTTGTTATATTGTCAAATTATACAACTATGTATTATACAGTATTTTACTCAAGAGTCATGTATAATTCACCAGTATGGCTAAATGGCAATTAATGAGAAAGTAGTATCCAGTTATTTTTTGAATTAAATTCAGTTTGACAAATATTATTAAATGCCTACTGTACAACTCATTGTCAGGCAATGGGAAGAGATACATATATTAACTAAAACATAGTTTATCTCTACTTGTAGTTTACAATCCTGTCTGCTAGATACATTGATTTAGTTAAAGTCACTGTTTAATTTTTTTTTCCCCTACAAGGAAGGGAGATTAATCTTTTTATACTGTTACCTTTAGTTGGGTTAAGAAATGACGGATTTATGACTTTTTTTGGAAGCCATCAGGGTTAAGTGACTTGCCTAAGGTCACACAGCTAGTAAGTGTCTGAGGCAGGATTTGAACTCAGGTCCACAGCACTCTATTGATTGCACCACCTAGCTGCCTCAAATTCAAGTTTTTAAAAAGCAAAGTACTGCAAAAATAAAAATATCATTGTGGTGGCATTTGAATTGTTAGATTCAAGACAAAAAGTACAAGTACTTAGGCACCTATAATACATATGTTCCCCATCTCAAACATCTAATAAAGGGAGGAAGGATGCCATATATAGAGGGCCAGTCTACTAACAGGAATCAAGTACTACCTCTGAAACATATTAGCTGTTTGACTGTGGGCAAGTTACTTAACATCTCCCTGAATCTTAGGCAACTCATTGAGATGAAGTTACAGATAGTTTGGCAGTTTGTATCACTGGAGGGAGTTTGCATCCTAGGAGTTAATTATGGGTCCAAATTTTTTTTTAAAATCTAGTGCCTCATAATATAAATCATCTATATTTTTATGAGGGTAACATCAAGGTTTAGGTAAATTTACTCTTTGCTACAAGCATATATTGATAAAAATTACAGAAAAATAAATAATTTATAAAACATATGAAATATAATGCAAATAGAGATGGACCTTTTTTATCTGAATGAATGATTTTTATCTGCATGAATTCTTAACATGGGAAAATGTTGTTCATCTGCATGCTTACCAGGAAAGCACAGAGATCTTTTCAGGAGAATTTAGGTAGAGAATAGAAACGGGATTTTTTTGTTTTTTGATTTTTTTTTAAATCTCAAAAGAATCTGAGGCAAGTAAAGTAAGCTTTAGTAGTTTTATGGTTTTCTGTTTACGATCTTCTCAGAAACATATAACCCACCTTTATTAAAAATTCATATTAATTCCTAAACTTTTTTTCTCTTCATTAGTTCTGTACTTTGTAACCTCATTGGCAATTTACTCACTTTGCTGAATGCCTAAAAATGCTTCCTCACACCTGACAACTCACTGCTACAAAAGGGCTTCCTCACTGCTACAAAAGGGCTTTTTTTTTCTTTTTATGTAGACACCAGTGCATTCTGTGTGTACATATATAAAATGTTTATGTATATGCTAACCTTAGCCATTTGGTATCATACATGGATCTGTTGAGTATTGCAGCTGGAACACTCAGCTTTTTTGTGGCACTATGGGAAATATTCCCAGTAAAGCTATCATTTCCCATAAAGTTTTGTTTCAGTTGCCAAATATTCTTACATTTTGCTAGCCCTATTGCAAGTATCTTTTCATTGGTAAGTACAGATTTTTAATTTTTGTGACTATCTATTAAGCTTAAATATCTCCTTATTAATCTACAGATAACTATTATGTGAATCTTGTTGTATAAAATTAGATCCTGTCTCTGGTACATCATAGCTATGTATGTTAAAAGTCTGATATAAGAGGTGGCCAGTGAGTAAGAGCACTGGCCCCAGGGTCGGGATGACCTGGGATCGAATCCGGGCTCAGACACTTAGTACCCACCCAGAAACACCTTGCCATGTAACCTTGAGCAAGTTACTTAACCCCAGTTGCTTAAAAAAAAAAAGTCTTATATAGTATGTGTCTTAAAAAGGCACGATTCAATCATTATTATTCAACATAAATATTAAAAAGGGGTTTCTTCTGTATTTGCCACCTTTTTGCTTCATGAGAACTTAAAGAAATAGTGTTTTAAAAAATCTCTGAACTTTTAAAAATGTGAAACACTATGTGTTCATATGTTCTTGTTTCATATTGTTCTCAACAAGCACATTATTGGTGGAAAAAATATTAAAGACAAAGATTACTGTCTAGCTGTTGTAGTTGCACCTCATAAGAGTATCTATACTTTAATGGAGTCACCAAAATTCTAAGGTTTGGTATTCAGCTTACTGACCTCCAAAGGCTTTTCCAACTCCAAATCTGTGATGCTATCAATGCCCAGATCCAGATAAACACATTATTTGTATTTTTATGTCCTATACACCTTATCAACTGGAAAACTCCAGAAACAAGTTTTATTTTCATTGTCCCTCAGAAGAAACTAGTGCTTAACAGACAGGTTTTGGTGATCCAAATTAACTTTTATATAATCAGAGGAGCAATAATCTTACACTTTAGAGAAAAGAGATGGCCCGATCATAGGGATTGAAGAAGTGATTTTTCTTTTCCCAGTGTCTGCCCTTTAATATTAATTTGTGGGTTTAAGGTATATAAAAGGTAAACTATTTGAAGTAGCTTGAGTTATTTGAGTTAGCCCAAACCTTTGAACTAAAAATTGAACTCTTCATTTCCCATATGTTCTAAATGACAATTTTTCTTTTTTTTTTTTTAAGCTTGTGTGTGTGTGTGTGTGTATTTGGAAGGGGGGAAGGCAGGGCAATTGGGGTTAAGTCACTTGCCCAAGATCACAGAGCTAGTAAGTGTTAAGTGTCTGAGACCTCATTTGAACTCAGGTCTTCCTGATTCCAGGGCCTGTGCTCTATTCATTGCACCAACTAGCTGCCCTGGAAAAAAGAAAAAAAAATGTATTTTATGTAAAGGTTTTTTTTGTTGTTGTTGTTTTTTAGCAATCGGGGTTAAGTAACTTGTTCAAGGTTACATGGCCAGTTATTTCTGGGTGTGATGCTGAGTGTCTGAGCCCGGGATTCGATCTCCAGGTCGTCCCAATACTGGAGCCGGTACTCTTACTCGCTGAGCCACCTGGCCGCCCCTAAGCAATTGGGGTTAAGTAACTTGCTCAAGGTTACACGGCCAGGTGTTTCTGGGTGGGTGCTAAGTGTCTGAGCCCGGGATTCGATCTCCAGGTCTTCTCAACACTGGAGCCGGTGCTCTTACTCGCTGTGCTACCTGGCCGCCCCTGTAAAGGTTTTTTTTTTAAAACAATGTTTTCATTGTAGTTTTAATTCAGTGTCTTTTCTGAGTTATTAACATCAACAAATCACTTCTTTAGTTTTAAAATGCAATTAATAAGACTAATTCCTACCTAAAATATTGCTTTTCTTTGTGTTAGAGTATATCTCCATTATCTACATAGTGATAATGAAAAAGTCAATGATCACAAAAATTTTTTTTCCATTTGTATTTATTTGTAGGAGAATCCTGAATTTGATTTACATTTTGAAAAAATATACAAGTGGGTTGCCAGCAGCACTGCAGAAAAGAATGCATTTATTTCCTGTATTTGGAAATTGAATCAGAGATATCTTCGAAAGAAAATTGATTTCGTCAATGTTAGTTCACAACTTTTAGAAGGTAAAAGTCCAGCTAATGTTTATGCATAAAATCAAATATATTATAAATATGTGTTTTTGCTTTAATTATTTAAATGAAAAACTAATTTAATTTAGGTAGTAGGTTTCTTATGTTCAGCATGTGCTTCTAGAATAATATCTAATTTCGATCAAGTATTCAAGTTGTTTAATTAGGTAATACAAAAGTCTTAATGTAACTAAAATTTAAAGATATACTAAAGGAAATTTTACTTCTAAAAATCTTTTATATTAAGAAATAGTGGGAGAAAACAGCTTAAGCCTTGAGGATATAAGTTTGAATTATCTTCTTTATCTTTATTGAAGAAAGTAGTTGAAATAAGTTATTGCAGAGACGAACAAAGAGCTAAAGTTCAATAAAAGTCTATTGCTTTCCCTGGCCCCCACTACAAATTGCATTAAAAGTGGAAATTGGTAACTTCATACTCACTGGACTCTGTCCCTTTCTTTTGAATTGTACTTTTTTACCACTCCTTCTCTATAATCATTATGAATTTTCCTTTACATATAGTAAACTTTCACTTCACCATTTATTGGCTGCTTTTTAGTTAGTGAGGTAGAAACTGGCAATGGATTTATGGCACATAATGCCTTAGTTTTGAGGGAAAGTTTAAGGGCTCCTACATGTGGAAGTGGGAGAAAATGAGTTAGTCATCTTTCCTAGGAGTCCAATATGGGCCAAAAAGTTGATCTTAAATCTTGAATACCTAAAATGAGCTTTGCTCCAACCCTCATTTTACAGATGAAGAAACAGGCCCAGGAAAGTTATGTAATTTGCCTGAGACCACACAGTGAATTATTATCAGATTAAAATTTCTCCATCTCTTCTAATTTCTAGTCCAGAGCTTTCTTCTACTGTCCCATATATCTCTTCTTCATAGTAGAAGCTAGCAGTTCTCTAGGATGTGGTTTACTAATTATAAAAAAAAGTGTTTTAGGGGCAGCCAGGTATTACAGCAAGTAAGAGCACCGGCTCCAGTGTTGAGAAGACCTGGAGATCGAATCCCGGGCTCAGACACTTAGCACCCACCCAGAAACACCTGGCCATGTAACCTTGAGCAAGTTACTTAACCCCAATTGCTTAGGGGCGGCCAGGTGGCTCAGCGAGTAAGAGCACCGGCTTCAGTGTCAGGATGACCTGGATCAAATCCGGGCTCAGATACTCAGCATCACACCCAGAAATAATAACTGGCCATGTAACCTTGAGCAAGTTACTTAACCCTGATTGCTTTAAAAAAAAAAAGTGTTTTAAACTTGGCATGAAATCAGCTCTTAATACTATAGGAATGGAAAAATTGTTTCCTAATGTGTCATTTAAAATAACCTAACATTAACATTTCACTTTTCAATGTGGACTTAACTGTCTTACTTACTGTGTTGTGAACAAACTTTCTTGTTTGTTCCTTAAACTTAATAGGTAAATAAATGATAAACTCCACAGAACAGTGATTCTCAGATGATTCAGTTCTTGTTACACCTGCCTTACCTTTCCACCACAGTACAGTCTTAACAGAACCATTGGGAAGAGAGCTGTTGATTTTAATAGGACTTTGTAAGGCTCCACTTCTTATTAAAATCATAACCAAATAAGGCCAGAAACAAAAGTGAAGACATCATAAATATTAACACTACAAGAGATAAGCCTAAAGAGTACCTGGAGAACTATAGGGACATATTTTGAGAACTACTCATTCATCAGCCTTAAATGGAAATTTCTGTTTTCACTGAGTTCAGGGTGTAGCTTTCAACTCCCTAAATGCCTACATACTTGATATGATTGAGTACAAATCTTGTTATTCTGAAATCATGATGTTTCATCTCCTTGAATTAATACCTGGGTAGCTTATACAAACAATTTACAGAAATTCAACTTTATGTAAAGAATTATGAAAGAAATCTGCATTCCAAAAAAAACCCACTTTTGTTAACTTTATTGTACAGTACTGTGCTCTGTCTCCATGCCGGCCTAGAATCTGCCTGGCTTGGTGTTCTGCAGCCTCCCATTCTACTCCCTCAGTCCATCCCCCCAAAAAAACCCCAAAACCCACCCAAGCGAAAGCAGAACCAACATGCTGAGAGACTGAAGAGATTCCTGCCACTGCATGGCAGGGGGCATTGGTTTGAGACCTCAGGGTGCTGAGAGAGGAGACTTGCTCTGCTTGGCCCATCCACCCATGTGTCTTGTCACCATGTGACATCATTGCTTGGGTACCTCATGTTTGTACCTGACCCCTGCATGTTGCCCTTCCATTACTGTCTCTGTCCATGCCAGGCCCCAACATATTTCTATTCTGCCCTCAACCCTGCATGTTTTTCCTCCTGCTCTTGCTTCTTTGTCCCTGGCCTTCATGTGTCCTTGAACCATGTGCCAACCCCCTTACTCCACAGTACTCTACTTCATCTTTTCTCCCTTTCTCCTTATACATGTGGGCAGATTCACATTATGTAAAAATCACTTTACCTAGAGGTCTGCTGAATGGTCCACTTACATAAGGCAAGAACTATAGTTTTCTTTTTTAAGAAAACTGTTCACAGGCAAATAGGTGGCACAGTGAATAGAGTACCAGTCCTGGAGTCAGGAGGACCTGAGTTCAAATTCACTTCAGACACATAACACTAGCTGTGTGACCTTGGGCAAGTCACTTCACCCCACCTGCCTTGCCTTCCCTCTGCCAAAAGAAAAAAAACAAAGCACTGTACTCTTTGCAATAGTGTAGTAACTAGCTGATCTTTATAATTGGTTTTTTAAAAAATTATTATTAAGTTTTATTGATATTTTGTTTTTTACACTGATAATTTCCCAAACTATACTTCCCCTTACTGAACTCTCTCTCTCTGTTCTAATAAGGAAGAACAGTTTAGCTAAATGGACCGAAAGATTATTTCTGATGGTTTATGTTACCCACATAATCTCCTATCTCTCTATTGAGAAGGTTAAGTGTTTCATCATCTGTTCTCTGGGTCCAAGATTGTTCATTGCAACTAACATGACTTAACCTGCTTTTTAAAATTTTCCCTACTTTCTTTACATGATCATTTTAGAGTTAACTTATCTTTAAGCTAGATGAGTCTTAATGCACTTAATATATCAACACTAAATGAAATTACATGAATTGTTATTCTTTGGAGAAATTATACAAAAGATTCATGCTGAGGAATTGTGGCTTTCTAAGAATATACAGTTTTGAAATAGGAATTTGTTAAGAGAGGAAGTTGTTTAAGTTTTCCTGTTGTTCTTTAAATGATGCATTTATTCTTTATTCAGTTAAATAAAAGATTTTTATTTGAATCCTTAAAATCTAGTCTCATCTAATCCTGAGTGTGCTCATTGAATTGCTTCAACCTTGTTCTTTCTAATACAACTGGAATCTATTGTGGCTACCCCATTGTCAAGTAGTTACTATGTGAAGAATTTGTTCTTTGTGCGGAAATAGCTGGGCAAGACTCTAAAATGATATAAATGATCTATTTATTAGATTTTTTTCCTCCTAAGAACAAGAAATCCCATATTTTTATAGATCTATTAAGAAACAACAGTTAGAGAAGTAAAAGGAAAATAAGTCTATAGTCAATTTCTGAATATATTTATGTTTTTATATGGGACTTATATTATTTCCGAAAATAATTTGAGTTGTTCAGAATGCTAAGAAGAGTTTTTGACCTTTCCGTTCATTTAGTAACCTCCCCTTATGATTGAATATTAAATTGTCTTTGAAACATTATGTTACCATGAAGTTCAAATGAGTTACAGTGCAGTATTTAAAAAAAAAATACACATTAAACCTGTATACTTTGCCACCCAGCTAATATTCTTTGCTTACTTTCCTCTGCTTCTTTCATACCTTTTTATTCTCCAGAACTGCCTAAAGTTACAGAAGGTGCGTAACACCTTTTCTTTTTCTTCTGTATAATTTTAACTATTTACCATTTGATGTTATGTATTGTTGGTTGCATATTTTATGAAATTGTGTGTAGGGACAAGGTCATTGCTATAAAATCCATAGTGCAACATCATTAATGACATTTTCATCATTGGCCTCTAAAGGATTATTTCTAATGAAGGAAAAGACTGCTATAACAGTTAACTTCATCATCTGAAGAATTTGTTAAAATGCCTGTTTGTATAAAGTACTGGCTAGAATGGTTTAGGCAGTCTTTATCCATATGTGGTTATCAGTTATATGTGGCAATTTAATTTTCCCATTATAAAGTTAAGATGATCTCAGTAAAGTAACTCCCTGTTCAGAATATATCAAATCCCATTTACCTAAGTGTTTTTTTTATAACAATTTATAGCAGAAACTTTAGCCTTTAGGTAGAATTCACTTCATTTGTCCTCATTTTGAGCACTTAAATCTTGTATTGTTTTATGTTTGTTTTTGTTTCAGGTTTTGTTTTTTGGTCTGTCTTGGTGGTCAATAATAAGCTTATACCATGTATCAAAGGTCACATTTACCCAGATGTCCTTCTTATACAAATTAACACTTTATATCTGAATAATATTAGGGTCACTCAGAGCTTTTTATTTAAATTGGAAGCTACCCATCAAGTATACAGAAATGAAATGCTGTGGTTTTTAACCTTTAAAAATCTCCAATTGTGTTGCTTTCCTACCATGTTCTTAGTATGTTTATACAATTGACTAGAGATAATGATTTCCAAGTATTTAGGTTCCCTCAAATATTTTAACTGATAACATTATCCAGAAATTATCCCAAAATTTTATATTATAAAACACCAAGGACACCTCTTTTCATTTTTTAAATTCCTCAAATTCATGTTATTGTTACTCTTATTGTCTATGTGAAAATTTCTTCAGCAGGCCCATAGAAATTTTAAAGTTGTATGTAAAATGTCATTTAAATGTGTAAAAAGAAAGTTCATTTACCATGTTCGAAGCCTAAGATATACTCTAAGAGATTGGTACTATAGTAAATCTCTCAGTTCTTGTTTACTATTATTTCAAAAAGTAGGCTAAGATACTTTTCATATGTTCAGAATTTACAATCAGTGTTTTTAATTAAGGTATAGTAACTATCTGAGGTAAGAAAATGGGGTTTTCAGATTTCAGCCATGGCTTTTGAATGTCATGACTAAAACTTAATATTTGTAAATTAGTGATTTTAGTTTTATGTTTTTTTTTTTAATTTGTGTCTTTTTATGTAGTGCTTCATCTCCATAGGATATAAAGTGTTTTACAAAAATAATGTTTTTTGATTTGCTTCTATTGACTGTGAATTATTCTTTTTTTTTTTTTTTTTACTACTACTGAATATGACCTTTGCTTACAGCTGATCCTATCTAGGCTCAAGTAAATTACTATTATTTCTACTTCTTATTTTTGGCTTCCATAATTTCGATTTTTCCTTCACTACTCTTTAAGAGTCTGTTCCAAGTGGAGAGAATCAGAGTGTGACAGGAGGGGATGAAGAAGCTGTAGATGAGTATCAAGAGCTAACTGCAAGAGAAGAGCAGGATATCGAGATAATGATGGAGGGCTGTGCATATGCAATCTCTAACGCCGAAGCTTTTGCCGAAAAGTTATCCAGGGAGCTGCAGGTGTTAGACGGGGTAAGGATTTCTTGTGAAGTATGAAGTACTAACATTCAGTGGATCGAGAAGCCTGGTTTTATGTGTGTGTGTGTGTGTGTGTGTGTGTGTGTGTGTGTGTGTGTGTGTGTGTGTGTGTGATTGCCTTTGAGTATTTAAGGCTTTATAACTTGATCATTACCTCTTTCATGAACTTACCCAGCTATTTCAGAGTAGGCACACAAAATATTTCCTTGGTGCCATTTGTCTTATATTATTGTTGTTGTTAAAAGGCAAAATCTTTACAGGGAACAAAGCCAATGAGAAGCGATTGTCCAGGTTTCCATTTTATGAAGAGATACTTTATATGGCATGAGAAGAGAAGGGGGAAGGAAGAAAGGCAGAGATAAATATCCCAGGGCTTTTTGATAGGAGTCATAAGAAAAAGTCTGTGCAAAGGAGTATCTTTTGGGTTGGAGAAAATGGGGATAGACCCTCAGCTAAAAGAAATGAGGGACCTATAGAAAGAACGGCTTTTGTGAAAAACTTTGTGGGAGCAGGAGATTTGTGGAGAATAGTAAAAAAGGCACAAAATTTAGAGTCAATGATTTGCTACCTACTTTTTCTGTGGTAAATCACATAATCTTTTTGGACCTGAGTTTCTGTGTTTATAAAATGGAGATGATTAGAAAACTTAACACAAAGAGAAATCATACATGACTCCATCTGAGCTTGTAAGGTATCATCTGTGGAGGAGTGCTCTAGGGATTTGGGTTTTGCCCTTTGTGTTCATTTGATCAGAGATCGCAGATTTAGAGATAAAAGGACCTTAGAGAAATCCAGCCCCCTTACACATGAGGAAAATGAGGTTAAGTGACTTGCTGAAGATCACATGAGTTATGTGTGGTAGAACTGGGTTTGAATCCGGGTGCTCCAATTCCTGATCTCTGACACTTTCACTAATACTATGCTGCTCTGGTGCCAAGTAGATAAAGGCCTATATGACTTGCTTATTAAATTTACAGGTGAAACAAGACTAGCACACTGGATCAATCAGTAAACAACACTTAATAAATATCTTAATAGTTAATGGGCTGCCTTTTGAGTAACTGGAGATCTTCAGGTAGATGACCAGTTGTTGGATACATTGTAGAAGAAATTCTTGTTCAAGTTTAGTTAGATAGATAATATCTGAGATCACTCCCAAATCCATGATTCTATGAAGATAAAATACAATAACATACATAAAAGACTTTGTAAATCACAAGAAGCTATATAAATGTGAGCACTCATAATAGAGTCATATTAATGATTTCCCCATCTTTCAGAGTATGTTTTTGAGCTAAGTCTTATTTTAAAAAAATGATGTATCTAAGTATAAAGTGTAGAAGTATTCATAGAATCATGAAATGTTAGAAGAGACTTTAGAGGAAAAATAGTTCAACATTTACATAAAGAATTAATTCTTTCTATTGTATCCATAAGTGCTCATCCATCTTTTGCTGAAATGCCTTGAATTCACTTCTTCACAAAGCAGCAGCCCTTGCATTTTTGGATAGCTCATTTGTTATGAAGTTTTTCCATATGTTAAGTAAAAATCTGATTCACTCTTAACTTTTTTATGTTGGTATGAGTTCTGCCTTCTGGGGCGAATCCTAGAAAAATCTAATTCTTCTTCCACTTGACAGCCCTTCAGGTATTGAAGGCAGCAATCGTGTCCTGCCTCCTCCATAGTCAACATCCCCAGTTCCTTCGTGAGATCCCCTGGATAATCACTTCCTGACAGAATACTTTGAATTTGATCTGACCAATGCAGGACAGATCCTTTATAAAGCAAATGGTTAAAGTAAGAGACGACTAACCATTATCAAAAATAAGTAAACATACAAAAGAAGGAGTAAGGTTACATTTGAAACCATAAATATATGCTATATATTTTAACAAAGGAGAATCTCTTTCAAAAAAGTATATTTTATGTCTGTTCAGATGACACAAAGTTCCTTGACAGATGGATTCAGTCAACTTTAACAGTTTTTGTCCATACCAAACAAGGCATAAATCAGGGAGACGTCTCTGTTGTGAAGGATGGATTGAGATGCTCAGAGTTCAAGTGAAAGAGACTTCCTCCAGATTAGGGGTTGTGAACCATTTTTGTGTCATGGACCCCTTTGACAAGATGGTGAAATCTGGACCTCTTCTCAGAAGAGAATTTTACATAAAATACATGGGATTACAAAAAAAACCAGTTATATTAGTTATCTCTAATATGAATATATAATAGTTATCCAAATATTAAAAAAATTAACAAGTTCATGGACTCCAGGCTAATTAAGAACCCCTGCTATGGATGAGACTCCTGGTTTTAGGGGATAATGTAATAATTTCATTAAACTCCAGAGTATTACACAGTCTCTTTAGCCTGTTCCATGACCACTTAAGAGGGCTTCTCCACATAGGAAAAAGCAAATGGATGAAAAATGTATATTACCATGACCAAGAGTACAGCTAAATATACAGTTAATTGAGTTAAGTCCATCAGTGCCTCTGTCTTGGGGAAGGGGAAGGGAGAAGACGGGAGGGAAATCCTGTCCATAGACACCTGACTGGTCCTCAATGAAGGTGGAGGGAGCAAGCAACCTGGGTTGCCTTTAAGAAACTGTACACTATATCTAGAGACTCTAAGCTGCTCCCTGTCACAGGGATCAGCCTATTGAACAGTATTCTTCTGATGATGCTATTATGTGTTCTTCATTTTCGAGGGGGACCATGACATTAGGGAGATGATGACATGACTTGCAGTTGACTTTGATTTGAGTGAGGGAGGACAGTACAAGGTCACCTGCCTCACTTTCTCTTCCAGAGCCATCTGGGTCCAGTGGCCAGATACTCGTCAGAACTGGAGATGCCCCAGGATACAGTGGAAGGCCTTGGCCCTTTTAGGCTAAGGTCTTTTTGGGTTCTCACTTTGAGTGAGGTACCACCCTCACCACTTAATGGCTATATTTTGGGCCCTCCTGGCTCAGAGTGAATCAAAATAGTAACTGTTCCTCTTTTGGCCAGCAACCCTGAGGGTCTTGCCCTCCTGGTTTGATTTTTTTTTTTTTATTTAAGGGGCCATCCTTTGACTCATTTCTTAAAGAGGCCTATTCACTGAATGGGTATTGTGAGGTAATCCTCACTGATGATACTATAGCAAAAAGTAAAACACTATAATCTATTTCTCACCTTTTTTTTGTGGGAATACTCTAAAATATTAACTGATAGTCTTTTAATTTATGCTTTTAATCACATTAAGGAAAGATTTTTCTATCCTTTATTTTAGTATTTTTTTTTAGCATGTGTTGCATTTTTAAGGCCTTTTTTACAACTAATGACAGAATGATAAAGTCTTTATTTTTGCCATTATTGATATAATGTTGGTTATTTGTTTTAGAATCTTAAATTCATTAACCTAGAACTATATATAGTATTTTCTGATATTTTTGTTCATCTCTTTTCTAAGGCCAATACCGTGTTCAAGTTCAATATAGGAATGAAATGAGGCATTCATTTGTCATTCAACAGTTAACAAAATGAAGTTAAGGATAAATCCAGCAGTTAGGTTGGGTAGATAGACATGTTCCCCCTTCATTTCTACATGGAAACATATCTGTTCAGCAGGGCAGGGTGAAGACTTCCAAGATTTGGGGACATCCATCAGATCTGAAGGGTATTGTGGGCCTCTTTATGCCCTTAGGTGACTAGGAAGCTATGTCAAAGGCAGTGTGAACATTAGCCACATGAGCCAGTCAAATCCCAAGAAAAGCTTTGTCACCTTCAAGGGAAAAAATCTAGCTTAACCTATGTGGTAAAGGGGAACCTTGGTAGATAGTGATCTATCACAGTCATGGTGAGCTCCTCTTTTACACTTCTAATTTTGGTAATTATTGCTTTCTTTTAAAAAAAGATTAAACTTGGCACAGCTATGTGCACAGTGAATAGAGCACCAGCCCTGGAGTCAGGAGGACCTGAGTTCAAATTAGGCCTCAGACAATTGACACACTAGCTGTGTGACCTTGGGCAAGTCACTTAACCCCAATTGCCTTGCCTTCCCCCTCCAAAAAAAAAATCTAGAATTGCTAATTGTTGACCATTTTTCTGGAATACCTCTTGGTTTTACATATATATATATATGTGTGTGTGTGTGTGTGTGTATATATATGTGTGTGTGTGTGTATATATATATAATTTTTTTTTAGTTTTTGGCCATATTAATTTCAAATACTGCCTTGATTATTTCTCTTTAATTTTTTGTTTTGATTTATTGCTTTGTTCTTTTTCCTAAGTTTATAAAGTATACACCCATTTCAAGAAATAAAATAAAGTATATACCCATTTCACCAAGTTTCACTTTGCTTTCCTGACATAAGCATTCAACACTGTAAATTTGCCTTTGAACAATAATATTGTACATTCCATAGAATCTAATATGTAGTATATATAGTCTTCTTTTTTTTAAATTCTTTTCCATCAAGGTTCTATTTAATAAATTATTTTAGTTCATCTGTTGGCCTGTCATTTAACTTTTCATGTCTTTATTCACTCTTAAGCTTATTTCATTACTTATCTTTAGTATATAAAGTTTCTGCTTTTCCATATTTACCTATACCTAATTTGTGATTATGCACATTATCAATTTTTATATTTGTTCCATGGGTATATAAAGATTTCTTCTTTAATACCAGAATTGCCTAAGATGTAAACATTACCTTTTTAAAAATGGAAGGAACTTGGAGTGAGAAAGTGTGATAGAATACTTTTTTAAAAAGAAGAAAAGAAAGAACAGAGCATCTATGAATCATTTAAAAAATTAAGAGAGCAGAAGGAAGTTCAGAAAGGGACAAATAAACAGGACATTTTTGGAACTGCTATGTTAAATTTAAAATACATTTTAAAATGCCAAGCTGGACATAATGGAGGGGGAAAACAGAAGGAAACAATTTATGGAATATTCAGAATGAAGAACAGTTTAAAATTATAATGAATAGTAGAATTTTAGAACCAGATGGAACCTTACAATTCATCTAGGCAAAGTCATTTAAAAAAAATTTGAAGGAATTACAAGACCCAGAGATGTCTGTTAGCTAGTGAATGGCTCCACTTGAATTATATGTCTATTGAATCATTTTTAACTAAATTTTGCATTAATATCATCCTTGTCAAACATGACATTAGCCTAAGTTCCAGTGGAGGAAGAGCTGAAGAGAGCCCAAGCTGTATTAATCAGAATAAAAGAAGGAAAGAAGGAGCTCGGTAATAAGCATTTCTGTGTCTCAGTAATAAACTTTATTTCTTCATTCTAGCCTTATGCAGAGCACTCTGCTAGGCTCCATCAGGAAACATAAGATATGAAAGGATTTTTCATTCTATTTGGAGAGAAAAAAAAATCTGAAATGCCACAAAAACAGTTATTATGCAAAAGAGTGTTTCAGATTAAAATGTAATTGGTCAATGTTTAACAAAATAAGTATTATAGGAAACAGATAATGTTAATTAATAATGTTAATTTATTCCTAAGTCATTATGAAGTCTGTTTCTTTTTTACTTTGACACCACTCATTTAATGGTTCCTTCAGATGTGCTCCTTTACTTTGTAGGCAAACATCCAGTCAATCATGGCCTCTGAGAAGCAGGTGAACATCCTGATGAAGTTGCTGGATGAGGCTCTTAAAGAGGTGGATCAGATTGAACTGAAACTGAGCAGCTATGAAGAAATGCTACAGAGTGTAAAAGAACAAATGGATCAGATCTCAGAAAGCAATCACTTAATTCATCTCAGCAACACTAATAATGGCAAGCTCCTCTCAGAGATAGAATTCCTCGTGGTGAGTAGGCTAATAAATTACACCTTCCAGCGCCAACTGCTGAGGGCCATTAGTAAACATTTGCTCAGTTCCACTATAGGAAAGAACTTTTGATCAGTCATGGTTAGATTGAATAATATGTTAAATCTAGTATCAGTATATTGCCTGAAGTTACATGTATTTAACCTTTATATTTTACATGCATTCCAGAACCACATGGACTTGGCAAAAGGTCACATAAAAGCTCTTCAGGAAGGAGATCTTGCTTCTTCTAGAGGCATTGAGGCCTGTACTAATGCAGCTGATGCCCTTCTACAGTGTATGAATGTAGCTCTTCGTCCAGGTAGCATACTTCTTAACTCAAATTTGTACAGATATTACATCAGTTATTTTTTGTTTAATCTTAAACCAATGACTTGATAGGAAATGAAATGATTCATTCATCTGTTGTGGTACAGTGGATAACAGCTATCAGGTTTCACTATTCTTTTCACATGCTTCTGCTGTCTTGAATTTTTCAAACCAGTCCCTAATCTACTTTACACTGACATTGTTAGCCAGTGTAAGCACAGTGCTTTTCATTATTAGTTTAATTTGATTGATTTATTGATTGATAAGAAGGGGAAAAAATTTAGAGCCTCTTGTTTCCAGCCTAAATGAATCATTTACTTTTTAAGGTTTTTCAGGACTTTGAAAAATCTCTTTGTTAACATTGTTTAAACAGATGAGTAGATAAACTAAATTTCTCTTTTCAAATCTTGAATTGTATTGCTGCTTTAAATTTTGTCATCTTGAATATTAAATCACATGTTAAGTGTTTTATACATCTAAATTTTTCGTGGGATTCTTGCTTTCTTTTCAGGACATCACATGCTTCACGCAGTCAAACAACAGCAACAACGTTTTAGTGATTTGCGAGAGCAGTTTGCCCGAAGACTTGCCAGTCATCTTAACAATGTTTTTGTTCAACAGGTAATTTTGCTTCTCTAGTTAAGCTAAAACTTTCCTAAGCTTATCAGTATATTACTTTTAAACCTTGGGTTTCTGAATAGATTATCATGCATTTTAATTAGCATTTGTGTACCCCTTTTAAAACCACCTTAGCAACACATCCTATAATGCAGTTTACATATTCTTAGGTTTTTGTGCCCTTAATGCATACATTTGTACATGCATATGCACATATTTATTTCTCTGAGAGAGAATTCTGATTCCTAGGACGTTAATTCTCCCTTTCTTGGCCTCAGTTTTCCCATTTGTAAAATGAAATAATTGTTTGGACTAGATAATTTCTAAGGTCTCTTCCAACTGTAACTTCTTTGGTTCTGTGGAAATCCAACAAAAAATTAAATAAGCTTATTTACTACAGGAGAGGCAGCATGGCATGGTAAGTTGATAGAGAGCTGGGCTTGGAGCTAGAATGACCTAGGTTCAAATCTCACCTGTGATGACTATTTGCTTTTATGAAATTGGGGAAGTCATTTAACTTCTTTGAGCCCCAGCAACTCTAATAATCTAGGTTCCAGAGAAGGTATTGATCTTTGGTAGAACTCCTTGCCTGGAACTTTTTACAACAATAAATCACAGATCCAGTAAAAAAAACAATTTTTCCTGAGTTGTTTTACACACTGCTTTACATTTGACACATTCTAAGAGGTGATATGAATGATCTCACATAGTACTCTGAAGTTCTCAGAGAAAATTACCATGTGCATATCAAGATAGATAGATAGATACATAGATAGATAGATAGATAATTCTTGAAATAGGATCCATGCTCATCATCGTGGGCATTCCCTTCACTCATGCAAATCAAAAGTCCTCCAAACCTTCTTGTCTTATATAACCTTGCCTATGTTTTTCTATAAACCCTATATCAAGGATCTACCCAGCAAACTGAAGATGATCCTTTTTTTTTTAATGTCCTGGAAATAATGCATACCACTAAAAGTGATCATCTGTTTTCTCTCATTTGTGGTATATGACTAGTCCACTTCTATTATAGTTATATATATTCTTAATAATGTTGACCACTGGAATATATATACACACACACACAGACACACATACATACATACACACACACACAATACATAGCTTTTTTTTCTCTGTGATTCTAATTGACATTTTTAGGCAAATAAAATTATCCACTTTTTTAGATGGAAAGAAAACCATAACTATGTTAAAGCCAAGTTTCTTAAGGTTTTTTGTGTCATGGATTCCTTTGTCAGTCTGTTGAAATCTGTAGTGCCTTTCTTTGAATAATGTTTTTAAATGTGTATAATAAAATACCTAAAATTACAAGAGAGAAACCAATTATATTGAAATTTAGTTATCAAAATATTTTTATAATATAAATATTTTATAATATATTTATTATATAATATATATTTACAATATAATATATTTATATAATTTATAAATATTTTTATAATATAAATAAATAAAAATTCAAAGGCCTCTCACTTAAGAAACCCCTATGCTAAAGAAAGACACTGTACTTAATTTCGGATAATGTCATGTTCATTATGTAATTTTGTGACTTGGAAAAATGTATTCAGGAATTTTTTTAAGTTTTTAGGGAATTTGTTCTTGTTGCCTTTCAGGATATACTGTTTGAGTTGTTGGGTTCTTTCCTTTTTTTCAACTTTTAAGCTTTCTAAAATACTTATGATCCTATATTTTATCTCCACCTAGTTTACTCAGGCCCTTCTTCAGCTCTATAGCAGGTCCAACTTTCTTTCAGTTCCAGTGAGTACATGGGGTTTGACTCAAACTTCTCTAATCTATTTTGATGTTTTTATTTGTCAAGCTTGCTAAATCTAACTGAAAGCTACAGACTTGGCTTTATAAATTTGTAACTTGACAGTACTCATATAAAGCTGCCAAATAACTGCATTTACAGCTGCCATTGTGCACCATAGCAAATGGTATTCTTTGGGCCTGAAAAACCTGGTAGGAAGAAAGGTGGGTCTGAATGCTGGGAGAAACGCACCAATTTTTTATTTGTTTTGACTTAGTGACTTAAAACTATAAATGAATTTATTCCTATATAATCAAATAATTGTTTTGGGAAAGCAAAAGACTTAGGAGTCATAAAATTTTTAATTCACATTCTTAATTTGATTTGATTCTTTAGAGTCTAAAGGAGACCATACTATTGACAATACTACTATTTACATAAATGGATACAACTGTAACAATATAGTCCTTTCCACACCAAGTCTGTATGAAGATTTCTTTTATTTGTAGCTACAAATGACTTGGATTTTGTCTTAAAAGCTGACATCTTTTCTTAAAATGAGCCTTCTCATTGCTGACAAGCAATACATATTGCTGCATGTAATAATAGTCTTAGAACCCTAAAAATGAGAGCTGCAACAAGTACTTGTAGGAAATATATCAAGGTCAAGTAAAATATTTAGATAAAAATTGGGAGAAACATAATTACTGTTTACTTCAATGTTATATTGTAGTAAAAGTTTCAAAATAACCATTGCTTGTTTGCTTTTGATTTATTCTACTATTAATTGAGCACTTTCAAGGCCAATGGACAAACGTAGAACGCTTTATCTCTATCTCTCCCCTTTTCTCTTCCACTCCTCTATCAGAAATGTTTTGAATTTCAAATGTTTATTTTCTGTGGATTAAAAAGTTGTTCTAATCTGATATTTAATGCATGTAGAATGTCTGTTTTCCATATAGAGATCTTTGGTTTTTTGTATGATGCTTACTGTTTTACTGGCAAAAAAAGATCAACACATATAAAGTAGTAACAAATAATTTGGGGAATAGTGTGAGGTATAGACCAATGATTTCAACTGTGTCAGGAACTGTATATGAAAACACCCTCTACCAGTGCAGTTTTGTAACTATTTTACATCTTAGTCTCAGAAAATTAACACTGATGTTAAGTGACTTGTCTGAGGCAAGTCCAGTGTCCTGACTGGAGTCTCAGTCTTCCCAGCCATTTCTAACTGATGCTGCCTGTACTCTGGCCATCTTCCTCACCCTCCTCCCACTTGTACCTGGACTCTGCCTAGGCTCTAATAAATGAGCTTTCACCCTGTCTTACTTCCATATCAGTTTCTGGCCATTTCCAAGCCATACTCAGCCATGCCTATTGCCCCTCACCTCCAAACACATCTCTAGTTCCCCTTAACCTGTTGCCTTTACCCATTAAAATATGAGCTCCTTGAGGGCAAGAACTGTCTTTTCTTGCTTTTGTTGGTATCCCCAACAGTGAGCATAGTGCCTGCACATAGTAAATGCTTAATAAATGATTTTTCATTTGTTCGTGCTCCATGGCTAGCTTTATATCTACCATGTTGCTTCTCAGTGCCCAACAGTGTAGGATAGTATATGACTAAGAAAACAAATTTATGAGAATTAGAAAGATCAGATGAAGCTACCTTGAGGTAAACTAGATTTAGGTAGATAAAAGTTAGGAGGAAATAATATTCCATATGGGAGTAATGACATAAAGAAAAGCAGAAAGGTGAGAATAGGTGTGCTATGTATGTGGAACAGTGAAAAGGCTAAGTAGGGAAAGGTAGGTTGGGACCAGGTAATACAAGACATTAAAAGCCTGACAGAGGAGTTTAAAGTGGTATGTAAGAATAGGGAGTCATTGAAGGATTCTGTATGGAAGAATGATATAGAGAGAGTCAGATTAATGAAGATTAGTCTGACACTTTTCTGTTGACCTGGTTGAAAGAATAAGAGATGAAAGTTCATTGAAAAAAGAAACCTTCATCTTTGAAACATTCAAAAGTTACCACCTCAGAAAAAGAAAAATTTAAGAGGTAGGTCCCATGTCAGACCTAAAAGGTTATTAAGTTACCTTATAAAATAAGAATTAAACAATATGTTCATAGAAGTTGGCATCCTCTGTGCAAAAAGTCAGTGAACTATCCTCCATAGAAAGTAAACCTGGTTGCTTTATTAGTTCCATTTGAACATTCCCATTCTAATGGATAAAATATTTAAACTGAAGGAGAATTATTAAAAATGTTAAGTCGTACTAAGATGTAGGATCCTCCACTGGAGGACTAGAATTTTAAATTGTCCCAGTCAACATGTTGGTTAAATTAGTAGAAACAAGGCCTCCCTTTGCCATCAACCTTTGCACTAGGAAAAGGTGGGAATAGACTAATTGGATTCTTTCAAATTTTATATGTTAAATATTTGACCAAACTTTGAAAAATGTTTATCCTTAGTGCTTTAGATTCTTCTACTTTCTTTCTATGTTCATATAGATCACTAGAGCATAAGAGGAATTTGGGAACCTTTATGTCCCTGATGAATGATTAAATGTTAATCCAGTATCACAGTTGTTAAACGTACAACATAAAAATCCATCATTTTCTTTGAGAAATTGACTCTTTTGATAGTTTGTAAGAATCTCTTTCTGTTTTTGCCTAATCCTGCCGTTATGTCCTCTATTTCATTAAAAAAAAAATCATCAAGAAAGCTTTCTTTAACCTTCATTGAGAGCAAAGGTATATAATATGTTTATCAACTCTACAAACAATGTACAAAAATATAAATGGACTTATATTGAAAAATACTATGGATGTAAATGGTACATAATTATGTAATTGATTTTTCTCTAATATTCACTTAACATTCATCTCTGACTAAAACTATTGTCTACTATTAATAATTTCTACTTCTTTTAGAGTTTTGTCCACTTGAGAAGATTTCTAGTTATGAGAATCTGGCTTCTTCAACTAACTACAGTTCCAGTATTCAAGAACATTTATTTATTTATTTATTTATTTTGAAGCAATCAGGGTTAAGTAACTTGTTCAAGGTTACACGGCCAGTTATTTCTGGGTGTGGTGCTAAGTATCTGAGCCCAGATTTGATCCCCAGGTCATCCCGACACTGGGGCTGGTGCTCTTACTTGCTGAGCCACCTGGCCGCCCCCAAGAACATTTATAATAGGAATAATTTAAGTGAGAAACCATTTCCATAAGGAAAAATGAACATGCCATTTTTTGTGTTCCTTTGGCTGTTTCTTTCATAGCTGTTTATTTTGGTTTATTTCTGCAGAAAGTCGTAATTATGCCACTTATTAACATGATGGAAATAGTTATACTGTTAGTGCTATAATCATACTATGAAAATTAAGGGAAAAAGAAATTAGGAAAAACAGTTTTCATTTAATAAACATAGAAAGGATAAGCAGAAAAAATGAAATTACATTGTGGTACATACTGAAGCATGAAAACCCATCTTTTGACATCGATTTACATAAATGTCAGAGGGTCATTATTTCATTATTTAGTAAAGTGAAATCTGTAGAAGACCACCTGTTTTCAGTTACCAACTGTCAGAATGAAGAATACTTCAGTGGATCAGCATGATGATTTTTCTGAAGCAAATTTTGCAACATTTAACTATTAGTCATCTTTTTTACTTATGTTTAACATTTTGGTCATAGTTCAGTCATTACTTCTCACGTAGGCTAATGCTTCCTAATTGGCCTGCTTGCTGTTTATCTAAAATTACTTGATGTTTTTTGTTCAGATTTTGTCTAGATGTCCTTTTTTTTAAATGATGGAACAAAAATAAAGATGTATATCAGAGAATAGAAGCAAAAGAATCATTAGGTCAAAAATATTGCATAAACATATGATTCCTTTTCAAGCCAGTCAGCCTGCTACATACAGTAAGTGGAAAATTAGAATTATTTGGCTATGGGGAAATTTTATTATCTTTTGCTTGAATTTAATTCATAAATAATATAGGAAGGTACATTATTGTATTTAAATTACTGATTTAGCTTTATTCACGTCTCTTAAAAAGTATTTTCACTTAGATATTTTGGATATTTCCATTTTAACCTAAAATGCAGACAGAATGAAACTCATGGGAAATAGAACTTAAATATTCAATAAGATTCTTTAAAAATGGAGTTATGTTCAGACTTGTTTTCAAAAAATTTCTTTGTAAGCTTTTTCTTAATTCAAAAGAATTAAATCATATTTGTACATACTAACAAAAATTTGATCTTTATGATGACAGATATTTTTAAATGATGGTTAACATTAAATTAGAGATTAAACTATCAGTGTTAACTGATTTTCAAGTGACTTAGTTTAGCTCTCCATCTAACTTTTGTAATTGTCCAAGTTGATTTAGTATGTTTTTCACATGGGGATAATCTAATTTGATGAGAACAATTCAGATAGTATGGCAGCACAATAAGGTGACTCCATAGGTCTTATGAGTTTCTTTGTTTAAATGACTATTTACTTAACTATCCTTTCCCCTAAAGCCAGATTTTTGCTATTAAATTTTTCCATGTTGGTGGAAAAAGTATTAGAGAGGATGAGTAAACCAGCTATCATAACAGTGCTTTGGCTTTGGCTTCCAAACTGTGAGGACAGTTGTCAGTGACTAAAAGCTAAATGTTTAAGAAGAAAACCTGGAAGAATTTTTGTTGCATTATAGAATTTTTTTGTGAAAACAGAAGAAATGAGTCAGAAATTCTTGACTCCTTGTTCATCATTTTTCACATGAAGAGGTTGGACTAGATGAATTTTAAGATCTTTTCATATTCTAAAGTCCCGTGATTGCATGGAACATATTTTCCTATGTCCCAAGTACACTGTGGAGGGTGTGGAGGAAGGAATGCCATAAATGTAGACATATTCTGTTGTAAATCAGCTCCCTATTTGATGTGTTTATTAATGTTCTGTGTGTATATGTATATATACATACATGTATGTATATATACATACATGTATATATATAAATGAGTGTGTATATATGTATGTATATATCTTTAAAAGTTGATCTAGGAAATTATGAAATTAAATGTGAAAGATGAGCTTTAATTAAATCAACTAATCATTTAATTTTCTAATGGTTATATTTTAAAAACAACTTAGTGACTTAGTGCATAATCAGAATGCCATTCATGCCAGTAAATTGTTATTTTGTAGGGGTGATCTTAATTGGCTGTGTATAGCCTGTATGTAAAAAAGAAAGTACTGGTTTTTCAGTTTTTTGTTTTGCAAAATGCTATCCTCACTTCAGGTGTTCATTAGTAGCCATGATGTTTCTATATATATGTGAATAATTTATTCAGTTTTATTTTCTTTAGGGACATGACCAGAGTTCCACTCTTGCACAGCACTCCATTGAATTGACATTGCCTAATCACCATCCCTTCCACAGAGACTTGCTCCGATATGCCAAGTTGATGGAGTGGCTAAAGAGTACAGATTATGGAAAATATGAGGGACTAACAAAGGTATGGATTTCATATTCAGACAAAGTATTTTACCAAGTTAAACAATGTTATCTACTAGTACTAAAAGGATATGTATTCCAAGAATGAATTTTTTTTCCGATTTATTTATTTATTTTTAGTTTTCAACATTCATTTCCACAAGATTTTGAGTTACAAATTTTTCTCTCCATCTCTCCCCTATCCCCCACCCCAAAATAGCAAGCCTACTGAATATCTCTTTCCCCAATCTGTTCTCTCTTATATCCTCCCCCATCAATCCCCCTTACTTTCTAGTAGGGCAAGATAGATTTCTTTTTTTTTTTTTAAGCAATTGGAGTTAAGTAACTTGCTCAAGGTTACATGGCCAGTTATTTCTGGGTGGCTGCTAAGTATCTGAGCCTGGATTTGATCTCCAGATCATCCCGACACTGGGGCCGGTGCTCTTACTCGCTGAGTCACCTGGCCGCCCCTAAGCAATTGGGGATAAGTAACTTGCTCAAGGTTATACAGCCAGGTGTTTCTGGGTAGGTGCTAAGTGTCTGAGCCTAGATTTGATCCCCGGGTCATCCCAACACTGGGGCCGGTGCTCTTACTTGCTGTGCTACCTGGCCGCCCCAAGATGGATTTCTGTACCCCAGTGCCTGTATATCTTATTTCCCAGTTGCATGTAACATCCATTAACATTTGTTTTTTGAAACTTTGAGTTCCAGCGTATTTCCCTTTTTCCCTCCTCACCCACCCCCATTGGGAAGACAAGCAATTCAACATAGGTTGTACGTGTGTAGTTATGCAAAACATTTCCATAGTAGCTATATTGTGAAAGACTAACTATATTTCCCTCCATCCTATCCTGCCACCCACTTATTCTATTTTCTAATTTGACCCTGTACCTTTTAAAAAATGTTTGCTTCTAACTACCCTCTCCCCCAGTCTGCCCTCCCTTCTATCATCCCCCTTCTTATCCCCTTTCCCCCTACTTTCCTGTAGAGTAAGATACACAATTGAATGTGTATGTTATTCCCTCCTTAAACCAAATTCAATTAGAGTAAGGTTGACCCATTCCCTTACACCTTCCTTCTCTTCCCCTCCATTGTAGCAGTGTTCTCTTACCTCTTTTATATGAGAGAATTTACCCTCATTCATCTCTCCCTTTATCCTCCCAATATATTCCTCTCTCACCTCTTTATTTTATTTTGAAGATATCATCCCTTCATATTCAACCCATCATGTGCCCTTTGTCTATGTATATACATGTACACATATGTACACACTCACATATATATTTATATACACATATACCTTCCTATACATGCATATATATGAATGTATACATATATACATATATTCCCTTCAACTATCCTCATATTGAGAAAAGTCTCATGAATTACAATTATCATTTTTCCATGTAGGAATGTAAATAGTTCAACTTTAGTAAGTTCCTTGTGATTTCTTTTTCCTGTTTACCTTCTCATGCTTCTCTTGCTTCTTGTAATTGAAAGTCAGATTTTCTATTCAGCTCTGGTTTTTTCATCAAAAATGCCTGAAAGTTCTCTATTTCATTGAATGACCATATTTTCCCCTGAAGCATTATACTCAATTTTGCTGGGTAGGTGATTCTTGGTTTTTAATCCCAGCTCCTTTGACCTCCAGAATATCATATTCCAAGCCCTTTACCCAACAACAAAGTTCGCGACTGACTTTTTATTTACTCTTTGGTGTTTGTGGGTTGAGGAGTCTGGAAACCACCATAGCTGCTGGTGATTCACTCTCCTGAATCCTGCTCTGGCTGGTCTGGGCGCTGGTCAGGCCACCCTGTGGCCGGAACCTCAGCTCACTCGGGCTGCATTCAGCTTCCAGTGTGCTGCAGTAGACCTTTCCTGTTGGCCTGCCAGGCTGCCTTCAGCGGGAGATTTGTTTCTCTCTGTTTCTTTGTGGGTTCTGTGGCTTTAAAATTTGTTTAGAGTCATCTTTTTACAGGTATTGGAGATGGTTGAAGCCAGAGCCCACACCAAGTTTTTGCTTTTACTCTGCCAAGAATATTTTTAAAAACTATTTATTTGGAATTCTTACCTAAAGATGAACTTACTTCCAACCTCCCACTTCTGAAATTGTTCTTTTGCATTTATTGTACATCTTTTTAACAGCTAAATCCAGTGGCTCAGTGCTATGCCTTAACTGCCTTGATCTCCATAACTTTTTATACTCTTAATCATTCCTTCTTCCTGGACATGCTTCTCTCTTTTCTCCTTTGACACTGTTCTCTCCCTTCTAGTCAGGTTGCTACTTTTCTGTCTACTTTGTTGGAACATCTTCTGTGACCCCCCCTCTTAAATGCATGTCCCTCTAAGGCAGGGGTGGGAAACCTGTGACCTCAAGGCCACATGTGGCTTTCTAGATCCTTGCATTTGACTTTTTGACTTGAGTCCTAGTTTTACAGAATAAATCCTTTTATTAAGGGGATTTGTTCTGTGAAGTTTAGATTCAGTCAATGGGCCATAGGCAAGGGTCTAGAAGGCCACATGTGGCCTTGAGGATACAGCTTCCCTACCCCTGCTGGCTTTTTATTGGACCTTCTCTGGTCAAAAATATTGCATAAACATATGATTCCTTTTCAAGCCAGTCAGCCTGCTGCATGCAATAAGTGGAAAATTAGAATTATTTAGTTTTGGGGAAATTTTATTGTATTTTGCTTGAATTTAATTCATAAATAATATAGGAAGGTAGATTATTGTATTTAAATTGCTGATTTAGCTTTATGCACATCTCTTTTTTTTTTCTTTTTTTTTTTAAAGCAATCGGGGTTAAGTAACTTGCTCAAGGTTACACGGCCAGTTATTTCTGGGTGTGATGCTGAGTATCTGAGCCCGGATTTGATCCGGGTCATCCCGACACTGGAGCCGGTGCTCTTACTCGCTGAGCCACCTGGCTGCCCCTAAGCAATTGGGGTTAAGTAACTTGCTCAAGGTTACACGGCCAGGTGTTTCTGTGTGGGTGCTAAGTGTCTGAGCCCGGGATTCGATCTCCAGGTCTTCTCAACACTGGAGCCGGTGCTCTTACTCGCTGTGCTACCTGGCCGCCCCTATGCACATCTCTTAAAAAGTATTTTCACTTAGATATTTTGGATATTTACATTTTAACCTAAAATGCAGACAGAATGAAACTCATGTTTCTTTAAATATGGCGTTATGTTCAAACTTGTTTTCAGCAAATTTCTTTGTAAGCTTTTTCTTTTGTAAGTTCTTTCTCCTGGTGAGTTCATCAAATCCTGCACTTCATAGATAATTCCCGGTTTTATATATCCAGACCTAATATTGTTCCCTTATTTCTCCTGAGATTCTGATAGAACATCCAGCAGGTGTCTAGCAGGCAAATTTTGGGAACAATAATAGGTCTAGACATGTAGAATATTGATGATACAATTGGGAGTTATCTACATTAAATGGAATAATACTTCTAAAACAGTATGACTTTTCTGGATGAACCAACAACTTTGTTGTTGTTACTATCCCTGTGATTTTATTGGTATAGAGAACTCCCAGGGAGCCACTGCATAGTCACCTGCTCTGCATCTTACAGTCTTAGAGAATTGTATGGATCACTGATCATTTAAGTGATTTGCCAAGTCAGAAGTAGAACTTGGACTGTCTTCCTGTCTCAGAGTCTAGCCTTCTCTTCCCTACACCACACAGCCTCTTATTAACTCCCTCTTAGATTCTGAAATTCCAGAATACACTGACAACCTTTATAAAGCGTTTCATATGATAATTTAATTTAAAAAATCCATTTACACTTTTACTCTGGGAAGGAGCATGGTGAGACTGACATGCAGGGTTTTACTGGGTGTTCTGTTGTATGTGATTACTGCTGGTGGGGCTGCAAAGAGTAGATCCAGGTATGATGCAGCTATCCCCAAGGGAAGCAGGTGGGGACACCTTTGGTAATAGTTATAGAAGATAAGATAATAGGATGAGGCTTCTTTCAGTCTTCTGCTAGGAAATAGCAGTAAAGAAGACAAAGCTCAGAAGACCAAGCCAAGTATACATAGAGGAAATCTGTGCTAGGGATAACAGATTTGAGAGCTTTTAAGAGATATAATATTGAGGTATCTGAAAGAGGTGAAAATATTAAGTAATTGGAAGAAAACATGGGTAACAATGGAAAAGTGGTCAAAAGATACTGTGTTTTTAAAAGCAGAAATTTTAATTATTACTTATTATTTGATGGGCAGCTAAGAGACTCAGTGGATAGATTGCTGAATCTGGAGTCTGAAAGACCTGAGTTTAAATTTGACCTCAGGCACTTACCAGCTTTGTGACCCTGGCTAAGTCACTTAACCTTGTTTGCCTCAGTTAACTTTATCTGTAGAATGAACTGGAGAAGAAAATAGCAAATCACTCCAGTATCTTTGTCAAAAAAACCCCAAATGGGGTCACAAAGAGTTGGACATGACTGAAAAACTATTGAATAACAACAAATTATCATTTGAAAAAATGCTTACTCTTGCTGATTAGCACCAATCTTCAGCTATCACTTTACACACATCAAACTGGCAGAAATAAAAGCAGTGAGATTCAGTGCTGATGGGATTGTGGAGAAATATGTACATTAATTCATTTCTTTTTCTTTTTTTTTTTTTTTTTGCTTTTTTGAGGGGGGAATGCAGGGCAGTTGGGGTTAAGTGACTTGCCCAAGGTCACATGACTAGTAAGTGTTAAATGTAAGTGTATGAGGCTGGATTTGAACTCAGGTCCTCCTGACTCCAGTCAGTGTTCTATTCACTGCACCACCTGGCCACCCCCATTAATTCTTTTGTGCTGGAATTTCACACCAGTACTTTTTGGGGAAAGTAGTCTAACAATATACAGTAAAAGTTACAGAAATTATAGTACATTTGACCTATTAATTCTTTTGTTGAGAATATACCTTGTTAGGGTGCAGCTAAGTGGCACAGTGAATAGAGCACTGGCCCTGGAGTCAGGAGTACCTGAGTTCAAATGCGGCCTCAGACACTTAACACACACACACAAAAACTAGCCGTGTGACCTTGGACAAGTCACGTAACCCCAATTGCCCTATCTTCCCCCCTCCAAAAAAGGCAAAAAAAAAAAGAGAGTATATACATTGTTAGCTTTTTTAGTCTTTTTTATCTTATCTGTTCAAAAATTTTCTCAGCTACATTATTTATAATTGCAAAAAATAGAAGCATCCTATTTGTCCTTTAGGTGACTGGTAAATAAATTGTGGTACATTAATGTAATGGAATACTATAAAGCAACTAAGATCAATAGCTATGAGAAATATAAAGAAATATTAAAAGACTTATGAAATAATGCAAAGTGAACAAAGCCGAACCAAAAAGGATAGTTAGTATTTGTTGATCACAACCAAAAACATCCTGAATGAGACTTAGAGCAACTGAAGAGTTACTATGACATTATCTAAATGCAGATTATTAGCTTCCATTGAATTAATGTTTGTTCACAGTTTAAATATGCTTGGGGAAAAATTGTAATACCATCCCTTTTCAAGCAGTGTTTATAGAAAACATTCTTGTAAGACTGAGCACATGCACGTGGAACTTTGGGAAGAAGC
Source organism: Petaurus breviceps papuanus (assembly GCF_028583685.1). Lineage (NCBI taxonomy): Eukaryota > Metazoa > Chordata > Mammalia > Diprotodontia > Petauridae > Petaurus > Petaurus breviceps. Next base: position 13,181,145 of record NW_027186473.1, read on the forward strand.
TCATTTAAATTCAGTAGCATTAAGTGGTGACTGTAGATATTTCTGCTTTGAACTTGGGAAGATCTGGAAATGAGAGTGCTTCCTATTATCAGTACATTACCTGGTAATTATGTCTTACAGAGTTACCTGAAGCTCAGGAGAGTTAAGTGACTGGCCCATGGTCATACAGCTAATAAGTGTCAGAGGCAGATTTTGAACCCAGGTCTTACAGAATTTTCAGTATTACTGTTCTTTCATCATATGTAATGTAATATTTATGAATGTAATTTTAAATGAAGAGGCAAGTATTTAGTCAACCTATAGATGCTTTTGGCTCATTTTATGCTCCGGGTATGGTTTTTTTTTTGACAGTATTCATGTTTTTTACAATGAAATTGACATTTTCCAGGAATGTAATTTGATCTTGTTGTTTGGGCTCTTGACAAACTAAATATTTTAGAGTATAATCTAATTTTGGGTACTAAATTGTTACTAGGTAGCAAGAAAACATAATGGTGCTTGTGTTCCTTCAGAAGATATGATAATGACTAGTAAGCCCCATTTGGCTGCTGTCATGTCTGCATATACATCCTCATAGTGGAGCAAAGACCTGATGTTTATTGTTTATAATTAATTAGAATTTATGGGAATTAATAACGAGCACTTTTTTTTAATGGATCCATTCGTTCCTAGGTCCACAATTCCCATTAAGATTGTGTGACCCTGACTATATGTCACATTAAAAAGTTTCATTTTTATCTAATTGGAAAATGACCATCATCTTCCAAGTTTTTAACTTGACGATCACCATGAAATTGCATTAGCTCAAAAAGGCTTCCCCCAGCCTTAATTCTTGTATCTAACTTGCTATACTGTTACTTTTTTTAAGAAGTCAAATAGTCAGATTCATTATTATAGTCTTCTTCAGCATTTGGTGTAGTGGGAAGAGCAGTTGTCCTAGAGTCAGTGGATCTGATTTGAGGTCTTGGCTTTGACATTGACGAGCTGTGTGATCTTAAGCAAGTCATTGAATGTTTATGTGCCTCAGTTTCTTCATCTCTAAAGAGTTGGGGTAATAATAACTTGTACTTCTTATCTCACAGTGTTATTACGAAGAAAGTATCTTATAAACTTTAAGGTAATATGTAAATGTGAACTGTGGTTATTATTCATTTAATAAGTGGTGACATTGGTTTAATTTAAGTTGATATCTCAGCCACTTCAGGTAAACTGCAAATGGCTGTCTTCAGGACTAGAGCAAAATATATTTTAAAAAATTAGTGTAGTTAGCAGCTCTGCTGATAGTGCTGGTGAATACTTAAGTTGGTAAAGTGAGTCAACATTTATTCCTGGTACTAGGCAGTAATAGGTCTAAGTCCCTTAAAAAAAAAAACAACAAAGTAACGAGGCTTTGACAGATGCTCATATATATGGTCTCTTAAAGTCAGGGTGTTGTCTTAAAAACCTGAAGAGATAGTAACCACTATGATTACTGCAGCACTTAAGCTCGAATGAGTAAATGAGACCTCCTAATGAAATGGGGACTAGTGTTATATTTTTCATGTAACATGGTATAGGTATGCTTGTAAAACATTTGTAAAGATCATGTGGAAAGATTGTCTATTTCACTCATTTCTTGTAGAGACTGAGAAATTCTATAATGATTATTTAATATAAAATGTACACTTGAGAAAGGCATCATCCTTCTGAAAGTTGCATTAAAATATTAATCATATTTTTGGGTAAGTTTTTTCTGTAAGAACATGTCTAAAATTATGATGAAAGTCAACAAAACTTATGTAAATATATGTGTTATATTTACTTAATCAAAAATGTGTAATTTCATTTAAAATAAGTTGAGGCTAACAAAGAATCCCCATAATAATAATTTTTAAAATCTGTCCACCACACTTCTCCCAGTATGAATTTGTTAAACATAATCTTTAGCACTTGGCTTAACCCTTAATGGAAGAGTTTATAGCCTCCTACTCATGGTTAAAGGATTGCCCTGGGAATATAAAATATTTTTGTATGGCTTTGAGTAAGTGAAAAATAAAAGTATATTATGTGAAAAATGTTAGAGATATTTAACTAAAGCTAGAATGAATCAATTTTATATGAACAAATTAAGTCTTATTTAGTGATGACCATCATTAGAAGATAGTATTATCATTAGAAGATATTATATATTCTTATATTATGTATATTCTTATATATATATAATATGTATAATAATATATTATTAGAAGATAGTATAATTAATTAGTATTACATTTAAAATAACTCATTTTATAGCATGTAACAGCTTGTCCCAAACTAATTTGGCTGTGGGGGTTGAATAGAACCCACTTAATGCAAAGTCTCACAATAAAAGACACTGTTAGGAGTGGACTCTGGGAGGGAACAAGTGTATCAGTCAGAACCAGAGTTACCACTTCAGCTGAGGACCAGTGTTTGGAAAAAGTAAACCACAGTAGGAATGATGGGGAGTGGGATGCTTTGCTCTGGGCTCTATCTTCTCATCATGGACGCTGCCTTCTGCAAACTCAGTGTAATAGCAGGTAGAGAGGGATCTCCCAAGTCTTGTACAGCGTCTCCTACCCTGAGACAGAACTTCTACTGTGTTGGGAAAAGATAAATCCTAGATAGATCACTAGCATAAAAATTATCCCTTGGAGCAGCATACTCTGGGAAACGCTAGTTGGTGGAAATAGATCAGATAAAACTTCAGACAATTGTACTTTAAAATCTAAATCTTGAGTATATTTTAATAGCTTTTTGTTAGTTTTAAAAATTTGTATTGTTGGATTTATGTTAAAATATACGCTCCTTTTTTTGATTTAAGAATTACATGGATTATTTATCAAGGCTGTATGAAAGAGAAATAAAAGATTTCTTCGAAGTTGCAAAGATCAAGATGACAGGCACTACTAAAGAAAGCAAGAAGTTTGGTAAGCAAAGCTGCCTCAGTTCAATGGCCTTTTTCAACTTTATACTTTTCATTGTGATAATAATTACTGAATTTTTCTTCAAGGTGCCTGAAATAAGCAAGGTACAAACAATAGGTAGAAATGAAAGGGTAGATTGCTTAAACTGTCTATTAAAAGAAGAATCACTTATTGGTATTGATCATTCAGAAAGGATATTGTGAATGCTAGAATATATAACTATACACAAATAATGTAATTTGAAATTTGGTATCCTGAAAAAAAGTACTGAGAAACAGAGAGTCCTAGTATCAATCCATGAATTCCATATTGCCTTTCTTTGCATCACTTCTGCCAAGTTTCTTAACCTTTTGCTATCATTTGGGAAATGGAGAATATTCCTACTGTCTATTGTTCTGGCATTCTGAGAATGAAATAAAATTTGTAAAGGGATTTTTTTTTTCAAGGAACTGAAAAGATAGGCTAAGATGTGTCTCTTCTAACAGTACAGCTTATCTCTTTCCTTCCTTTGGGGAAGTAAAAAGTCCCCTGTTAGTATTTATGACTTCAAAATATGTTTAAATGGGAACTGTGGTTGCAAAATTGCTTGAAAAGATAGCTAGTAAAAGTATCAGGTTGTGAAGTAAGTTATTTATCTGCTAAGGCTACATTCTGCTCTTGCATGTACCCATCCCTGGAGCTCCCCTTGGAAGGAGTTATGTGCCTATTCAAGTCAAGATTTAGCCTTAAATGGCTACGAATGTTCTCAATGTGTCTGCATAGCTCCCCTTTAGATTAATGAGTTTAACATTTGTTTGTTGAAAAGAGCCTGTGCCCTAAGCAGCTTTGATAATTAGAAACCCTTTTTTAAAAATGAAAAAAAAAAAACATGAAAATGACTTTAACTTATAGTACTTCATTTTAAAGTGTTATTTGCAATGGAAAAACCTTTTTTTTTTTAAAAAAAGCAGTTGTTTTGCCATTTACTATTCAAAGAAAAAAATGCAACATGAATTGAATATATATTTCTAAGAATTGGATATACTAGTCCAAACATGTGATTTTGTTTGCTATTGCATATCCAATTCATTCCAGCACATTTATCATATGAACATATGGTTCTCTAATAAAAATACAATATGAATGTATTGTCTTCAGGACAGCTTGGGGAAAACTGGCTTTGGAAAACACAAATGCTAACTCATCCTAAAGGTTAACTGTTTCAAAATAGCAATGTGTTTATTTCCCAGTTAATGTTTTCACCATTGACTTGTGATGCTTTTTTCTGAGTGAAGAAATTATTATTTGAACAGTTATTTGTCTGATTGTTGTCATCAAGTATATTTGTCACCTCTTGTTAGTGAATAATTTTATTTGGGGGGGAAAAACTCTTCTTTGATGCATAAAAAATGATATAATACAAAGTATTTATATCTCTCAAGCAATCCTTATGGGTTAATCCCAGTGGTATAATAATTTATTTTCTTTTGGGTTGCCAAGTATAAGATTTATGTCAAAGTAAAGGAAATAATAAAAGTGAAACACTATGAGCTTCTTGGAATAAAAATGCTGTTTAATTCAGAGGTTCTAGTAATATTTTTTAATTCAACTTAAAGATGGCTATAAACTATTTTTAAAATACCTCATTTTTTACTTAAGGTAATTATTAAATAAGTTTCTTAAAAAGATAAAAGGAAATTAACGTAGTATAATTTCCAACATAGTCTTACACTTTAAATTATATCTTTCTTTTACTTTTTTTTACTTAATGTGATGAAGGCATAATAAGTTATTAAAAGAAAAAAATTCTCTACATAAAATTTGGATTATGAAAAGCAATTTGGCCCACCTTAGTTTTGTAGCATTTTAAAACTAATTTTCAAATTACATCTAAATAATTTACTAAGTTCTAACTAAAATTGGATTTGAACATTTGAAGATAAAAGTATATACTATAGCTAGAAGCAAAATAATTATTTGGAAAAATAATTGCTGAATTAATTTGGATTTGGTAATAATAAGTATAAATATTGCATTTTGTATATTTTAAATTATCTGTATTTATCATTTTATTCAAGTTTCAAATGCAATTAATCTTGCTTAGGGCATTTTTGGGGTGCTACACACTATGGAAAATAGAATAGCGTTTTGTATGTCTATTCCAAAAGAATTTTATAGTCAGGAGTTTCTGCTCTTTGTGTCAAGAAATCTGCTTTTAGTCACTCTTGAAGTAAATATCATCTGCTTAGTTTAGATTCAAAATAAATGAAAGAAAACTGGCACAAAACTGTTGTTCTTGCACAAGATATTCATATATACCATTTCCTATTGTCCTTCTTTGAACAGTAACTATTTAGAAATCCTCAGGGTTGCTTTTTGGAAGATATTTTGGGGTTTTTTATTTGTATTTCATAATTCTAATTTAGGAGCAAGGATCAAGAACCATGAAGCATTTACTTATTTTTTTTTAAATCTTAATTGGGGCAAATTTATCATTTTTATTTCATTTAATTATATAAGGAACCAAATTTTAAATATAATCTATGGAATTCCTAATTTAATATTCCTAATAATGGGTCTTTTTTTTTACCTTACATGTTTTTCTCATACTGAGAGCTCCTATTGATTTCAAAAGGTAGTTCTACAAAAGGACAAAAGAATCAAAAACATCTCAAATAGTAGCCCAAGATTTTTGCAGGGGAAGGGGTAGGAGGGGAAGAAATGTGTTAATTAAATTTTAAAGCTTTCATTGTTATATACACTAATTCAGCTTATTGGTAAGATTTATAGATAACAAAAATTTTTGTGAGCCCCCACATTTTTCAGATTTTTGATTGCCAGGTCAACCATTGGCAATTGGGTATAGTGCTTTGAATCCTAGAATAGAGAACCACCTGGAATTTTGTGCTTTGATCTTCAACTATAGAATACAGCACAGTAATACTACTCCCGTATACCAGAAAGTACCCTGCAAACAGGTAGTTGACTCATTACAGCAAGGTGCAAAATTTGGTGCACATTAGCCTAACATTTACTCTTCCCTCAGATTTTTATAAGGTTATAGTTTTATTTAGTTTATATCCAAATTAGTTTTATTTTTATTTTCTGTTTCATTTTGTGGTTCTTTTCCTTGTTCTCTACTTTATTTTCTCAAGTCAAAATATTTCACAAGATCTCTAATTAAAATGAATGGAATTAAACAAAAAGGAAAAATAAAAGAAATGCCAAATGATACAAACAAACTGAATTTAATACCTTTACTCACAAATAGTCAATGAACAGCTTCTATTTAGGACTGACGAATTGTAGGCTAGAAATAATTTTTTTCCCTGATAATTTTATAAAGCCATCATTAAATTTCATGAAGCTGGATACTAAGAGATTCAGTTTGAAGCCTTCTTCATATGGTTATATTTTTGGCAAAATAAAAAAACCATTTAGTACAGTGGAAATGGGTTTCAGGAGCCTTCATTAACAATGAATATTGAATTCTGTCTCATAGAGCACTTGCCTTGTAAGTTGAGCTTTTCTGTCAAATAGAGGGTATGTCTCTATCTGTTGTGTAATGAACTATTTTATAATAGATTTCCACTGCACTAAATGATGTAATGAACATTTCTTCACAAATATTTGTCCAAGTATCTAAATTTAAGGCCACTACTTTGATTACATATTTTTGTGTTAAATATATATATGCATATGGATATGTATCCATATATATTTCATCATAAAATAGTTTTTAAAAGTTTCAACAAATATTTTGTAACCTATATTTGAATAAAAATATTTTTAAAAATGCATCATATTTGTAGAACATATAATTTCTAGAACAATAGCTGACAACTAAACCTGTGTTTGCAGCTGTAGTTATCTGATTCTCATAGTTCTTTGCATGTGTCTTTCAAACTAGAGCTTAACTTCCTCTTGTGCATGTTTTGTGTGAAATGCAGTTTATTAACTTGTCTTTGTCTTTGATGCTTGCAACCTAATCCATCCCAGCTACACTGCCTCGAAAAGAAAGTGCTGTCAAACAAGAAACAGAGAGTGAGTATGATTAGTGCATCAGCAGGTATTCTCAATGCATGTTTGTTTATGTGTAGAAATTAGTTAACTGTCATGAAAAAGTTAACACCAGAACTATTGATTATTCTCAGTTTGTAAGGTATATGTTAAAGAAATCTGAAATTAGAACAGTGATGAGACCAAGAAATATACAAGGGAGTTAAGCTGATTTGTCAGGTGATAGACCATTATGTCAGATACATGCAAAAAAACTAACTGACATTTCTGTTTTCAGGTTTGACTTAGTAGGACTTAATTTAAGTCTCATGTTTGGGGCCGAATATTTCATAGTAGAGATAAGATTTTTATTTAATTTCCTCCTGTATTTCACTATTTTTCCTCCTGACCCAAACCAGTTAAATGAAAACTATCCAAGAAGAATAGAAAAATGGTTTATCCATGGCCTATTTTTTTCCCCTACCTAGGAAACGCCACTTTCTTTTGATAGTCTTGTTTAATCAAATTTTTGTCACTAGAAGATGGGTTTGTCTTCCGGCCACCTTATTGCCATTCTCACTTTGGACATATACTGCATATCTTTATATAAGTATGCTTAACATCTAAAAACTGGGGTCTTCTACGTTTTAGTTACTAACATTTATTATTTTTGTAGTATAAAAGTAAGTGTTTTAAGTATATTCTCAGCCTTTGAAGAATTTCGTTTAAGTATTGTCCTTTTTATTGAAAGTAGAATTCTACTTTTAGAATAAGGCACATGAATATAATGCAGAAGGGAGTGATAGTAAGATTTGCTTGTATTCTCCAAAAGTAAATACCATAGCTGATGTCAACTGATACTACGTTAAGGAGAATAATAAACTCTGTTCACTTTTAGTTTTGTATTTTTTTAATTTTGAGATACCTTGTCCAGAGCCAGCCTGGTGTACTACCACACAGTATACCACCAGGTTCTTCTATTTGGAGAAACACCCTCCTCATTTTCAGAAATGATTGAGAATAAGGGTAGGAAGCAAGGGTTTTACAATACAATAAAAACAAAACAAATTTTACCCTGGCCCTTGCTCATAAAAAAGAAAGAGATGATGCATCGCTAGGCATGGCATGTAGCCTTTGTAGAACCAGAACCTCAGAATAGTTACCTTGGATTATGCTGCACATTTTTTTTCCATCTAGGCCATTCTCTTTCATAGTTTCATTATTTCATAGGTCTTCATGGAAGTTCTGGGAAATTGACTGGATCTACATCTAGCCTAAATAAACTCACTGTTCAGAGTTCTGGAAGTCGTAGATCTCAGTCATCCTCTTTGTTGGATATGGGAAACATGTCTGCCTCTGATCTTGATGTAGCCGACAGAACTAAGTTTGATAAGGTAAAATACTGATTTTAAAAAAAATTTCACATGAAATTTTGCCCCTTGGTATAAATTTACCTGGAAATATTATTTTTCATGGGTACGTTATATTAAAAAGTAAGTGTAAGCATGTGGTGTGGGTGTGGGTAGATTTATGTATTGAGAAAGAGAGAGAGGAAAAGGAAGAGAGAAGAGATAAAGAAGGAGGTCAAGAGAGAGGCAGCCTGACATAGCATATTGGGAGGACCTGGGATCCAGTAACATCTTTGGAATCCAGTACCTAGCATTGTGGTCTTGGGCAAGTAACTTAACCTCTCAGTTTCGGCAGATAATTCTCTGTAACAGACTCTCATTTGCAGAATTGTTGATCTGAACTGGTAGAGGGGCTTTCCTCACTAGAAATTCCCCTCACCAATGAAATTACAGATCCAGACCAAAATATCTATTACATACATGTAGTGCATGTATATATACACAGACTATTTTTATGTCGTAATCTAAAAAATTATTTTTCTTTATTTGATTTTTTTTAATACATTCAAGAATACAGAATCTTACTGGCTGACTTACTACTTAAAAGTGTTTCTTTTTTACATTCTTAAAATAAGTGTTTCTTTTAAAGATACCCAAAATATGGGTCTCCATTTAAGTGACAAACTGAAAGCTGCCTATTCAGTCAAAATTTTGCCAGCATTTAATTCAGGATCAATCTGGCATCTCATGTCTCAGTTCTGTTAAGAAACCATAAAGTATAACAGCATATCCAGTTTAGATAGCTAATTAAATCCTCAAGATTTTGATAAGTAAAGCAGTGGATAGCAATGAGTAGAAAGTGAGTAACCTCATGAATAGCATTCTGGGTTCAAGTCCTACCTTACAATAACTATGGGCCATGAATAAGTCATTTAACTTCTGAGGCTCAGGTCACTCATCAGAGACCTACACCAATGCAATCACAGGCCCTTAGCTCACACAGATATCATAATAGTATTAATAATAGCTGGCATTTTTGAAGCACTTTGAGGTTTGCAAAAGTGCTTTACATGTATCTCATTTGATCCTCACAACAGTCCTGGGAGGGAGGCTCTGTTATTATCCCTGTTTTACAGGTGAGGAAACTGAGGCTAAGAGAGGTTAGGGGACTTACCTACGGTCACATAGCTAATAGGTGTCTGAGGCTAGATTTGACCTCAGGTCTTACTCCAAGTACTATCCACTTTACCAATTAGTTGCCTGATACGAAAAGGAATGGCTGCCATAATAAATATCATAATATATCTTATACTAATAGATTATTAATGAAAAGTTCTAATTTATCTTTTTCCCCTCCCTTCTAGATTTGAAATAAATAGCATGTTTATAGATGGGCCTTCAGCTGTTCCATAGTCCTGTTTTAAGTTTTAAAAATTCCCAGGTTTTTTTTTTTCAGTGTTGCTACTCACTCTAAGAAAAGCTTTGTCTTGGGATTCATTTGAAGAGGTGGAGAAAGCATTTCCCCCCTTTAGAAAGAAGCAAACTAAAAGCAAAAATATTATGTCATGTTGGTACAGTGAATTAACAGATTATTTTGGTTTTCTTTAGATCTTTGAACAGGTTCTAAGTGAGTTAGAACCCCTATGTCTAGCAGAGCAGGACTTCATAAGTAAGTTTTTCAAACTGCAGCAACATCAAAACATTCCTGGGACAATGGTATGGCTCATATTTATTTTGGTTATATCATGTAATGTGGTTAAATATTTTATCAGAATTTATATATAATTGCCTAAGAAAGGCAGAACCAGACTTCAAATGATATGTATAATTTTGTCCAGTATGTGTGGTTTTACAAGATGATAAAAAGTGAAATAAATAGGAATTGGAGGACCTGAATCAATTTTTCTGAAATGTGTCACACCCCACATTTTCCGCATTAGTAAGAAAAAATGCTTTCCATTTACTTTAAGAGTAATATTATAAAATATCAATTTAAATTCATCAGTACTTGAAATAAAAATTGTGACTTTCAAGATGTATTAATGGATGGCTACAATGTTTATTGCTGGGACAGAATGAAAAATCAGGAGACCTAAATCCTAATTCTGACTGTGTTGCTAACAAGCTCTGACACTAGCTAAGTCATTTAACAACCTCAGCTTTCTCATCTGTAAAATGTTGATTATAGCAACAACCCTACTCATCTAGCATAAAGACTGTTGTGAGGAGTAAATAGGAGGAAATAAAGATACCCAGAGAAATCATAATGAAACACAGTGAAACAAGCACTAAGCTTCCAGTCTTTGATTTACCATAAATATAAATTGCCCTAGTACCTTTGGCACCCTGCAGCTTAGGATCTCTCATAGATGTGTGTTCAGCAGAAGTCTTTCTACTACTGTTATGTAAATGAAAAAAATGGCAAGAGTTTACATTATAGCTCTTAAAGGGTTACAAAGGAATCTTCGTATTTTACTCATTTGATCATCACAATACTTGGCAAAATTATATAAATATTTTAACCCCATTTTACAGATGAGAAACTTGAAACATAGAGGTCAGTGGACTTGCCTAAAATCACACAGCTGGTGAGTGAGCTTGGATCCAGTTTTCCTGGTATCAGACCTAGTACTCTTTTTCCTATATGTTGATGTCTTGCTGTGATAATACAAACTTTAAGTAAATCTGTTTAGTAATAATTCTCTTGGAGTTTCAAATGGCATTAAATTCTGAAGTTAATGCTGTGGTAGGACAGTAAAACAAAAGAAAACAACAACAACCACCCAAAAAACTAAAGTTACCATTTGACATTGTCCAGGTTTCTGAGTGTTGTAAATTATGGTGTTTTTTTTTTTCTTAAATGATTCTAAGTTAAAATCTAAGTATGGAGTCAGGAGTACCTGAGTTCAAATCTGGCCTCAGACACTTAACATAAAACTAGCTGTGTGACCTTGGGCAAATCACTTAACCCCAATTGCCCTACCTTCCCCTCTCCAAAAAGCAAAAACAAAAAACAAAATAAAATCTAAGTATAGATTCTTAAGTAAAATCTTAAGTACGTACTAAGTAGCATGTTGAAACATAAAATATAAATTATAAATGTGCAGCTTATTAATAATTATTACTTTTTAAAGACTTACTGTTTTTATGATGTATTCTCTGCTAGGCACTGATTTTTTAAAGACACATTTTAAAAATGAGCAGGTTACTTGATAGATTTGATTCATCAATGAGCAGGCTGTTTGGTATTTGAATTAGATTTAAATGGACATCATCTTTGTCTAATGGTAATACAAGAAAATTACTAAATTTTTTAGACTGAAGCAGAAGATTTGGATGGAGGAATGTTATCACGGCAGTATAACACTGGTGTACCACAGTCTATATCATCTGAGTATGTGTAATTTTTCTATTTTTTTTAATTTTAGAGAACAAAAGTGTGGTTTTTCATAAAGTGAAAGATTTTATTTCTTTCCAATAGTGAAAAGAAATCAAAATTTACATGTACTCATAGTCATCAAGTATCATTGTTTACATTTGGGTTTATAGTTAGGATGGTGGTCTTAAATACTTTATTATGATTATTACTTGTTGAATTGAAAGTTTCCAAGCATGGCATAGCATCGGTTTCTGGGTACCTTGAATTCTTAACTTGGGATGGGGAATAGAGCATGAACCTGTGAATTCATTGGTGTGCAGAGGTCAACAAACTATGGTTAGAGACCAAACCAGCCCACGCCTGTTTTTGTATGCTGGTAAGCTATGAATGGTTTCTTTACATTTTTAAATACAAAGAAACTTGATTTAAATTTTGAAATTTGTATTTTATTTAAATTTTAAATATTTCATGGGATTTGGACATAGTAGCTTTAAGCTTTTTGTTTCATGAATACAAAGATGTCATTGACTGTGACGTGATTTACCACACCATCAGTGAAATAATAGCCTTTGAAAGACATTCAGTTTCTTGGCACAGTCATATTTGTATAGCAGCTTTCAGAGCCTGAGTGTATAAATGGTGTACAATTCTTTCTTAATAAAATATTTGTAAACTAGAAAACAAGATATCTGTTATTCAGATCTTGAGATTAAGTTATAGTTTGAAGTAATTTTCACTGTTTAGAGTTAGGGAGGAATGAATATGAAATTTGTGCTAAATTTTCTGTGTTTTGTATGTTCTTTGAACAGGAAAGATATGATCCGCCAAATGATGATTAAAATATTTCGCTGCATCGAGCCAGAATTGAACAATCTGATTGCATTGGGAGACAAAATTGATAGCTTTAACTCCCTTTACATGCTAGTCAAAATGAGTCATCATGTATGGACTGCGCAAAATGTGGATCCTGCTTCCTTTCTCAGTACCACATTGGGAAATGTTTTGGTGACTGTAAAAAGGAACTTTGACAAATGCATTGTGAGTTTTTTATTTCTTAAATTTAGGTAATCATAAATGACCAAATGAATTCAGATACTGCCAGTCATTTTTAGAGGGCAAACTACTTTTCATTTCTCCAAAGCCTTGAAATTGTTGGTAGGAATATACAGTGAACCTGGATGGCCAACTGCCTTTTATTACTATCCTCTCATTTAAACTAACAACTTCAGTTTTAGCCTATACACCATCAAATTATTTTATTAAATGCTACCAAGAAGTAGCAAAGTTAACTCATATAACTTTACATCCATATCTCTCTTCCAAGATCCCCATTAAGATTCATTCCCTTCACTTATTTCTGAGATTACTCTGTTGGATCCATGTTGTCAATTCAGGACTACCCTCCAGCCTTATAGGGAAAGCAAGGGAATATGGCTAGGAAGAAATAAGATTCCAGGAATCGAGGTTTAAATCAACTAACCAAAAGAAAAAAGGGAAGATGAAGAAAAGGGGGCAGTTAAGTCTAGTACAAGAAACATAATACAGCTGTGTCCAAGTTTTGAGGCCGAAGGCATAAGGTTCATGAGGCTACAGTTGTAGAATCTGGGGGTAGACAAGGAATAAAGTTATCGGAAAGAACAGTTAGGAGTTGAATTCAGGAATTACACTTAGAGCCTAGCCAGAATATTCCTAATATCCCTAGGGATCAAGATTAGTGACTATAGCTTAACCAATTTGGTAAGGTGGAGCAAAAATTAAAAGTGAAACCTGTGGATTAAGTTATACCAACCTGAATTCTATGTCCCTGTGTCCAGTAGTGTGAAGAATCTATAAATACAGGGGCGGCCAGGTAGCACAGCTAGTAAGAGCACCGGCTCCAGTGTCAGGATGACCTGGAGATTGAATCCCGGGCTCAGACACTCAGCACCACACCCAGAAATAACTGGCCGTGTAACCTTGAGCAAGTTACTTAACCCCGATTGCTTAAAAAAAAAAGAATCTACAAATACATTGATATTTTTACTACCTGCTTCACAGATTATGTGGGAAGTATTTTGTAAATTGTAAAGTGTAATAAAAACATGTCAGCTAGTATGAACTACCAAGATTACCTCCACACGTAGTGTTAAGTAAATTTTATTCTCAGAATGGCTGAAAACTGTCACTTGGATGAATTGGCATGGAGGAAAGATGTGAAACAGGTATGTAGAGTTGGAGTTTTATTCCCAGTGTTGAAATTGAAAGAAGGGATATACTTTAATCCACAAAATCATCAGTCAGGAGCAGAAATAAGAGAAATCTTTGTTTGTAGAGGTGTTAAGACATTTTGTTACAAATGCATTTGTTATCACAGCTTTATTTTTGATGAAACACTATTCTTTTCCTTAGCCAGAGGAAAAATAACTATAATTTAGACCTGTATTGGTTGTATAGAATGCTTTTAATGTTAAAAATATTTTCAGACTATAACTTACAGTGTTTGTATCTAACATCTCAAAAGAGAATCTACCTAATTGATTTCAAGAAATTTTTATTTCAGATAATCTGTCAAATCTTGATTGTGTGTACATAGAAGAAGAGAACATTATACCAAAGATAAGATGAAACATTGAACAATTCTCACAGTGCCTTTTTCACTAGTACTCCACTACCTAGGTCCCCAGATAAATTTGTTTTTTTATGATTTATAATGCAAATAGTACATGTATAGTTTTTGTATAGTATATGATACATAAAAATTTTACTTTAAAAATTGAGAATTGTATTCCAGCAATGTTTTTCAAAGTGATTACCACACAGGAATCTAGGCATTTGAGAAGTAGATACACAAATACTATCATGTAAATATGGTTTTTGATTATTGTGAAAAAACTCATCTGTAAAATTAAAAGTGGAGTAACTTGTAGAATTATAGAATGTAAGGTCTAGAAAGGAATGCTAAAGGTCATCTTAAAGGCCCAGTTTCCTTTTCCTTATTTTACAGATGAGGAAACTAAGACTGAGACTCATGACTTTTCCATGGTCACACAGCCAGCAGATGGCAGACCTAAGATGTGTGAGCACAGGTCTTCTGATTCCCATTCAGAAATGTGTATTACCAATTCACCATGCTGCTAAAAGAATTATCTCTAAAGTCCTTGCCAACCAACTCTGAAAATCTGCAGTGCCAATCTGTACTGCTGGGAATGTTTCCATTTTATCTATATAAGATAAAGCATTGCATTTCCTTGGCATCTTTTTTTTTTTTTTGCTTTTTGGAGGGGAGAAGGTAGGGCAGTTGGAGTTAAGTGACTTGCCCAAGGTCATACAGCTAGTTTTGTGTTAAGTGTCTGAGACCGGATTTGAACTCAGGTCTTCCTGACTCCAGGGCCTGTGCTCTATTCACTGCACCACCTAGCTGCCCCAGCATCTTTTCACCAGAGTATCTGAGTGCTTTGATTTGAATACCAATTTAGAAATGAGTAGTGGATACAAAACAGATAAAATTGTTCCTCAAATTTGTTATGAAGACTCTCTTTCTCTCTACGCCTCTCACCAAAAACTGGTAGACCAGAAATGGGCTAGAGTCATGTAATAATAAGAGACACCCTGGGAGGGCTTTGCTTCTCAGACATTACTATAGGATTGTCAGTCCAAAATATTTGAAGAAAAGCTAAGAACATGCCATTTATCAGTCCCGAGCACAAGGGAACAGGTATCTTCTATCCACAACTTGCACCAAATAATTATTTTTAATAATAGAAATGTTTCATTGATGGTCTGTTTATAAGTTTTTTAACTTAGATGAAGTTTGTTACTTCACTATTAAAAGAAATTTATTTTAAAGGGCATTATGAATGAACTTTCATTATTTTTGTTATGATTATTCATATCCACTTATTAAGAATCAAAGATGTATCACCGTCTCTGCTTATACTTAGAATAGTTGCTTGTCAGTCATTGCCTTTCATGTTACCAGTGCATTCCATCACCTTACTTTCTGCTTATCTTTAGAGTAACCAAATAAGACAGATGGAAGAAGTAAAAATCTCAAAGAAGAGCAAAGTGGGGATTCTTCCCTTTGTTGCTGAATTTGAAGAGTTTGCAGGGCTTGCTGAATCAATCTTCAAAAATGCAGAGCGTCGTGGAGATCTAGATAAAGCTTACATAAAACTTATAAGAGGAGTCTTTGTAAATGGTAAGGTCTAGTAGGAATTTTTCGGTCTTTTTTTTTTTTACCATCTTTTTGTTCAATTTTGTCATAATTTGAAGATAATTTTTTATTTGTATTTTGAATCCTTTTTTTCAGTGATATTGAAATGAAAATGTTCCCAGATTTTAAAAGAAGTAGTTCCATGTGTATGTATACAGTTATATTCTGTGCAGTTACGCAGGAGCCTTTTTAAGAGCTATATTCATTTGTTCAGGATCCAACAAATATTTATTGAGTAGCCACTTTTAGTACTGTAAGCAGAATGGGTTACTCACAGGGGTAGGGAACCTGCAACCTTGAGGCCACATGGACTTCTAGGTCCTTGTGTGTAGCCTTTTGACTGAGTCCAAGTTTTACAGAACAAATCCTTTTATTAAGGGGATTTGTTCTGTGAAGTTTGGGTTCAGTCAAAGGGCTGCACTTGACAACCTAGAGGGCCACATGTGACCTTGAGTCCACAGGTTCCCTACCCCTGAGGTTAGTGTAATCCATGTGGAGATTTCCCTGGGTTGTTCTTGGTACCTGAAGGTTTCTGCAAACAGCTAATCTGAACTATGGTTTATTAAGGGAGCTCAGGTAATGGAAAGGGGGCTTATTTGTCAAAGTTTCCCATCAAACATAAGGTTCCTTGCAACTAGCAGTACTCCCAAATGGGACTGAAACAGATTAAAATGTAACTGAGAAATATTTAACAAAATAAGTAAAAATTTGACAGAACACAGATAATGTTAATGTGTGGTTTTCTAACTATGGGTTTTGTATCAATCCTTAAATACAGTTTAGTGGAGTTTGATACATCTATCTTTGGTCAATTCCTAATTCCTCTCTAATACTCTATAGCTGGACGCTTAAGTTAAATTTTCATACAGTGGGTTACTAATTTTTAGTTGAGGGTTTTGTATTTTTTTGTTGTGTTGTTGCTTTAGAAAATTTAAAGGGATGAGAAAATAGAATACTTTGGTTACCAGGAATTTCAAGGAGCAACAAAAGAAAACTGATTCTAGTATAGAGCAATAAAAAAGAAATTTGGATTCTTTAATCATTGGAGTGACTGAACTGCTACTTCCAATGCTTGATCCTATATTTTATTTCTTACCTGCATATCCAGAAATCCATAGTCATTTGGCAGTATCTCTCTTTTATTTAATTTTATCATTATTTTTAAAGCAGTTGGGGTTAAGTAACTTGCTCAAGGTTACACGGCCAGTTATTTCTGGGTGTGGTGCTAAGTATCAGAGCCCCGGATTCAATCCCAGGTCATCCCGACTCTGGGGGCGGTGCTCTTACCCACTGTGCCACCTGGCCACCCCTAAGCAATTGGTGTTAAGTAACTTGCTCCAGCTTATACAGCCAGGTGTTTCTGGATGGGTACTAAGTGTCTGAGCCTGGATTCTATCCCAGGTCATCCCGACTCTGGGGCCAGTGCTCTTACTTGCTGTGCTACCTGGCCGCCCCAGTATCTCACTTTTATATGAAGCATTTTATTTGAAGAGAAGGCCCTGTTAACTTAATAAAAATAAGACTTTGTGATGATGCATTTAGGTAACATTTTATCGAGAATATTTGAAGAGATAGAAGCTATGGACTACATAAGAGAATCTAAAGTTAAAGATTTTATCTGAATGTTTATAAACTACCTTTCCACCAAACAATCCTGGTGCTTTTTTGTCACTACTGCCCCTATGCTCAAATTCCTCCCTTTCTATACTCTCACACAGCCATCGTGCCATATTGAGCCCATTACCTCTTATCTGTACTGTTACAACAGACTCTTCCTTTCCCTCTCACCCTTTTTTTTTGAATGAACAAAAAGAGCAGTATAATAGTGAATTTCCTAGTAGAGTTGACCAGGATGGAGCGTATGAAGGGGTGACCACCACATACCAAAAGGTAGAGGACTTGTGTTCCTTCAGTAGATACAAACAGTGAGCAAGTTAGCAAGAATAATCAATAATCAATCAAAATAGGAAATTAGCTATATTTCTTGCCCTACCCCCATACAACCTCTTTAAAATAGCCAGCTCAAGCCTTGCTCTCAGCCCCCCATAGCACCTTCCTCATGTGAGAATAGTATCCTATTGGGTAATGTCCCAGAATCTCTACCTAAAAAGGAACTTGTATGCTCTTTCTAGGGACTTCCTACCCAAATGAATTTGTCCTAAAAAGTTGATTTGAAGAAACCATTAGTCATAGTCTCTGGTTCTTGACTCCAGACAACAGAATTCACTAGCTATACCTCTTTTTTTTTTCCAAATTCTTCTTCTATCTTGAATATACAATGTTTATTCTTCCTTTTCCTATATCTTGAGTTCAACATCTTTAAAAAAAAAAAAAACCTTAAATTTAGGTACTTAGCAAATTCCCTGATGTACAAATGCAATTTGAAGGAATATTCCTTTACAGTGCATTAGCTATAGAAAACAACACTACCTTAAGAGAAAAATGCTGTCAGAACTGCTATTTTTTTCTAGGTTTATTGGTATCATAAAGGAGTGGGTATTGATTTAAATAGAGATAATACATGGAAAGAATTAAGGCAGTTTCAGGAAAGGAAAAGAGCAAAGCTGAAGGTAATGAGGCCTGAAATATATGTCACTAATACTGACCAGGCCTTACTTTTATTCCCCAGTGCTTTTAGTATAGTATAGTAGCTTATAGAATTTTTTAAATTAAGATGCAAAGTCAAGGGCTAGGGCAGTATGTATTAAGATTTCTTCAGAATGAAGGCCTGCAGGGAAAGAGAGTGGTGATCTCTATAAGAATGACTTAGGGAAGAAATTGTTATTAACTTAACATTTGGGAAAGTGCCTTTTTCAAGTTAGGCTAGGAGGTGAGTCACTTAAAATCTAGGTGCTGTGAAAGAACCTATGTCACTTACATTCTTTGTCTAAAATGTATGTACAAGTAGTTGTAATAATTTTTGTTTGCTCCTCAAACAATAGGATTTTAATATAAAAAAGCTTACTAACTGAATATGAATAATTTTTAATCAGTATTCAAAATTGATTTTTGCAGATTTTAGAAGAATTTCAGGTAATTCATCAAAATAATAGACATGAGATAGGGAATTCTGATAAAATTATTAGTGTTCTAGCCTGTATTGTTTTGGAGTCTATAGATTCTATAATTTAAGTTGTAACCAACTGCAGCTAGAATTAGGAAGCCATCCCACCTTTTGTTGTAGTGAAGATGACATTTTTTTCATTTCTCCCTAAAAGAAATTAATGAGCCCTCTAAGCCTTAAGAGGAAAGATTTTACTACAATAATTGTTTATGATTGCATTATAAAACATACCATAAAAAGGAGCAGTGTCATGGATGGACTTTGAGAAAATAAAAGGAAGTTAAGAGTTAAAATAGGTTACCCCAATATACATCGATCTTTTTATTACCAAATCCAAGGACCTTAGTCCTCATTTTCTCATACCCTTTTAGAAACTCTCTCTCTGAAGTTTCATTATATTACTCCCTTTGGTTGTCTTCCTACCTGTCTTACCACTTTTCAGACTCCTTTGCTGGATCATCATCCATATCATGTTTTCTAACTGAGTCTGTCCCACTGCTCTGTCCTGGGCCCCCTTCTCTCTATATTCTTTTACATGCCAAACTGACTTCATAACCCCTTGTAGTTTTAAATTTATATCTGTGAAAATGAGTCCCAGATCTATATATCTACTTCTAGTCTCTCCCCTGAACTCCAGCCTAGGAGTGTGCTAGTAAATGTTTAACACATATCTTTTTTGGGGGGGAAATGATGTGTACAACACACTTTTAAGTTAATCTACATCATTAACATTTTCTCCATCACTTTCTTTAGTATGAACACCCAAGGAAACAACAAACTAAGGCCTGATTTTCTGCATTTGCCAATTTCAGAGATGTAAATGCTTACACTTAAAATTTTATAACTGGCTCTCCTGAGCCAGTATGAACCACATCTAACACACTCTGGCTCCAGCCCCACATGACCTATTCCTGTTGGACATTTCAATATCTTAAACTCAGTACAGCCAAAACAGAATATATTTTCTTTCCTCCAAAACTTTCCCTTTTTCCTAGTTTCCTTATTTGTGTTTAGGGTGCCATCATCCTTAGTCACCTGGTCTCCCAGCCTTCAAAGTCATCCTTGACTTTTGCCTTTCCTTCACCCTACATATCAAGTAAGTGACCATATCTTGTCAATACTGCCCCTGTGCTCAAATTCATCCACTTTTATCCACTCACACAGCCATCACACTATTTTGAGCCCTCATTACCTCTTACCTGTACTATCACAACAGGCTCTTCCTTTCCAGTTCACCCTTCACACAGTTGCCAAATAGATCTTCCCAATCACAGGTATGACTATATTATTTCCCTGCTGAGGAAGCTCAATTGGCTTCCACTTGTCTCTAGAATAAAACACATTTCTCTGTTTTACATTTAAAGCCCCTCACAATTCATCTCCAAGCTATCTTTCCAAACTGCTGTCCCCATACACGACATTCCATTTCCCACTCCTGTGCATTTGTACAAGGTTATTACCAGTATGTGGATTGTACTTCCCTTTTCCTAATCCCTATAGAATTTCTAGCTTCCTTCAAGGCACAACTCAGATACTACCTCCTACATGAGACCTCTCAATCAATTAGCAGGCATTTATTAAAGAAACTATTAGGTGCTGGCACCTTGCTAAATGCTAGCTATACAGAAAGTGAAAATGGTGCCTGCTTTCAACGATCTTATAGTCTATCCGGGCAGGGGTGGAAACAACATGTACATCTGTGTCTACAAAATCAGTACAGGGTGATGAGGGTGTGGAGGAAGGAGACTATTTGGCAACTGTTAGGAAGCATCAGGAAAGGCCTTATGTAGAAAGGGGGTGTTTGAACTAAGCTGTGTAGAAAACTAGAGCCTGAAATACAGAGGGAGTTTATCCCTTGGCATAGGGGACAGTCAGTACAAGGAATGGAATTTAGTGTATGAAGAATTAGGAGGCAGCTAGTTTGCTTGTGCTATGCACAGAGGGAAATAACATGTAACTAAGCCTGGAAAGGTAAATTGAGGCCAGCGTTTGAAAAAATTTCTTCCCAATGAAGCATTTGTCAGAGTTTATATTTGATCTTGAAGTTATTAGGGACCCATTATACTTTGTTTAGTAGAGGAATGACATCTGCACTGTTGGGCATTAGGAAAATCCAATTGACTGCTGTATGAAGGATGATTGAAGACAATACCATTTAAGAGGTAAGGTAGTGAGGGTCTAAATTATGATGGTAGCTATGTGAGGGAGTACATAAGGGATTGACTATAGAGAGACTGGAAGAAGAAATGACAAGATTTGGCAATTGATGAGGGAGTGAGTTGAGAGAAAGTGAAGAGTCAAGAAGAAGTACAGCTAAGACTACAAGAAAGATGGTAGTACTCTCAGAAAAAGGGAAATTCAAATGAAGAATGGGTTTTGGGGGGAAGGATAATGAGCTTGTTTTTTAGTGCCTAGCACATAGCAGGTGCTTAATAAATGATGTTTTAAAAATTAATGAGTATATGGTTTGACCACTGTTCATTCAGTTAGCATTTTTATTTATTTATTTATTTATTTTTGCCTTTTGGAGGGCAATTGGGGGTAAGTAACTTGCCCAAGGTTACACGGCTAGTTTTTGTGTGTCTGTGTGTGTGTGTGTTAAGTGTCTGAGGCCAGAACCGAACTCAGGTCCTCCTGACTCCGGGGCCGGTGCAGTTAGCATTTTTAAGCAACTACTATATGGCAAGCACTAGATATACAAAGACAAAACAAAAACCTTGTGAGGGAGTACATCCCACAGTCAGCTTAATATTTAGAGGAACAGATACATATAAACATATGCTGTAATTTGAGAAGGGAGAGAAAACACTAAGAGCTGGAAGGATTTTAATAGAATATCATAACTGAGTTGAACTTTGAAGAGAGCTAAGTCTTCTCCAAGATAGAAGTAAAGAGAAGAATAGGTTCCAGGAGCAACCTGAGCAAAGGCAAACAGGAACAATATGCAATGCGGAGCTGAGAAACCCAATGATGCTGGTTCTTTGGAGAGGATGTAAGTGGGACTAATGTGAAACAAATCATTGGGTACTGATTTAAAAATAGAAAATAGATCAATGAAAAAGACTAGATAAAGAAATATCAGGAATAATGGAGATCCATAATCGAGTGTTTGATAAAGCTGAAGATAAGAACTCCATGTTTCATGAGAATTTCTGGGAAAACTGGAAAGACTATCTATCATCTTATACCATATATCACAATAAACTCAAAAAACAACATTAAGATATGTAATTTGAATGGCAAAGAATGGTATTTAATATTAAAATTATGTATAAATTATATTGTACAAAGATTATGTGTGCATATATATTGGACAAGAACCAGATCAGGAACCTTTCAGAGTTGTGGCCTAAGAATTGAATTTTCAGCCAGACTAGAGTTAAGAGGCAATTACAAAAGAAAAGGTAATGATTTTGATTGGAATTAAAATTTTGACATGGAATTAAAAAGCTTTTGTGTTGGGGCGGCTAGGTGGCGCAGTGAGCAGAGCACTGGCCCTGGAGTCAGGAGGACCTGAATTCAAATTTGGCCTCAGACACTTAACACAAAAACTAGCAGTGTGACCTTTGGCAAGTCACTTAACTCCAAATTACTCTCCAAAAAGCAAAAAAAAAAGCTTTTGTGTGAACACAGTTTTATCCTATCCATTAGGATAAAAAGAGGATTAGTTGACTGGAGAAACAAACTTTATAGCAGGTATCTCTGATAGTGGTCTATTATCTAGACAGAAATATAGAAGACCATTTCAGTAGGGGACAGGAAAGGTGAGACAGGGGAAGAAAAATGCTTGTTATTTTTTTAAAAAACATAAAATAAGTTTTTTATTCTACATTTTTTTTAAAGCAATTGGGGTTAAGTAACTTGCTCAAGGTTACATGGCCAGTTATTTCTGGGTGTGGTGCTAAGTATCTGAGGCCAGATTTGATACCCAGATCATCCCGACACTGGGGCTGGTGATCTTACTCGCTGAGCCACCTGGCAGCCCCTAAGCAATTGGGGTTAAGTAACTTGCTTAAGGTTACATGGCCAGGTGTTTCTGGGTGGATGCTAAGTGTCTGAGCCCAGATTCGATCCCCCAGGTCATCCCAACACTGGGGCCGGTGCTCTTACTTGCTGTGCTACCTGGCGGCCCCTATTCTACAATTTTTAGTTTTTTTATTCTTCAGTTAAATATGAAAAGGAGGGGGAAATTTCCATATACACAGTAGAACAGGAAAAAAGATTATATAAAACCGCAAATATCTTATTATATATATCATGCTTTTTTTTTTAAGGTTATATAATACACCATGTTACTTTTAAAGCTGTCTTGCTAATCTGTTTACTTTTGAACTTCTTTCCATTTTCATCCTTTTGGGAAAAAAACTTTTAAGGTGTTTTTTTTTTATCTATTCTTCCCACTCACTTCCCCCCCAAACACCAGATCTGAACAAATTTTAAAAAGAAGACAGTTCTCAATTCCTACATGCATAACCCAGCAGAACAAAATTCCCACTTAGGACATGTCCAAAAATGTACGTCTCTTTCTACATTTTAAGTTCATCATCTCTTGTGTGGGGGTGAGTGGCATTTTTCATCTTTATTTTTCTTTACTCCTAGTTTATCATTATATTGACCATAATTCTAAAGTCTTTCAAGGTTGTTTTTTTTTCTGTAATGTTATCATTGTTTATCTGCTCACACCACTCTACATTAATTCATAGAGGTCTTCCAGTTTCCTCTAAAATAGTGTATTTTGTCATTGTTTATGGAATAATAGTATTCACTTATATTCACAATACCATAATTTGTTTAGCCTTTCTTCAATATGAAGATATTCCTTTAGTTTCTATTTTTAGGATATATAGATATAGATAGATACACATATATACACACATATGTATAGGTACTTCTTTAATTTCTCAGTTATTTTTTAAAAGAAATATATGGTGTGTGTGTATGTCTACATATGTGTGTGTGTGTACACATACATGCGCAGAACCAAAAGCCATTCCCTTATAGCAAACAATTCTCAAAATAGCATTAAACTTTTAGAAACCATATAAAAGAATGCTCCAGATCACTAAGACAAATAGACATGAAAACTGAATTTTCTCCTCACTTCCCCAGAATTGTCAAAAATGACTAAAAGATGGGAATAATTGATGTTGATGGGGTTGTAGAAGGGTAGGTACACTTAAACACTGTTGGCGGAGCTGTGGATTAATCTAACCATTATAGGAAGCATTTTGGAATTTCACAAAGTGACTAAAATTATCATTTGACCCAAAACATACAAGAAGGCATTGCCATTGCTTCTTTGCTGAAATGGGGGCTATGGCTATGGAACAGTGCATTTAGTCTCAGACTTGTACTGAACTGGTTGATTTTTTTCTCTCCTTTTTCTTTGTTAGAAAGGATTACTCTCTGCAAGGGAGAGAAACACAATGGGAAATATAGATGTCATAAAATATGTTAATGCCCAGATGAATAAAAAAATCTTTGAGATGAATTTTTTTAAATCTACATAACTTAAGCAATATGTTTTCAGACCAAATTTTGCCATTGTGGATCTTTTCTCTGTGTGAACAAAATCTTTAAACATTCCAAATAAAAAGTATTTATATACCATACTCATGGTATAGAAGTTAAATAATCCAAATGTAATAATGCTTGTGCCTAAACAGAGACAGTTTTAAATTTTAATCCCGTTTTTTAAAATTGAAATAAATCTCCAGACTAAATATATGGAAATGGTAGATGAGCATCTTGAAAAAGTAGATCACGATGGTTAAATCTCTTCCTAAGTATGATTCAACTTACAGCAGTAAAAAAAAATCCTTAAATCTCACTTTACTTAGTCTTTAGCTTCAACTTGATCTTCTCTACATCTTTTACTGAAGTAGTAAGTTGCTTAAATGACCAGTTTGAGTTTCATCTCTTTTACAAGTACCAATAGGCAGCAGAAAAAGAAAAAGCCTTCATTTTTAAGTAATCAAAAGTTTGCTTTGCTAATAGGTTCTATGTATAAAATTCATAAGAGTTCTACTTCCAGGTGGGTGTTGTTTTTTTGGTTTGATTTTTTTTTTTTTGCATGCAGGCATGCATGCATTTTTACCATCCAAAGTTCTTTGCAAATTTTGGTCCTTTGATTTTTTTTTAACGCTTTTTATTCTTATTTTAGTGGAGAAAGTAGCAAATGAAAGCCAGAAGACTCCCAGGGATGTGGTGATGATGGAGAACTTCCACCATATTTTTGCAACTCTTTCTCGTTTGAAAATCTCCTGTCTAGAAGCTGAAAAAAAAGAAGCCAAGCAGAAGTACACAGATCATCTTCAGTCTTATGTTATCTATTCTTTAGGACAGCCTCTTGAAAAACTAAATGTAAGTACCTTTTTAGTATTTTTCAGGTTCAGAACATAATATTATGTAACTGCAGTGTATAAACAAGTTTTTAAATCTTAAGCGTATGTTGAAGTAAATTGCATCACCTTTCCTTTGTACTTACATTTAACTAAAAGTTCAAAGGCAGAACCTGTGTGAGGAAGAACTATACAATCCATTCTTTTTCCTTTCCTTTATTTGAATGAATATAGTCAGTAGGTTACATAATCAAGACCAATTAACCATGTCAAAGTAGGAAATGTCAATTTTAAAGAAACTGCAAACCAGTAGAGGGATAAAGATATCCTGTCTTCATCCCCAGTCCAGTTTAATAAATTATTGAATTTTTAAATCAGTTAGCAGCAGTGCTTAGAAATTCACAATAATTTTTTCATCTTGAAAAACTTTTACAGCAGGGAATATTACAAATCATTAAAATTTTTATCTGTTCTTGAAATTTTATACAAAGTACAAGAAAAACAGGTCATGTCAGTCCTAATCGTTAATTTTCTGGTTGAATTTCATTATAGCATTTCTTTGAGGGTGTCGAAGCTCGAGTGGCACAAGGTATAAGAGAAGAAGAAGTAAGTTACCAACTTGCATTTAATAAACAAGAACTTCGTAAAGTTATCAAAGAATATCCTGGAAAGGAAGTGAAGAAAGGACTAGATAATCTCTACAAGAAAGTTGATAAGCACCTTTGTGAAGAAGAGAATTTGCTTCAGGTATGGATTTTTGTTCCTTTGACTAAATAATTCCAGACTCTTACAAAAATATTTTTCTTCCTCAAAACCTCCCCATAGTCAGACAGCTTACAGAAGGAAAAGATCAGGAATGTTAACTTACTGCTCTCAGATTTGCAGACCAGGTTAGTGAAGGGGCGAATTAAAGACAGACGTTTCTGATCAGTGTTTTTGCAGCAGTCTTAAGAAAATAGTATGCTTAAAAGTTTCACATTACTGTCTCTGTTTAGGCATAAGCACTATTACATTTGAATTATTTAACTTCTATACCGTGAGTATGGCATATAACACTTTATTTGGAATGTTTAAAGATTTTGTCCACACAGAGAAAAGATTCACAGTGGTAAAATTTGATCTGAAGATATATTTCTTGAGTTTTAGATTTTGCTTAATTCATCTCAAAAGATTTTTTTATTTATGTGGCTTTTCTAAAATTTTAATCATTTGTTTAACTGATGATACAACAAGAGTATATTGCTTTTACACCATGACAATAACAATTGCTCTATATAACATTTTATATAAAACTGTTATGAAGCTACTTTGTTGATTTTGTTTTGGAAATATAATACGCGTATATAAAAAAAGAATATACCAAAGGCTTGAAAAGTATCCTAACTTCTTATTACCAAAACAGGGCAACCAAGAGAGCATCAGTAACTGCCAACCTATATATCTACTTTACTGTCTATCTAAAATTTTTATAAAACTAATCTATATGTACATTAAGGAGGTCCTCAATGAGGGTATTAGAAGGGAACAGGCAGACAGACCATATTCCACAGAAGAACACATCATTACCTTTCACAGAAGGTATAGAGGGTTTGCACTGATAACCTTTTGTTAACCATTAAAAAGTGTTTGAATTGATAAAGTAAAATATCACCCTAAATATTCTCCTGCAGAGTTGATGAGAATGCCTGTTTGTCTAGACTATGATAAGTACTTGGAGGGACAGTCTAGAAAGTGGGGTGTGTGTGTGTAAGACAGAGAGATACATATAGACATATATCTATGTACACATGCATGCATGTGTGCATATACTCACAACTTATTACTGAAACAAAAAAACTAAGAAAAGCATCAGTAACTACCGAGTGATGCATCAGTGTGTGCATGTCTGTATTATATGTATATATACATACACAAAAAATAATGGTTAGCAAGAAAACAATTGCAGTCTAAACTCTCTGTGACTTTCTGTCAACTCTGTGATAGTTAAAAACTTGTTGTTCTGTGAAATATTGCTTGCCTGTCAATTCTTAAAGAAGTTTAACTGATATAAAATTGTCACTACCAGAAGTCCAGAGGAGCCCAAAAACCATCTCCACTGGCAAACAATTTATCTCAGAGTTGAGATCAAATGAGATAATTATTTGTAAAGCGCTTAACACAATGCCCGACCTATAGTGGGTATTATATACGCTTATTCTCTTCCCTTCCCCTCATTACCAAGCAGATGTGTGGCAACCAGAGTCTCTCACTCATGTAGAGTACAGACGCATTTGTAAAACATTAGAGAAGAGAATCATTGAAGATTGTAAGCATCATTGTCCTACGAAACAGTGAAAGACAATAAAGGTCAAAATTAGCTTGCAGAGAGCCTGAGGTGAAATTTTACTAAACCAGATCATCTTGAGAACATTTGCAGATGAAATTGGGAGTAGAACAACACATAGATATGAAGTGAAATAGGTCTGCCATTGTTTCTGTAATGACCTGTTCTCATTAGTAATAATAATAGAATATTCAAACTCTACCACCTCAGTATGCAATGTAATATGTTTTTTTAAATGCTCAAAGCATAAGGAAATGAAGTCAGGAAAAATGACTGGACATGACCAACTATATACAGATGTGATCTATGCTATACACAATATATCCTTGAAGATATCACAAAGATTCCAAGATAATAAAGACTACAAACTCTGTGTGTGTGTTTAAGTAGCTAGCAACTACGGACTTGACTTCTTTCACAAATCTGCAAGACATTTGAGATAAAAGCCTCTCTGGGCACTGAGGGTCTCCTTGATGAAAGTTGAAATAAAGTAAGCATTCACAGATTATTTCTACAGGAGACTATATAGCTTTACAATCATACAACTTGACTGAGCATTATAGAAAATAAAATTTCCCACTATTTCTGTTTCTTTCCAATGTTTTTTTTTAATTAGGCTCAGTAGATGAAAATGCAGTGGGTAAACTTGCTTGAAAAAAGATCTCTCTCAAGTTAAAATTATTTCAGTTAAATGCAACAAGAGTGCTAACTTTGTTCATCAGTTCACTTGATATCAGCATTAAAGTATAAGACAGGGAAACATGCTTATTTAGTATGTTCACCCAGGTTATAAAGATAAGGAATTTCTGTGCACAGTGAAAATAGGAGGTTACCCCATTAATGGTAAAGTTTTCAAAATTCTCCTGTTCACAAATTCTTCATAAAACATAAATTGATACAATTAATACAAAGCTACCTGATAGAAATGTTCAGTAATCTAAAAGAGATCTGCCTGGTCATCTACAGTGGGAAAACAAAGTGGATAAAATATGCATATTGATTAGGTTATAATATTCAATTGAATGGACATCCTATTGGACTCAGCATATGTTAGATACTGCAGGTACACTGTGAATTGGGACCTCAGTTTAGTAGGAGAAAGATTTTTAGCCATGTTACATTTAAGAAATTATGTAGTGTTTTCATTGACCCTAGATTACTCACTGTTAAGTCCCCTCTCCCCCTAAAAAAAACCCAAATCTTTTTAACATCAGTATTCTCCCAGTGGTGTTATACAACTGCAAATCACAGAATGCCATGATCTTAGATCAGATTTGGATGTTTTCTCAGTTTTAACTGTTTTTCGGAAGAGAATTATATCAAGAAATGATTGTGATGTAAAAAAGCAAAAGACATCAATAAAATATTGTTTAAAATTTATAAGACTAAAAAAAGGTTTAGCAGTAAAAGCCATCTGAAAATAACCTAAACCAAAATACACAGTTTATTCACTTTAATATACAGCAGTGCTATTTTAAATGGATGGGAGCATCCTGAAAAGACATTCTAAGTATGCTAGTTTAAGCTGAGTCTCTCAGCAGACTGATGGACAAATCGGATCTGCTGTTCATCTGAGAATCTTTTTTGATGTTGACCAAGAAATCTGAGAACTCTCCCTAAAGCCTACGCATATAGGATTTGATATTGTCACATGTCAGTGGGAGGTAGAAAATTATCTCCGAGGGCAGCAAGAATTGTAGGTTATGGGGCGGCCAGGTAGCACAGCGAGTAAGAGCACCGGCTCCAGTGTTGAGAAGACCTGGAGATCGAATCCCGGGCTCAGACACTTAGCACCCACCCAGAAACACCTGGCCATGTAACCTTGAGCAAGTTACTTAACCCCAATTGCTTAGGGGCAGCCAGGTGGCTCAGCGAGTAAGAGCACCGGCTCCAGTGTCGGGATGACCTGGATCAAATCCGAGCTCAGATACTCAGCACCACACCCAGAAATAACTGGCCGTGTAACCTTGAGCAAGTTACTTAACCCCTATTGCTTAAAAAAAAAAAAAAAGAATTGTAGGTTATTTGATGTTATCTGTAAAACAGTATTGGTTGTAGCACCTATATGTGAAATAGGCCTTTAACACCACATTATCCATTAAAATCTGAGACTTGCAGCCAGACCTTTGGCAACACTCTGAAAGACACCTTATTTTAAAAAATTTTTTTAAGTTTAAATTTTTCTGATAATTAGTTACATAGTATAAACTGAATTGTATATTCCCAGGACCTAGCACTTACTAGATGCTTAATAAATTATTGCTGATATATAAAAATAATAGTAATAGCTAGCATTTATATAGTGCTTATTGTCTAGCTATGTGCCAGACACTATGTTAAGGACTTTATAATTATTAAATCATTTGATACAACAACTTTGAGAAGTGTTATTATTATCCCTGTTTTACAGATGAGGAAACTACAGTGAAGACAGATTAATAGAACTAGAAAGAATTTTGCCCGTATATAATTATACTTGGCCATGCAATATTTTCATTTAGTTATTTGTCACAATTTGATGTTTTCTTTCCATGTTTTATAATAGGTGGTGTGGCACTCCATGCAAGATGAATTTATACGCCAATATAAGCACTTTGAGGGGTTAATAGCACGATGCTATCCTGGATCTGGTGTTACAATGGAATTCACTATTCAGGACATCCTGGACTACTGTTCTAGCATTGCACAGTCACACTAGACTCAACAAAAGAAAAGTTAAGAGTGGGTTCTAAAAATGCCAGACAGTATCCAGATATATCAAACTACATACTTCAAAAACCTGAATTTGTAACTTTATGTATTAAATATTGCTAAATGTCAGGCAAATGTATAGTTACCAACTACAGATGTTAAATGCAACCATTACAGACCCTGAGTGGCAGCAGCAGTTTCCCTTATCTAGGCTATGTACTAATTTAGCATTATAGTTTTCTATTCATTTAAATTGCACTTTTTTTCTATCATTGTGCAGGAGATTTACATTTGTGGATCCCTTTCTTGCTAATAAGCATTATAATCTAGAGTATGTGAAGTGCATTGGAAATACAGTGGACCCTCCAACTTTAGCTCATTCTCTTTCTTGAGAATCATGTAACCTTTAAAATAGTGTACAGAACTGTTTTATTTTGCAGTTTCATGTGTATGTGTGTGTGTGTTTGTGTGTGTAGAGATAAGGGAGTTCATTTGAATATTTGTAAACTTAAGTTTTGAGGATTATGTAACTGTGTCATTAAGAATGCACTGACAGTGAAGTAAAAAGATTTTTTTTTAAGTTCCTATTTTGATGATGTTTATTTTATTTTTAGTTCAATTCAGAATTGTTAAGCACCTGCAAAAAAAACCAAACCAACCCTGCCATCAAGAAGTTTATGTTCTGCTGAGGAGCTCAGGAAAGGTTTTGTGTAGGAGGTGGCACCTGAGCTGATGAACAGTAGGGATTTTATGAGACCAGGCTGCACTTCAGACATGGGGGCCACAGACTATGCAGCCAGCTTCATTAGGATATGAATCCAGGGGGTTTTATTTTATTTTTATTGAAAATCCGTGACATTTTTTTGTTCACCAGTGTAGAGAAATTAACATTTTCATTACTTTTTAAAAATTTAGCAACTAAACTTTTAAAAATACATGCCTTGAAGTGAAAAGGGTGTGCATTTCAGCACGGGAGACAACCTTCGGCAGAGACCAAAGGGAGGAGGGAGAGTGGCAGGTCATGTTCAGGGAAGAAGAGCAAGCAGGCTTGTCTAGGCAAGCTGAGAACTTACAGTCTGTGAAGGAGAGTAGTGTGCCATCAACCTAGAAACCTGAGCTAGAGGCAGATCTTGAACGGCTTTAAATCCCAAACAAAGAAGTTGGTGCTTTATCCATGAAAGATTTGGGAGTGGTTTGAGTGAAGGAACAAATTGATGTGGTCAAACCAGGCTTTAGGGATATCATGGAGCAGGCATTAGAATGGGGAGAGCCTGGAGGCTGGCCTAACCATAAGGAGACCATTGCAAAGGTTCAGACAAGAAACAGTGAGGGGCTGAACAAAGGCTGAAGCTATGTGAGTAAGAGAGAAGGAGATGGATTTTTTAGGATAAGCCCCTAAACATAATGCTTTTAATAATGACATGATTCACTTGTTCAAAGTAGTAACCACTGTTTAGGGGAACTTAGAGGTTTTGGGATTTCATGGAAGTCCAGGGAGCGTGGGATAGGAAGGGTCATCATCGGAGAGCTCTAGGGCTAACCCTACAAAGAAGAGATGTGAATCAGTCTGACCTGTTTTCTGTGTTGATGCCCAGCATAGGAACACAGGTATCTGTCCTTCCATTCTTCGAACTAGGAACACGATATTTACACAATAAATAAACATGTCACAGGAACCATCATGGACAGACTTCCTCCAGCAGCCATTCTGCATGGTCAGAGACATTGGCCTGCTGCTTGGTGAGACTCCCAGCCCCACTGCCCTAGAAGACACCTTATACTGTTGAGGTAGAATCACAAAACTTATTAGATGGGGGCTGAGGGGAGAGAAGGTGGCCCTGATGATTCCAGTGCTGCAGGTGATTGGAAGGACAGTGATGTCCTCAGCAGAAATAAGGAAGTTAGAAGGGCTGGAGGGGTAAAGAACTTGAGTTCTCTTTTAAGTTTAAAATGCCTGTGGATCATCTGATTATAAATGTCTACTAGGCAGCCATAGTATAGCAAAAAGGCCACAATTAAAACATAACTTTGATAGAAATGTAGTATGTTAAATGTCCTTCCAAGCTGCAAGCAGCAAAGCCTCCTCTACTGCTCCCAGTGATGCCCCAGTAAATGTTTAGCAGCTAGCTTTCCAAAAAACAAAAAGAAACCTATGCAAGGCACACTTTTTAAGTCTAAGCAGTATCATCAAACCTGGACGATAAATAAAACAATAAAGCAAGCCCTGATGCTTGCTGATTTCCAAGATATAATGTTTATGCTGAAAATTTAACAATTGACTCGAGCCAGTTGGAGTTGGCTGTCACACCTCTGCTTCTACCCCACTTCCTCCAGAGGCACCTATAGTTAAAGAAAGAATGCCAGCATTGCTATTGCACGTATTTGTTGAGCATTGGTGGATTGTTCCAGTCTCTCTTGAACACCTTCTCATCCCTCTTCAAAATAAAATGATCAGGTAACAGGGATGGCAGATTAGAACTGTATGTTAAGATATATTTGTGGAAGTCCACAAACTTAGGAAGAGTGAGTAAGCACAATTAGCACAATTGGCTAAGGATAGTTGGGGAATGGCTTTTCTTTCCTAGATGTGCAGTTCATAATATCAACACAGACAAGATACAATAATGATAGATAACTTACACTAATTGACTGCCAGCTGCTAAAAGTCATATTCTAATCAAAGCAGTGCCTCTGAGTTACAGACCTCCCCTCTGTATGCCACATCATTTTGCCCCTTCTTAAAATATTGTGAAATAAAGCCAGGGCAGCAACCCTAAAACTTACCCCAGCGTAGGGTGTAAAAACATCATCAGGTAAAGAGAGAATGAAAAAGTGTTAAGTTTTTTAAAAGCAACAAACATGCAGAGAATACAGAGGGTCTAGTTCTTAGAGCATGTAGCACAGAAAGTATCGATTATTTTTGTTGCTAGTAGATACCTAGTAATTAATGAGCACTTACTATGCATGTACTATGTGTCATTTGCTGGGTACCAGTAGTCACTGAGAGTATCCAATGGCTAAGGATAAGGGAATGAAACAATCCCTACTTGCAGGGAGCTTACATTCTCGTGCACAATAAAAGCAGAACTATGGACCCTACCATACTCTATCCTGGCTATACCATACCTCGAGTATCATGTTCAATTACAGGCACCATGTTTTAGGAAGGACACTAACAAATTAGAGTTCATCTATATGACAAGGGCATAACTCACATGAGACTAGGAACCATACCATAAGTAAGTGATTAGAGTATGTCTCTTGCCCCGTTGACTGTTTCATCCATGGAAGACTAAAAGAAGTAACAGAGGAGAGTCGGAGCCGCCATCCGCTGCTATGGACGATCGGGAAGATCTGGTGTACCAGGCGAAACTGGCCGAGCAGGCCGAGCGATACGACGAAATGGTGGAATCAATGAAGAAAGTGGCAGGAATGGATGTGGAGTTGACAGTTGAAGAAAGAAACCTACTGTCCGTTGCATATAAAATGTGATTGGAGCCAGAAGAGCATCCTGGCGGATAATCAGCAGCATTGAACAGAAAGAAGAAAACAAGGGAGGAGAAGACAAACTAAAAATGATTCGGTAATATCGCCAAATGGTTGAGACTGAACTAAAATTAATCTGTAGTGACATTGTGGACGTACTGGACAAACACCTCATTCCAGCAGCAAACACTGGCGAGTCCAAGGTTTTCTATTATAAAATGAAAGGGGACTACCACAGGTATCTGGCTGAATTTGCCACAGGAAATGACAGGAAGGACGCTGCAGAGAATAGCCTGGTGGCTTATAAAGCTGCTAGTGATGTCGCAATGACAGAACTTCCGCCAACGCACCCCATCCGCTTAGGTCTTGCTCTCAACTTTTCCGTATTCTACTTTGAAATTCTTAATTCCCCTGACCGTGCCTGCAGGTTGGCAAAAGCAGCTTTTGATGATGCAATCGCAGAACTGGACACGCTGAGTGAAGAAAGCTATAAGGACTCGACACTTATCATGCAGTTATTACGTGATAACCTGACACTATGGACTTCAGATATGCAGGGTGATGAAGAACAGAA
Source organism: Petaurus breviceps papuanus (assembly GCF_028583685.1). Classification (NCBI taxonomy): domain Eukaryota; kingdom Metazoa; phylum Chordata; class Mammalia; order Diprotodontia; family Petauridae; genus Petaurus; species Petaurus breviceps. Next base: position 13,215,449 of record NW_027186473.1, read on the forward strand.
TAAAGAAGCGCCGCAGGATGTGGAAGATGAAAACCAGTGAGAGACATCAAAGCCAACAAGAGAATCCATCTCTGACCACCCCACTCCTCCCCATCCCTCCCCCCGAAAATTCCCCATTGTCACTGAGAACCACCAAATCTGACTTTTACATTTGGTCTCAGAATTTAGGTTCCTGCCCTGTTGGGTTTTTTTTTAAACAGTTTTCAAAGTTCTTAAAGGCAAGAGTGAATTTCTGTGGATTTTACTGGTCCCAGCTTTTAGGTTCTTTAAGACACTAACAGGACTGCATAGAGGCTTTTTCAGCATTACTGTATTGTCTCCGTGCCAGATGTGGCAAAATAAACCATTAGAAATGGATATTACATTGGAATGCCATTAGACTTCTAGGTGAAGCGAGAGTCTAGGAGAGAGGTTTATCGCACTGTAGGGCGCATGTGGTGGCATTTTTCCTTCTTATAATTGTTTAAACCGAATTTTATACCAATGTTTAAAATTAATTGGGTGTTTAGCTTGAAGTTACAGGTTGCGTTGGAACGTTTATTGTAGTGGTTTTGCTGTAAAAAGTGTTTTTCCAAACTGTGCTGAAATGGTGCTGGTAACAGCCCAACAATCCGTGGCTGCTCATTCTTGCCGACTTTGACCTTCCCTCACAGCAGGTTAGCATTGAAGGTGGTATTGAAAAGCCTGCATGCGTGTTCAATTCTTTGGTTTTTCTCTTTCCCTCTTCCCCTTCACCCCCTTTACTCCCTGCCCTCCTTCGCTGGCTCAACCTCTTTCGTTCAGTATGTGTAACTTGAAGCTAATTTGTACTACTGGATATCTGACTGGAGCCACAGATAAAGAATCTGTATTGTTCTTACTGAAACACAGCATGGAATTAACATTAAACTTAAATAAAACAAACCTAAATTAAAAATGCCAAAAATTATTGCGACTCCATCCTTTATACTTCTCAAATAAAGACTCTGGTCCAAACACTTAAAAAAAAAAAAGTAACAGAGGCAGTTACCATTCTGTCCAACAAGAAAGAGCTAGAAACAATGGGAACCTTGGCAGAAAGTGACCATGTCAACTTAAAATGTGGAAGAACAGAACATTTTTGTGGGGCCACAATCCCTCTTTTATGATGTTTGATGGATTGTCATTGGGAAAGGGATTAGAATTGTTCTCCATAACTGCAGTGGGGAGAAGAAGAAAAAAAGCAGTTGGCAAATGTTATTTGGCAGTAGATTTCAGCTCAACATAAGGGAGTTTGTTTCTGAAAATGAACTTAAAATGAAGATTTTTCTAGCAACTTTCATCATGTCATTTGACAATATCTATCTTGATAGCCCTGTGGACAAGATGGAGAAACAAGATGATAGTGTAATGTGGTATATTCAGAACTAGTTAAATAATCCTACCCAAAGACTGGTAATTAATAGATCCATGTTAACGTAGAGAAAGGGTCTCTAGTGGAATGTCTTCAAAGCTATGCATTTAGCCTTGTTCTTTGAAACATCTTTGTTAATGGATCAAAATATAAATAACATGCTTGTGAAACTTGCAGACAGCACAAAATTGGGAAGAGCTAACATACTGATTGAACAACAGAATTAAGATTCCTCTCCTACCCCCCCCCAAAAAAACCTTGATAAACCAAACAAAAAAAAATAGGCCAAAACTAATCATATAAAATTCCATAGGGATCAAAAGATCAAATATGCAGATATAGGATGGGAGAAGTGTCGCTAGACATTAGTTCATGTGAAAAGAGCCAGGAGAGAGGCAGAATGGCATAGTAATTAGAGAACTGGCCTCAGAATCAGTCCAAGTCCTACTTCTAGTGCATATCTGACTTATGTGATCCTGGGAAAGTCAATCAGCTTCTTAGACACCCAGACTACTCTTTTAAAAATAAAAGTTGCAAAGTACTTGCTGATCTGCCATTAGTGAAGGGAGTTTCTTTGTATGGGAATTCTCTATATCAATGAAATCACAAGCCTGTGATCAAACCGCAAAAAAACAGAGGGACGCAGTGGGGGACGTCCTAGGGACTTTAACATGTATACTGAGATTCAAAACAATCAGTGTAAGACTGCAACAACAACAAAAACCACAACATACCAACACTAATAGAAGCACTGTATTCAGAATGATAGTGAGCCTCACTTTTAGTCACATCAAATCTGGTGTCATAAAGTTTCCTCCTCTCTAATTATCCTTTAGTTCCTTCAACGGATCTTATGGGAATGGGCATCATCCCCCACAAAGGGGCTCAGGAGACACAGGCGCACAATAAGAGAACAGCAACAAAGAACTTTGTAACTCTAAATCAGATGGTTGTCTGGAATCAGAGGCTTCAAGCCCAACCTAGGCAATCCAAAGAATGGATTTATAGTATAGTTCCAAGTCTTCTGTCAATCGTGGCCACCATCCTCTAGGTGAACTCTAATTTTTCAGTGTCCTTCCTAAAATATGATGCCTGGAATTGAACACAGTACTCAGGTATAACATAACCAGGATAGGGTATGGCTTCTGGTTTTTTGTTGTTGTTGTTGTTTTTTTTTTTATGCACAAGAATGTAAGCTTCTTGCAAATAGGGATTGTTTCATTATCTTGTCCCCTAGAGAGTGCAGAAGAAGTTGGGATGGTTAGGTGGCACAGTGAATAGAGCACCAGCCCTGGAGTCAGGAGGACCTGAGTTCAAATCCAGCCTCAGACACTTAACACAAAAACTAGCCCTGTGACCTTGGGCAAGTCACTTAACTCCAAATTGCCCTCCAAAAAGCAAAAAAAAAAAAAGTGCATAAGAAGTGCTTGTTAATTAATAGGTATCTAGTAGCAACAAAATAACTGACACTTTCTGTGCTACATGCTCTAAGAACTGGACCCTCTTTGGTTTCTGCATAAGTTTATCACATAGTTTTTCATTCTCTCTTTACATGCAGAGGTTTCTACACCCTATGTTGGGGAAGGTTTTAGGATTGGTTGCCTGGTTTTCTAGCCCTACTTTAAGAAGGGGCATAATGATGTGACAGACAGAGGGCAGGTCTTGAAATCAGAAGATCTGTATTCAAACCCTGCCTCAGATACCTTATCTGTGTGACCCTGGGCAAGTGACTTAACTCCTCTAGTCCACAGATTTCTTCTCTTTGAAATGAAGGAATTAAACATGATGACCTGTCTCTATTCTAGCTATGATCTTTGAAGTCCCAACACTAAGACATTCCTACTCTCCGTAGATTCTTTCATGAGAACTGACATCAATCAACAATGCTTCTGTTGATATACAAGGGCTTTGTCCCTTTGTAATACATTTCCCTTTGAGATCCCAGGATCATTTTATAACACCATAATGAAGCATCAGACTAGAACTTCAGTGGCAACATTAATGAATACAGGTGCAAAAGTACTAAGCAGATATAGTAACATATTAAAAATCATTCATCAGCACCAAGGAGGGCCTTTCCTAGAAATAAAAATATAATTGCAGGGGGTGGAGGGAGGCCTGGCCCAGGAGGGACCAATTCTTAGAGCACACACAGTATGTTCTGCCTGGTATCAACACACTTGGAGGCTTAGTAAGCCAGCTTCCAGAGATGTTTGATGGAGAGGTCCTGGTCTTTTCCCTCCCCGATTTACAGTATGTGAAGGTGCTCTGAATATTTTCTCTCAGCTTGCTGTGGTATAACAAAAAGCCTTCTTGGGGCAGCTAAGTGGCACAGTGATTAGAGCACTGGCCCTAGAGTCAGGAGTACCTGAGTTCAAATCTGGCCTCAGACACTTAACACTTACTAGCCATGTGACCTTGGGCAAGTCACTTAACCCCAACTGCCCTCCAAAAAGCAAAAAAGAAAAAAAAAGCCTTCTGGCTGGCTGCCAGTGGCTATACAAAAGGCCCCAAGTACAAAAGAACTCTTTCTTCCCTGAAGGCTTTTAAGTGAAGAGGAAGAAACGTCCTAGATATCAAGGTGATGGAGGGGTCTTGGTCCCTCTTTCTCACAGTTACATGAAGCCAGAATGCATGATACTGCTCTTCTTCTGTTTTGGTTGAGTTTATTCTTTCCTGATCTTAAGATGGATGAGTATCAGAAAGAGATGGAACAAGTAATTATCTTTGTGAGTTTTGAAAGGCTGAAAGAACCACCAGAAGTCCAGCAACTGGAGTCCATAGCAGAGTGTGCTGGTAGCAGCAGCAGTAGAAGTCTGGTGAAAAGCTAGCCTTGAAGAGTAACATTCTTGATCCAGCCTAGCAGTGAATTCATCAGGCCCTGGGGCTAGAAAGACAAAGATGAAGTAGTTCCTACCTTAAGGAGCTTACCTTCGACTGGATATGAATAAATATAAAATAAGAGGCATAGCAAGTTAATCTCTCTGAAATACTTTAACATCAAAAGTTGCTTTGATTCTTTTTTCTTTCTTTTTTAAAGCAGGAAAGCCTACAAACTTTCTTAAGAACGTGTACTAGTGTATATTAAATGTTATATAACCTTATTGCTTAGAAATCTTTTTAAAATTGTCTCCTAAGTGCTACAATATTGACTACTCACTGTTGACCACCAAGTAGATGCACTATAATCAATGTCTGTTGGTTACAAATTGGCAAATAATGGACATCAAGGAGGGGAGGAGGCTTGCAGGAGAGGAGGGCCAGGGAAAGGACATTAAGCTAATCAGGATATCAGATCCAAAAAATTACTCAAGGACTGAAAAGATTTTTGTTTTTTAGTGTAACAAATACAATACACATTACGTTATTACAAAACACTTAAAGTTTCTTCAAGTGCATATATGGATACAACACTGTTTTTAAGATGTTAATATATTTATTATTAATAAAGCCTTGAAAATGCACAGAATTTATTTTCCAAAGAGCTATGGAGCCTTTGTGTTTGTTGTATATACCTAATATATTGTATTATCATGATTTGGGGGATGCCAGCAAGGAATAACGCTTTATCTTCTCTATTTTGCAGATAGGAAGATGAGAAACAATAAACTTAGGGAAAAATTGTTTTACAAATACAAACCTTGCCCAAAGTCACAAAGCTGGAACCTTAGCAAGGACCAGGAAGGATCAATATACATAACCTTGCATTGCCAAGATAACTTTAAATCCTTTCTGGCTCATCTTTCCTTCCCAAATAAGGTTCACACCTTCTGATCTCTACCACAGCCCGAAAGTACCAGTGGGATGCAGTTTTCTAGCTAATTGTTTAGTTCATTTAATTATAAACCAGTAAGTACTCTATATTTACTTTGAGAAGTAAAATAGTGTTTATCAGACATATTGATAAAAATAAGGTACAGTAAACCCTTAGCTTTCTGGAACCCTGCATTCTTCCTGGTGACAGTTTTCTAAACAGGCGAGGGTGTACCCTAAACTTTAAAAATTTAATCACTTTGGATGAAAATATTCCTAAAATATATTACATACTTTTCTATCTCTTCCTGCCATGTATTTGCTTTATATTGATGCCTTTTCTTTTTACAATACCTGTATTTCCAAATATATTCCTTTCCCTCCCTTATCCAGTGAATATTCTTTGTAACAAAGATTTGTAAGAGAAATAAAAAAGGAAAGAGGAAAAAAGTAGTTTAACAAAACAATGCATTTGACAGTAAAAGAAATATTCTACACCCATAATTGTTGCCACTTCTACAATGAATTCCTTGTCTTCTTAAAATAGCCTATTGAACATAATTGATTTTTTCATGATGACTCAAAGTCATTATTATGAACATCAGTTTTTAAAAAATTATTTATACTCTTTGTTTCCCAATAACCACTGCTCCAAAGAAAACTTTATCATGAGAGAAATACAGTAAGGCAAAACAAACAGACAAAGTGACCATGCCTCATTCCACACACATACTCCTCCAGCGCTCTACCAAAAGAGAAATATGTTCTGTCGTTAGTTCTATGGCATCAAGGTTGTTCATTGCATTGATCTGGATTTTGATGCTTTGTGGGATTTTACTTTATATTCTGGTGTACAAGTGTAAAGTGTTCTCTTGCCCTAGCTCACTTTATCTGTATCAGTTCATACAAGTCTCATGTTTCTCTTCTTCATATTTGTTATTTCTTATGGTACAATAATATTCTATCAACTCAATATATTACAATTTCACATATGACCAATTGTTGCTGGTCATATATAATTAGATCACATATAACATATCCATCCTATATATCATATATAATATATCCCTCCAATATAGATCATATAGGATTTATCCCTCCAATTATTTGGAGGGACCAAGATACAATTTCACAGGAAGTTGTCTGTGAAGAAACTCCTTTCCATCACAGAGCATACAGGCCCCTGTTCTGTGTAACTTGAGTCAGTTGCCTGGATCACTGGGAGCTTGAGGGACTGACCCAGGATCACAGCCCATTTATTATCAGAGGCAAGACTTCAACACAAGTCTTCTTGATTTTAAAGCTTACTGCCCATCCACTCTACCATACTATCTTTCATTATTTTACTGTGCTAAAATAGAATGATGGCCCAGGGCCTATTGAGGTGGGTAAGATCTTGCACTAAATGGTCTGAAACTTTCACATTCTTTTGGTTCTATGTTTACTGTTTACAAATTGTTCTGTTCCAATGTCAGTTTTTCTGAAGGCTCCTTTCCCCTTCCAGAAGAATAAGAAAAAGGAGAAGAAGAAGGAGGAGGAGGAGGAAACACATTTTATGAAGGAATTCTGCTTATAATTTTCTGTCACCTTCCTCTATAGTGTTTTAGACATAAATATGTGCCCTAGGTCTGTGTTGGCCTTGGCTCCCATGTGTCTGTAATGGTAATAGAAATTTAAAGATCTTCCCTTCCCCTTAATAAGCCTAAATTGAACTTAAGGACCTTTTCTGATTTGAAAATATACTCTGCCCCCTAATAGGCATGTGCTCACCTGGAGCCTGAGGTGGGCTTGTTTTTCAGGAAAGCACAAATTTTGTTACTTTGTAGTCAAATGGGTAATGACAGTTGTGATGTTCTCTGACCCTGGAGAAGGCTATATAGTCCTCTGAGGCTAGGTTTTGCTTTGTGGCTCACTTTTAGAAGAGCTGTGTGATTTGGTCAGAGGAGACTCTGGGCAGCTGGTAATCCTTCCTCCTCCCCACTCCCTACCCCTTCTTTGAAAACCCAGATTTTGGTGCTTCTTTCTCTGGTGACTAACTAGGTATGCATGTAATGGTCAGACAGCTGGAAGCCCTGTCTGCTTGTGTTATTTTCTGTTGTAACTTCTATTTGTATTCTCTGAAGTTCAGGGTTGTAGAGGACCACAGGCTAGTGGGACTCTGAGCCTGATGGCTGAATAAGCCCTCTCAGCCAAAGAGCCTGCTACTGGGCCTGAATTAGTTCCCCATCCCCCAGAAAGGAAGGTGTGAAGATTATGTTGTCAAGATAAGTGTAGCTTAGGGGTGGCTAGGTGGTGCAGTGAATAAAGCACCGGCCCTGGAGTACCTGAGTTCAAATCTGGCCTCAGACACTTAACACAAAAACTAGCCGTGTGACCTTGGGCAAGTCACTTAACCCCAATTGCCCTCCAAAAAAAAAAAAATAAGTGTTGTTTACACCCATAGCCTGGGAACAAAGAAGTGTGCAATGTCCTTGGGGAAAACAATTAGGAAGAGTCCTATAAAAGCTTGTATGGCAGGGTAATAAAAATCAGCTCTCTATTTTCCACCATTCCCAGAGTCCCATCTCTATGCACCCTCTTGCAACCTCTGGATAAGCAATTCTTTCTCAGTGCTGCTGCGGGATGGCAGGGCTCCCCACACAGGGTGCTGACTTTTTCCCATGAGCTAGGTAAATGATATATGTTTGACTGATTAAAGTAAGATTTTTAACCCCTTTTGAGTTGTTTTCCTTTAGAAAAGCAGATCAAAGAACCTGTGCTAGTAGCCATACTGGGTATGCTAGGGTGCTTGCTGCTACAGTCTCCATGCTTGGACTACCTGATGGCTGAAGTAACTTCTCTGTTCTTTTATGCTCTCTGGTGACTTTTACTTTGGTTGGGTTTCCATCGGAAAGGATGATAATTAGAGTCAAAGTCTTTACTTCGAGTCATTTCCCATTTTTCATAATCAGTAGCCTGTTTAAAGGGGTTTAGTTGAATCTGCTATAGCTACAAAAAGTTATCTTCTAATCTTTATCTTTAAATGAATGTTGATTTTTGACCTGTGCTCTAGCCAGATGCTGGTCTGACTTTTCACAGATGGCTGATTCTGAACAGTTGATTCTTAAATGCTTTCCTCCTTGGTAACTAGTCACTTTCTATCTATTAAGATAGAATCAATTTCATTTTTTGGTGAAATGTTCAGTGCTCATCACTTTCTACTCTCTTCTTGAAATACTCTAATTTCACTCTAATCCATCTATAAATGTTCTTGGAATGATTTGGCTGGTTTGGAAAACATGGCTAATTACTTAACCTCCCTAGTGTCCTCACAATGTGTAAAACAAAGAGGTTGGATTAGATGGCCTCACAAGTACCTTCCAATTCTAGAACCCAGTAGTAGCCTATCATCTGATTATTTCTCTTTCCTCTACACAACAGAAGCCATAAAAATAAGCAAATAAGTGCAAAATTAGGGGCAAAGCAACAAATTCTAGGGGAATTTAGAGAAGGGAGATGATTGTAAGGTGGAATAGACAAAGAAGACTTCACACAGACATTGGGTGGGACATAAGCTAGTCCTTTAAGAATGGGTAATAATAGCAATAATAATGCTAATATTTATATAGCTCTTTGAAATCCATAAAGTAATATAACACATACATATATACATATGTATTGTCTCATTTTATCCTCACAACAACCAGGAAATAGGTATTTTATTCCCACTTTATAGATGTGAACGCTAAGAATATCAAAGAGGCTAAGAGAATTCTCCAGTCACATATCTAGGAAGTGACTAAGACAAGATTTAAATTCAGATTCAATTAATGTTTATTATGCACTATTATATGCCAGATCTTACTCATTCTAAGTCTAGCACTCTACCCTCTATATTAGCTTTTCCTCAGATTCATGATGCTCCATTCCTTACATATTCATTATTTGCTCACTCCCTGTAGTGACAATGGCCCTGGAAATTTCAAAAAGTCATGTGTTCTTTTTCCTGACAAGGACAAAAATTCCAAATCACCAAAATGAAACCAGAGCCCCAGGAACAAAATCTTGAGGCAAAGGTAGTGATGGGACAGAGGTTCCTTTCTTGTTGCCCCGTCACATTTTTACTGTCAGGCCACACCTAGTTCCCCTGTGTGTGGAGATATTAATCAATCCATTGTTTTTAATTTTATTTTTTGCTTTTTGGAGGGGGGAAGGTAGAGGTAGAGCAATTGGGGTTAAGTGACTCGCCCAAGGTCACCCGGCTAGTTTTTGTGTTAAGTGTCTGAAGGCACATTTGAACTCAGGTCCTCCTGACTCCAGGGCTGGTGCTCTATTCACAGCACCACCTAGCTGCCCCTAATCAATCCATTTTTCAACAAGCATTTATTAGACATCTATTACGTGCCTGGCACTGCTAGGTTTGGGGGATACAAAAACAAAAATGAAACAGATTTTGCTCTGGAGCTTACATTCTATCATGGGAGATAGGTACATTTGTAAGTCAATATAAAATATCTCAAAGGTAATTTTGTGAAGGTGAAGGGAGATGGCTAGAAGCACTAAGGTGGGTGGAATAATCAGGATGGGCTTTGTGTTGAAGGTGGCATGTGAACTGATCTCTAAAGCCTTTAATAGATTCTCAATGTTATTTCATAAAGCCTGGTGGTAGTATCCTCATGTCATAAACACTAGATAAACAGAATCGGAGATGAGTTAGATAAATTAACCACAATTATCTCAGAAGTCAAGAGTAGATTAAGAAATTCATTGTTTAATCAATGTCAGCTACAAGTCACATTGCCTCAGTATTTTTAAGACTCAAGCAAGCATAAATGAATAATGCACTTTAGACAGCCTACATCCCCTTCCCCAAAAGGAGGGAAACAAGTAGTTAGAAAAGCTAGAATGATGAATCTGTGAATGCAGCCTTGTCTACCACCATCACCACCCCCCACTCACCCTCTTACCCACACCAAAGGTACCCTCACACCCAACCACATCTTTATGTCCTTATCTAGCTTATTCTTAGGGAAGGTATTCAAAAGGTCCCTGGGGTATCAGTGAATTTAAAGAAAGTTCTAGCTCTGTTTTCCTTCCTGAGAATAAATTAGGACCATTCAGTGCCACTATTATTGCTCAGGTCTAGCCTGTAATTCTGGGCTGGGATTACCTAGAACCTTATAGGCCATGGGCTGATTTGCCTTTCAGGGACCAGATAAAAAGCTGGGAATTGAAGGAGGGGCTGGGAGGCTGTCAGAACAGATTAGCCCAGATAGCTTCACATCTTTTCTATGTGTCCCATTAATGACTTGCATATTAACAAAAATCTCTGTATTTGCTTTTAGGTAGTGGAGATTTATATTTCTATTCCTTGAGATTTAGAAGTGGTCTAATTTGGTTTAAAAAAAAACATTCTAATAATCCTTGGACATTATTGGGGTCATTCTCAAGCAGGATTTAACCTAGCCTCACAAGGTCATTTTCAAGTTCACACTTTCAGTGACAGAGCTAGAAGTTGAACCCAACATTCTATTTGAGCTAATTGAAGTTAAGGGACTTCCCCAAGGTCACAAAGCTAGTGAGTGTATAAGGCCAGATCTGAACTCAGTTCCTTTCTATCTGCTGTGCCACCAACCCTGCCACCCCAAACATTCTTTACATAGGAACCAATGGCCTTCTCTTTTGTGAGAGCTGAAAAAAAGATAAGGAGAGAGAAATCTCCTATATCACATGCTTTTTACTGAGTCACACACACTTGTCCCTTTGCAGTATATGTCCTTGTTTCTGTGTGCACACATAGCACATGCTTCCTCCCTACTGGGACATTAGTCACATTGTATAGAAGAAGTATAACTAATGGGAGAAACCCTGAGAAAGAAAACAAAACAACAAAAAGGAAAAATAAAACAATCTGCTCATGAAGCACTTTTTTCTTTCTTTCTCTTTATCTCTTTCTTTCTTTAACTCTTCCTTTCTTTCCCTCTTTCTTTCTTTCTTGCAGGGCAATTGGGGTTAAGCACTTTGCCCAAGGTCACACAGCTAGTGTGTCAGGTGTCTGAGGCAGGATTTGAACTCTGGTCCTCCTGATTCCAGGCCCGGTGCTCTATCACCTGGCTGCCCCCCCCCCCCCCCCCCTGCCTCATGGAGGACTTATTAATACCAAATTGATGGTTTGCTGAAACTGATCAAGTGATAAAAAGTACTTTTATTTACACATTGGTTGCCCAGACTAAATTATTGTTTGCTTTTAACACGATAATACAGAGTATGTTATAACATATGAAAAAGAACTTGAGTTCTCCAATACTAGATTGGGCTTCTGGGAAGAAAAGGATTAAAGCAGAAGGTAGATGACCATCAATCAGAAATAGCTTAGAAAGATTTTATATATTGAATAAGAAGTTGTACCAAATCACCTCGAAATTTTCTTCTAATGCTAATAGTCTTATGAAATTTAACTCTTTATACTAATTTTTAACTTTATCATCAACTCATTCAAATTTGACCCCATGAGCATGGAATACCCTCTCTTGGCAGCCATTCAAAAATGTTATGATCTTAGGTTATATGTGGGCATTTCATTAAACAACAACAGCAGCATTGCCTTGCAAGAAATTTCACTAAAGGAGTCACAATTAGTGAAAGACTTGTTTTCTGTCAGCACTGATTTTTTGTTAATACATAAATGGTTGTCTAGCCTTTGTTTCCCTAACTTTAGAACTCATTATTTCATGAGACAACCTATTCAACTGGTGGACAGCTCTGATTTTTGTTCAATCTGTTCTTGAGTCTAAATCTGCCTGTAACAAACATATACCCATTTCTCCTACATTTGCCTTCTGGGGTCACAAAAACAAACCTACTCCACCACCACATAACAGCCCTCCATATACTTAATGACAGCTATCATGTCTCTCCTAAGTTTCCTCTACTCAAGACAATATCTCAGGTTCCTTCAACCAACTCAATTCTATTATGTTCATGACAATGTGCTTAGATGCAAAGTATACACAAACAAAAATAAAGTGTTCCCTGTCTTCAAGTAGCTTCTGTTCTATTGGCTTAGATTTTTAAATGACATGATTTTGAGACCCCCTACCATTCTGACTTTTCTCCTCTGGGTGTACTTGTTAATGTCCCTTTTAAACTGTGGTAATTTGCCTTTAGCTTAGCTTTATGCAGATTGGAGTAATAGTGAAAATGTCTGAATATCTTAAAAGAAAAAAAGGAAGAACCAATGGACAAGAGTGAGACTTCATGAGATTTTCTAGGGTCAGGGTTGACTAGAAGGCTCATTCAGAAAATAATCCTGTATTCTTAGTGAGGGCAATATTATTTGTGTTTACAGGATACCCAATGTCAATGTAAAGGGAAGGTTTTGGAACTAAACTGTCCTCTCAAATTCAAAAATTTTCAAAATTTAAAAAAAAAGCATGAGTTCTAAAGCTTAGGTTAGGTGGCATGCCACCACATAAGTAGGAATTTAATTATTATTTTTGATGGTAGTAACTAAGATCACCCATTTATTCAAGAACCACTGACTGTGTGCAGAACCCTGGTATAAATACATACAAGGCTAAGATGTTCTCTGCTCTTAAGAGTTCATAGTCTAGTGATGGGCTGAAAGCCTGAGATGACAACTTAATATACCAACATTCTATTAAGAACTTGACAAGATCAATCTGAATTGCATAAGATAAGGTGTGGGTGGGTTGTAGTCTGCCCCTGAAATACTTTTAAGGAACTCCCTTGATGAGATGAACTCACATGGCCAAAATTAAACATGCCCACTTTGAATGCAGGCTTTACCTTTAGGTAGGAGGATGCACCAAACAACCCCTTGATGTTCCTATGATTTTATTATTTTGAGTGAAGGATGAGATATATGGACCAAAATTTTTTGTTTGTACCTTCTATAAGATCTGTTTGGAAGCTAAGTAGAAACAGAACCAAGAGAATATATGCAATGACTACAATAGTTTAATTTTAGAAGGTAAAAAGCTGAAGAAATATGAGGAATTCAGAATAACATGGGAAGACTTGTATGAACTTATACAGAGGAGAAACAAAAGAACAACATAAACGATGACTACAGTAATGTACATGAAAATAAGTAGAAAAGACAGCTGACCTTCAGATGAATTACAATGACCGGCTTTAGTTCTAAAGAACAGAAGATGAAACATACTTCTCTCATCTCATTTGGCAGGTGGGGAACTACAAGTGTGGAACACTACATATGCTGTCAGACACAGTTGTTTTATTGGTCAGTTTTACTTAGCTGTTTTTATTTGTTATAAGGGAAGATTCAGTGGTGTGTGAGGTATATCATGAAATGATCATAGTGTAAAAATAACAGGCATTCATAGAACTTTCAAAAAAAAGGTCTGTATAAAGATGGGCAAAATATTTAAGCCTTTGTAGTATTATGAAGAGAAATTTCCCAGTACTGACTTTGTCAAACAAACTGAATTCTGACATTAAAATCTATTAACATTGTAAAAGATTCTTTAAAAAATCTTTGCTTTAATGATTTTTATTTTGCCTATAATTTTCCAATGCCCCTGGCCAGATGTTATAAGAACAGCCACGTATAATATTTAATCACTCATACAGCTTGAACTTCTTAGTGGCTAAGTCAGTATGGCTCCAGACAGACTGGAACTGCTGTAACCATTATCCAAGTCTGCCAGTAAAAAGACAGGTTGCCAGCCAAACCACACACCTGTGGCAACAGGGAGATTGAGTCTCTGCCACTGAAATATAAGGACCGAAGGACCTCAGTTGGCCAGTATCAGTATTGGCATTTCTGTTATACATATAAGATAACCATTGAAAGGTGACATAAATACTGGTTCAGTACTAATTTAAGCTGCAACACTTCCTGGTTGTGTGACAATGAGCAAACTGCTTTATCTCTCTGAACCTCAGTCTTCTCATCTGTAAAATGGGAATAGTAATCGTTACATTGCTTACCTTACAGGATAAATAGATGAATACACACATATGTATATATATATATATATATATGTGTGTGTGTGTGTGTGTGTGTGTGTGTGTGTGCATATATGTATATATAATTTTTTAAGTACTTGTTATGTACCAGGCACTGTGTTAAGTCCTGGGGATAGGAACACAAGCAAAAAAGACAGTCTCTACCCTTAGGGAACTTATATTGTAAAGGGGGAAGACAACACATAAAATGGAGCTGGAAAGTAGGTGAAAGGCTGGAAAAGGGCTGCTGGAGAGAGAGCTGGAAAAGTCCAGCGAAGTCAAGCGTGGAGTAGAGTGTACTCTGACTCTTGGAAGAACTGTTACCTTCTAAAACATGCTCAAAATTCATTTGTGTGAAGTCTTCCCATAGTAATGTCATCCTGTCTTCCTCAATTCTCATTTTCTGAAATATTCACACCTGTCCTGCTCTCTTCTACAACTTTCTTGGTCAGTTCCAGCTCCAGCCTCCCAGGGCCTTCTCCCTCTTCAAGGTAGCTTGTATTTATTTTACATAGACTTATACATGTCCATATTGTCTTACCTTATAGAAGCAAGCTCCTTGAGTGCAGAGATTGTTTCCTTTTTGCCCTTGTATTCCCAGCACTTAGCACAGTGACTGGCAAACAGTAGTCTCTAATAAAATACATATTGATTAAGTGAAGCTGATTTCCATTTGGGGCATGCCCATCAGTCACTTAGCATCTATTAAGCATTTTCTCTGTGCCAGTCACTGAGCTAGGTGCTGAGGATAAAAAGAAAAGGGAAAAACTAAACAATCCCTGCTCCTCCTCTAATAGAGGAGCCCACATGCCAACAATGACCCCAGATCTGGGGTGGAGGAGGATGGAGGAGGATGGAGGAGGCCGAGACTTCATCTGACACTCAGAAAGACAAATAGAGCCTTTGATCATTGATCCTGGAGGTAACAGGGAGCCCCTGGAGTTTGGTGAATTGGGGTCAGACCTGTACTTTAGGAAGCAGCTTTGAGATTCCAGAAGGACATTCAGATAGATGGAACAGCAAATGGAATGGCTAGTAGTAGTCAAGAGACCTGGGTTTGCCTTTCTTTTGTGTCATGGCCCTCTTTGGCAGTCTTATGAAGCATATAGAACTTTTTTCAGAATAATGTTTTTAAATGCATAAAATAAAATAGAGTTGTTAAGGATATCAAGTTTATTGTAATAGTTATAAAAATATTTTTAAAAATAAATTTATTAGGGGCGGCCAGGTGGCTCAGTGAGTAAGAGCACTGGCCCCAGTGTCGAGATGACCTGGGGATCGAATCCGGGCTCAGATACTTAGCATCACACCCAGAAATAACTGGCCTTGTAACCTTGAGCAAGTTACTTAACCCCAATTGCTTTAAAAAAAGAAATAAATAAATTTATGGACCCCAGGAGAAAATGTAGCAGAGCAACAGAGAAAGCCAAGGACAGAGTTTTAGAGCACATTCAGAAATATTGGGTGGGAGCAGGAGTTTGTTGCTAAATGTTTTAATGACTAGTTCTCTGAAAAAGAAAAAAAATGTAAGTTTTTAAGTTAAATGTGCACTATCATTTTTTCCATCAATTTCTTAAGACTAGGCAATTAACAAAACAATAGGTCAAATCCTGATGTATGGTGTGATAATTTTGGAGATATAAATGTTCACTCTGAAATTTTTAACAATCTACTTTCAGAAGCTGGTTCTGTTGGTGTTTAGGGCTGCTGCAAACCCCCCGAAATGTAAGGGTACAGGGAGGTCTACCTCAAAAGAATTCAACCTCTCAAGCCTTCTTTCAGTCCAAATAATGAGTTTATTATGACACCAGGTAGGTGGTCAAGATTCCTAGTGAGTCTTTGCTATTTGTGATGCCAGTACTAGAGGATCAGATTTTAAGAATGTGAACAATTTAATCAAGATCAACACTTTTCTCCACAAAGACTGTGTGAAGATCTGGATGGGATTAAGGAGTGGCAACTAAGCTAATTAAGTAATCAAGGTGGACCAGATGCCTTGGGTGGAGGCACCAGTGATCTGGGCTACTGAAATGTATGGGAAAATTCAGGGACTGGGTTCTTTCAAAGACATAGTGTTTTCTTTTTAGGGGTTCAGATCCCATCCCCATCAGTTTGAGCTGACTCCAGCACACCACTGGGTGAGAGGATGATGATCCAAGTGAAGGAGACCCAGAAAGAGTAATAGAATGATACGGGAACTCTACAGATTAATTTAATCCTTGCTCTCTTCTAACCCTCTAATCTTTGTAGAGATCCATAAAAGTGATCACTGAAAACAGTGAGTTGTCTATGTGTTTGATTTCTCTCTCCTTCCTTCCTCTGTATGTTTTTCTCTCCATACTATGTGTGTCTAACTTTTTAATCTGCTTCTTTATCCTTCCCTTTATTTGGGTCTTTTTCTCTGGCTGTTCTCAGAGAGTTTATCTCTCTTCATCTGTTTGCATTTCCCTAATTTCCTTGGTGTTTCTCCCAACTGGTGTGTCCCTATTTTATTCTCTGCGTCTCCCACTCTGTCTGTCACTTTTTGCCCCACTCCCTTCCAGATGGTCTATATCCATAAGCTTGTCAGTCTCTGCCCCCATATCTGTTTATCTCTTTCCCTCTTTTCTGCTTTCTTTCCCTTTTTCTGTATATTTCTCTTGGCAACAAGAAACTCTATACCACAAAGGATTAAAAGAGAGAAGACCCAGCAAAATGATACCAGGACGATATGTTTACAGGCCTGGATCTGTTTTGATATAATTCACAGAGTCCTTTCTTCCCGGGCCGCTCTCCTGCATAGTAACTATTTCTTCCAGATCATTATTTAGGAGAAGTTCCACCCAAGGTACACTTCATTCCAGACTGGGTCAGATACTCCATAGACTCACCAGTCACCTTTGTGGCTTTTCTTCCCTCTTCCCTTTTTTAACCATGAGCACATCACAGCTATTGTTCTTGGAAGGGTGTTTCAATCTTCCCACTCAACCACAGTTCCCTTCCATGGCCGCTAGTCTTCTTCATATTTTACCTCCTTTATTAGAAGCGACTTTGCTTTTTATTTTTGTATCCCCAAGGGTTAGCACGACAAC
Source organism: Petaurus breviceps papuanus (assembly GCF_028583685.1). Lineage (NCBI taxonomy): Eukaryota > Metazoa > Chordata > Mammalia > Diprotodontia > Petauridae > Petaurus > Petaurus breviceps. Next base: position 13,232,618 of record NW_027186473.1, read on the forward strand.
CTGACCCATAATAAAAGCTCAGTAAATGCCTTTTCATTCATTCATTCATTCTCCATGGGGAGATTGGCCCATGAGGGATGAGGAACACATACAGGGGATTCATGAATCTTGGTGAGCCTGCTTTTGGAAGTTTGTGAAGTCGTACATTGGAGAGGCCCTCCTTTCCATTCCAGAGCATGCATAAGTATTCTGTAATATCAATTCAATCCATTCAAATGAATATTTATTAAGCACCTACTATATGCCAGGTGCTGTGCTAAGCCCTGGTGATAAAATTAATAAAAAAAAAAAGATAGTCCTTGCCCTCAAGAAGCTTACCATCTAGGCATGGATGGGGTGGGGAGCAACATGCAAAAGGAGGCAGGAAGGGGTGGGGGAAGAACAAATACCAGGGTATACTCTGACAGGGGTAACTTGTTCCATGGAGTCGAAACCAGGCAGAGTAGCAGATGCAGAACACAGTGGGCCCCAAAGTCCAGTTTCTGACCTCCAAAAAGGAAGGCTTTGGGAGGAGTTTGGTATGCCAACCTACAGCCCTCCAATCAGAAGGGAGAGGTGGCTGAAGGAGTGTCAGTCAAGGCTTGAGTAGGCAACATGGTGATGAGGTTAGAGGCAATGAAGCTTAACCTGGAAGGGGCATCCTGTTCCGTGGAGTTGAAACCAAGCAGAGCAGCAGATACATCCTATCTGTTTACTGTATGCCAAAGAAAATCCTGTTAAATGACAGTCAAGGCAGAATTGATCGTGCATATAAGACACTGAACAGCCATTTCTATCTCTCTCTTTCCTGGTGATCATGAAAAGGGGTAAGTAGGGGAATGCTGGTATATGATTATCAACTAATTCTCAAAAAAAAATTATGCATGACACACTTTGAAGCTTAATCTGCATTAATAACATTTTCTCTATCACTTTCTTAAGTCTACACAACCAACAAAAACATAAACCAAACCCTGATTTATAGCATTTGCCACTTTTGAAAATGATTATACTGAAAATTTAACAATCAGCTCTCCCAAACTGGTTCGAACTGGCTCCAAGTTCGTCTTGGTAAAGAGAACAAGATAGCCTATTCTCTATTCATGGCCTATTCTCCATCCAGGCTAACATGAAACCATAAATGCTGTTTTTATGATTCTGTGGTGTTTCATTCTTTTTTGCTCTTAGGTGAATACATGTTAGAGATTGAACAGACTGGGCTATGATTGTGAACTTTGAAAAACTGATTAATTGGTGTCTATACAAGGCTTTGCAGGCAGTTGAGTCTGGTGGGGAGCACAGCTATGAGGAATAAGCTGGAGGAGCCAGGCCTGTAGTGGATTAAGCTGGCCACCTACACTTTGTGTCTGGCAAAAAGGAAGCAATTTCACCCACAGTTTAGCCACCATTCGGAAGTGAACTTGATCTGGTGAATGCATCGTGACAACTGCTTTAAATGTAAAGCACTCTCTCTGGGGACCATGTGGTAGAGAAGAGCTCCCACTGGAATGGGAACTTGAACCAAAAGATTTAGAAGAATCACTCAGCCTTCCCCTGGAGTTGCCCCTAGAATGCTGAGAGGAAGATGTAGTCAAGTACACTCTTCAGATCCAACCTACTTGCATGTGTGTGTGTGTTTAGAAAAGGGGGGGGGGGAAGGAAGCTTGTATAAAGTCAAATGAATTAAAGAGCTCCCTCCTCCAAAAAAAAAAAATAAACAAACCCTAAGAGTCTTTGTAATTAACAAAAATATGGAGATGTTTTTCAATGTTAGTTAGAAAAAGAGAGAAAAACTATCTAAAAAGTAAAGAGTAAGAGGAGAGGGAACCAAAGAAATGAAATCCCTAACTGCTATGAGCAAGAAGGTGGGCACATTTCTGATTTTTCTTTTGAGAAAGTTCGATATTCTTGCAATCTTCCACTTTTACACTCAGAAGCACATGTATGTGAGCTAAGAGGTGGAAGGATACAATAAATTAAAATGGAGAGTTCTGGAATGCTACTATAGCTAAAGATCAAATCCATTGCACCCTTTACATTTCTTGGGGGGAAGGAAGACTGTTAAATGTGTGGGCATAGAAGTACTGTAGAAGCCTCTAGGGCAGGGGTAGAGAACCTGCTGCCTCAACACCACATGTGACATTTTCTTTTGCTTTTTGGAGGGCAATTGGGGTTAAGTGACTTGCCCAAGGTCACACGGCTAGTGAGTGTCTGAAGCTGGATTTGAACTCGGGTCCTCCTGACTCCAGGGCCGGTACTCTATTCACTGTACCACCTAGCCACCCCCACATGTGACTTTTTAGGTGCTCAAATGTGGTCCTTTGACTGAATCCAAACTTCACAGAACAAATCCCCTTAATAAAAGGATTGGTTCTGCAAACTTGGGTTCAGTCAAAAGGAGGCCTAGGAAGCCACATGTGGCCCTGAGGCATGTAGGTTCCCCACCCCAGTTCTAAGATCTTTGAATTTCTAATTTGCAACAAAGATTTGCAAGTGAGATAGGGAATTAATCATGAAGGAAATGCTACATTTCTGCAGAAGATGAATGACTCGTAGGAGAGGGTAGTAAATAGTATCATTGGATTTGGAAATTTGGTAATTAAGAAGTTGTTGGTGACAATGTAGAAAGTGGTGGTAGTAGTGGAGTGGTGGGGATAAAACCAGATTGCAGGAGGGGTGAGAATATAGATGATTATTTCTGACAGCTTAACTGTCATGGGAGAAGGGATATAGGATGACATCTTGAGGGGGTGGCAGTGTCATAGGAATGATTTTTTTTTTAATAGGGAAAGACTAAAGCATACTTATAGGTATAGGGGAAGGAAGCAATAGAAAGGGAGAGATTGAAGATGGAGGTGGGGGAAGAGGAATTAGGGGGAGAATGAACAGAGAGCAAAGCTGTAGAGGAGACAGGAAGGAATGAGCTGAAAGGAACAAGAGGAGTGGTTAGTCGTGGCAAAGAGGAAGGTTACCTCATCCTTTGAGAGTGAAGAGGAGGAGGAGAGCTTGGGTGTGGTTTGGAGGTTTGAGGATACCTTATGGTGAAGGTGACACAGGATGAGAGATTATTAGCAGGGAGGAATCAAAAGTACAAGGGGATTGGGGGCTTCAAGAATGGCATCAGGGCACAATGAAAAGATCATTGGTTCTGGAGTCAGAGGGCCTGGGTTTAAATCCTGCCTCTCTCACTCCTTAGGTGATTGAACAAATCAAGACCTGGTCCTTAGCACCTTCACCTTTAAAATAAGAGGGTTGGACTAGGGCCCTTCTAGCTCTATATCTGTGATCCTATGGTTTCAAGAGGTGAGATGTCAGAGTCCCTTAGGCAACCACTTCTACAGTGTCATTACATATAGCCTTTCATGATTTATAAAGCACTTTGTCTTATGTGCCCTGAACCCTAGTGTAATGAGGTAAAAACAGCATCTCTTTCTCCTCATTCTGACTAGAGCACTCCCCATGGAGTCCTGAGCCAGTACCTTGGGCACTTCTAGGAAAACATGCCCAGCTCATGTCCAGGAAAACATGACTTAGAGCTTTGGGATGATGAAGCAAAGCCTTGGTCCTCTACCAGGATGGAAGAGGGGGAAGGGCTGCTGAAATTAATGCTATATCAAAGGAGATGGTCATTGAGCCAGGAAGAGCTGCTTAGTCAGTAGAATTGAAAAGCACTCCATCCTTTGGTTCTCTCTTCCTTCTTCTCTGGAACATGAACATGTGACAAGAAACTTTCTGGGATTCCCTGTGAGGGGTGGGAGTAGGACCAGCGTCTTCCCTCAACCCTGGCAAAGAGGGCTCCTGGACACACAGGACAGCAGCAGCAGAAAGTCCTCTGCTGGGTGAGCTGGAGCCTGGGTTCTTGTGGTTTGAGTTAGAGAGGGAGGGGCGATCCATTTCCCCATCTCCACCAGCAGCAGCAGTCCTGTGTATTGTCACACAAAAAACAACAGCCCTAGGAGGTCTGAAGGGCTGGTATCACTTTCTATCTACTCTGAGTTCACCACTGGCTGCCAGAGTTTGAAAGGCAAACTCCAGGAAGATTTTGGCTATATCCTAGGGTAGCATCTGGTCAAAAAGAAAAGATGTTTCATTGTCTCAAAATGTTTCTTTAAGAAACTTAGAAAAGAGAGAGAATGCAGTAGGCAATTACTTATTTAGAAAGTAATTGTAACTATAGTAATATAATCTGAGTGTAGAGTAGACATCACTGTGACCTTGTATGAGAGCAGAGGGGGCAAGCCTATCCCTGGGGCACGCTGGACCCAGAGGCAGCTGGGTGGCACAAAGGACATAGCAGGGGGTTAGAAGACTTGATTTAAACCCAGCCTCAGACATGTACTAGCTGTATGACTCTGAGTAAATTACTTAGTTGCTCTGTGCCTCAGTTTCCCATCTGTAAAATGGGTGCCTCCCTCCCAGGGTTGTTGCAGGGATCAAATAAAATAATATTTGTAAATTGCTTTGCAAACCTTAAAGTGCTATATAAATAATAGCTATTAAAATTAATATATTTTTAGGAATAATTGAACTTGCTGTGACTCCCAGTATATGTTATCCTCAGAGTTGGAAAATTGACTCAAATAGTTGCCTGGGGATCAAAGTGCCTAAAATGGAACTTTTTCTTCCTCCATTCAATTTGCCAAATTAAACCAAAGTGTCTTCCATTCTTTCTGCCTTTCTGTGAAGACTACTCCTCCTTCCTCTTTATCTGCAATGTCCATTTCAATAAATTCAACTCAACAAACTGTCATGTCTAATTAGTCACTAAGTCCTGTTGATTCTCTCTTTTTACTGTTTCTCACATTCATTTCTTCCTCCTAATTTCTTTTGCTTTGAACTTTGCCCAGGGTCTTATAATATAACTTTTTGTAATTTTTTAAAAAATTAAAGCTATTTATTTATTTATTTTGGAGGGGGGAACACAGGGCAATTAGGGTCAAGTGACTTATCCAAGGTCACACAGCTAATAAGTGTTAAGTGTCTGAGGCTGGATTTGAACTCAGGTCCTCCTGACTCCAGGGCTGGTGCTTTATTCACTGCATCACCTAGCTGCCCCAACTTTTTGTAATTTAAAAAACAAATGGGGTAGAGCCAAGATGGTGGAGTAGAAACAGGACTTCCACTCAGCTCCTGCTTCCACCTTCTCCAATTCATGTAAAAAATGACTCTAGACAAACTTTGGAGCTACAGAACCCACAAAATGACAGAGAGAAGCTAACCTCCGGCTCCATGTGAGCTGGAGGTTTTAGCCTCAGGGCGGCCTGACCAGCAGCTGGTTGGAGGCACTTCAGATCACCAGCAGCTGTGGCAGTTTTCAGAATTATCAACCCATAGATGCTAAGGACAAAGTGAGAAGTCAGTGCAGTGTGCACTTTGGGAACAGGGAATTTGGGAGTGCGGTCTGGCCTTTGCCCCCTGGAGGGAGTAGCAGGTAAGAAGCCACGGCCATGCAGCCTCTGCCACATGGCTGCTTCAGAGCTCCTGGCCTGCAGATTGTAGGGGCCCAAGCAACCAGTCTGAGGGGTAATCTCTCTTGCTTTAACCAGCTTGGATCTGGATCACTGTCTAGGGTGGAGGTCCTGGGGTGCGTGACCAGTTTGCCAGAGGGTGTGGAAGCTTCAGAGAGGGCAGCCAAATAATAACTCCAGCAGCTGAGAAAACCCCAGCAATTTGGGACAAAGCTCCCCTTTCTGGTAGCAGAGTTCTACTGTGGCAAAAACTAAAAAGTCAAGTAATTGAGTGGCAACATGAGCAAGCAAACGAAGCAAAGCAAGCTCAGAAATCCGACTTTACACTCCGATTTTGGGTACAAAAAGGATCAAAGCATGGAAAAGGAGGAAGACAGTTAAGTCAGAACTCCTGCACCAAAAACTTCCAAGAAAAAATATGAGTTGGTTACAGGCCATAGAGGAGCTTAAGAAGGATTTTGAAAACCAAATAAGAGAAGTGGAGGAAAAATTGGGAAGAGAAATGAGAATGATGCAAGAAAATCATGAAATGAGTCAACAACCTGACTGAAGAAAATAACCCCTTAGAAAATAGACTCACTCAAATGGCAAAAGAGGCCCCAAAACAAACAAACAAAAACATCCCTGCCACCAGTTTCTCTTCCATTCTAACCCATTCATCCCTTATTTGGCTTTAATATGTAATTCATGGGGTTGCACTGGTCAAATTCTGGGGTCTTTTCCATCTCTGATTTCTATAATATTACAATTCTATTTCATATCAAGCTTTTGCCCCTCAAACCTTCAACAATGCTCTCTTATATATAGGATTAAATATTTATGAAGTCTAAGAACCTTTAACTTGGTTTTCAAAGAGTTTTACAATCTAGCCCCAATCTGACCTTCTTCCACTCACATAGATTATGATAGATCTAGAATTTGAACCCAGATCTGTTGGACCCCAATTCCTGCAGGCGGGCCTTCCTACCATGTACAACCTTACACCAGCTGTATACTTTATGCAGAACAGTCTACTCATGGTCACCACATAAATTCTTATTGTTTATTCACACTGCTTTCTACAACTAGAACTGTTTCCTTCCCCTCTGTTTATCTAAATCTAATGCCATCATTTAAATTCCCTATCAAGGCCCACCTTTTCTATGAAGACCTCTCTCCCCATTTGAGTTCACAGTATCATGGGATTTGGAGCCCTTAGAGATCATCTAGTCTGGGAATGGGGGGAACCTGATGCCTCAAGGCCATATGTAGCCCTCTGGGTCCTCAAGTGTGGCCCCTTGATGAAATCCAAACTTCAAGAACAAATCCCCTTAATAAAAGGATTGGTTCTGTAAAACTTGTACTCAGTCAAAAGACTATATCCAAGGTCCTAGAAGACTACATGTGGCCTTGAGGCTGGAGGTTCACCACCTGATTCTAGTCCAACCCCTTTATTTTACAGAGCCTCTATATACATGTATATACATACACAATATGCGAACTCCTTTGATTATTGTTATTTTCCTTTTCAAATGTTTATATCTTATCTCTTCAACTTAATTATAAATTAATTACTATGTAATCAAAGGCAGGAACTAAGCATATACCTTGATACAGGGGAAAGAGTACTGGACTTTGAAATTGAGTCCCAATTTCCACATCTGTAAAAACCTGTAAAAATCTGTAAAACCTAAAGCACTTATCTCACAAGATTGTCCTGAGATCAAATAAGGCACTGTGTTAAGTGCAGGGGAAGCCAAAATAAACAAATAAACAAAAAAAGGCAGGTCCTGACCTCAAAGAGCTTATATTCTAAGGGAGGGGGGAGGACCACACAAAAAAGGGAGTTGAAAAGTGTGTGGGTATGGGGATGAAGGTGAAATCAAGAAGCCAGGAATTGGACAGGGAGGGGAATGAAGGCCATCCTGGTCCCCTCCACAAAATGGAGTCCTCAAGAGGAACTCAACGGTGGGAGGAGGGGGTGAAGAAGAAATGAAAGTCAGAGGAAGAACTGCAGAATGAGGGAAAAAGTCAGCTTTCCTCTGATCAATCTAGAAAGATTTCACAGAGAAGTCAGAATTCCAGATCTATTTAAATAATTGCTTCTTTTAGTTTCATGTTATCACCCAGAACAGTGGTTCTCAAAGTGTGTTCCTGGGAGGCCTCACAGGCCCATTCAGGGGGGTCCCTTAAGGTCAGAACTATTTTATCATAATAATAAGATGTTTTAATTTCTCTAACAATAAATATTAATAGGTATAACATATACAAACAAAAGCTGGGGGGTGGGAAAGCTCAATTAATTTTCAAGCATAAAAAGGTTCATGAGACCAAAAACTTTGAGAATTGTTGGCCTAGAACATAGGAAGCACTTAATAAATACATGTGGATTGATTACAGGTGAGAAAAAGTCTTCTCCAAGATTTTTTTCATGTTTTCCATAGGTAAACTTTCTATAGAAAGCAGTTTATGACTTTGAATTCAAGAATAGATTTCAAGTCTAGGAACTTGGGAGGAAATGCATTTTTATTTTCACTAACCTCTAACTGAAATTTAGCTTTTCCTTCAATCATTTTTTAAAATATTATGAAAAAGGGTCTATACATTTCAGCAGATTGCCTAAGTAATCCATATCACAGAAAACCAAAACAAAACCCAAACAACAACAAAAAAAACCCAAACCAAAAAATGGCTAAGAATTCCTATTTTATTTTATTAAACTCTTAGTACAAGGCTGCTGCAAGAGGAAGGTAAGCACTCTCAGAGTCTGTGCTCGTGGCAATTACTAATAATAGCTACCGTGTTTTCCCGATAATAAGACACTGTCTTATTAATTTTTTTGGACAAAAAAACACCAGAGGGCTTATTTTCAAGGGAGGGCTTATTTTAATGAACATTGACAGCAATTTTAATAAACAGGTAAATGTGAACAAAAAAATGTACCTTTATTCAAGAAGCAAATCACTGGGGAAGAACAGGATGACGCGCTCACTGCTGCAGCTCTGATTGGATGCAGCTCAGAGCACGGTGTGCATTTCAGGGGGGGAGGGGGACGGTGCATACAGAGGGTACCGTAATGTAGCTGTAGCACCGGGGATCACCTTCACTACAGTAGCAATCTCAACAGGGCTTATTTTTGGGGGAGGGCTTATTTTAGAGGAATCTTCCACAGTAAGGGGAGGGCTTATTTTCGGGATAGGTCTTATTATCGGGGAAACACGGTACCATGCATATCAATTAAAACAATATATTAATAATATTAGCTATTATAGCTAACAACATAGCACTTTAAGATTTGTAGAACACTTTGTAGACCACTTTGTAGACACGAAATTTCTCCCTGACCCTCACAACCACCCTGGGAGATAGGTGCTATTTTTATCCCCATTTTGCAGACGAGGAAACTGAGATTAAGTGACTCCCCCAGGGTCACACAGCTCCTAAGTGCTTGCAAGCCTGGGTGGAAGGGACTATTATTATTATTCCCATTTTGCTGATAGGTTTGGAGACTTGCCCAGGGTCACAGATATAGGAAGTCCCCGAGTCACTTTGAGTTTTCCCAACTCCAAAGCCATCACTCTGTCCTCTGCGCCATCTAGCCAATCATTACAGGATCCAGAGGCTGGTTCTAGCTTCCTGTGCACACGTGGTACGGTACTTCCAAGGCTCTGGGTCTCTGAGCTGGGCCAGACTCTCCTTCTCCGCTAGGGGTCGCTGCAGGCTAGCGCACGCCCAGCCGCCGTTGAGCTTCCGTCCGGGGCCTCGGCGGCGTCGCCATTGCCGCCATTGCGGCCGCGGCGCTCTGCCCGCCAGGCCTCCCGCATCGCCGCCTCCTCCTCCCCCGCCCCCGTGTTACCAGGCAACGACGGCGCCTCCACCCTTGCCGGCTGGCTCCGTCTCTCCCGCGCCATTTTCAAACTGCTCTCTCCAGTCCCTGGTTCGGCTTCTAAGGTGGAAGGTGGGGAGAGCGAGGAAGAGCCGGTTCTGGGGCCGGGCTGTGCGCCCAGAGGATCGTCGGAGGCAGTGGCCGGAGCTCCCGGTGAGGGCCGCGGCGGGAGCGAGGTAGGCCGCGGCGGCTGTGCGGGGGCCGCGGTCCCGAGGCATCGTGGGGGAGGGGGCCCGAGGTGGTAGGGGGCAGCCAGGGTGCTCGTGGGCAATGCCGCCGCCCTGGAGGAGGGGAGGTGGAAGCGCGGCCTGGAGCAGGGCCCCCTGGGCTCCGCCCCGGAGGCCCCGAGCGAGAATCCCTGGTTCACAGTTTAAAAACCCTAGGAAGTAACTTGGCCAGCTGGTGTTTACAGACCCTAGTCAGTAAGCATGGATGAGGCGCCTACCGTGTGCCAGGCGCTGTGCTGAGCGCTGGAGATGCAGAGAAGGGCAAAAAAACGTGACCCTGCCTGCCCTCGGGGAGCTCACTGTCGAAGGGGGAAAGACGTGCAAATAACATTTTTTTTTCTTTGGAGAGAGGGCGGTGCCCTCGGCTTCCGGCAGGCTGGTGAAGCCTTTGGACCCCTGCTCTACCTAAAGCGACCAAGCATTTATTAAGAGCCTGCTGTGATCTAGGCACTGTGCTAAGCGCTGGCGATACACAGAAAGGAACAGTTATCGCGCTCAGTCTAGTGGGCAGTTTTTTAAATGCGTAAGATAAAATACATAGGATTGCAAAGGAGCCCAATTATATTGAAATAGTTACCACAATATGACAATGTAAAAAATAAACAACCACCTCTGGTTTAAATAATCTATCGATCTCCTTTCTTTTCCCCTCCGTGGAATACTAGGTACTGCTTTTTAATGCCATCGCCTTTGTTCTGCCCATCCTTAGATTTTTGCTTTTGCGAGTTTTAAGCCTACAAGGTTTTGTATAGGTTCCTTTAAAACATTCCTTCCCCCCCCCCCCGCCCAGTGCACAGGAATTTATTTCTCTAGCATTGAAAAGTCAAATCCCCAAGGCTTTAGTAAGGTTTTATTATGAGTCGAGCATCTGCTAAGAGCTGGGGATACAAAGTAAGCAGAGTCCGCTCCCTGAAGGAGCTCACATTCAAACGACGGAAACAACAAGCAAACAATTACGTACAAACATACATACAGGAAAAACCGGAGGAATCTCAGAGAAAAGATACGGTAGCTTCAGGTGAGACCAGGAAAACAGAACCCTGCGGTCCAGCATTCAAAGCGCGTTCCCACTTGGACCGCGTCTGAAAGTGCGCATCTGTTTTTGTCAGGCGGTGTCGTATCCCACTCTCTGTGACCCATTTGGACAGCTTGCTTCTTAAGTTGTGTCTTCTTGCAGTGTTGTTGATCTTTATAAATCTTTTGCCTGCTGTCAAAATATTTCAGAATGTGTGGTTTGTTGAAGGGATAGTGGTTTTATCATAAGATTTGGCCGACTGGCCCTTCAGTGGTGGAACCAGAGGTACTGGTTTCGAATCCCAGCTTTGCCACTTACTAGCGGTATGAATTTTGATTTGCTTTCTCGTGTTGAAAATGAGACTCAATGACATCTAACACTGAATCTATGATCTTAGGATCCTATGAACTGGAGGCAGACTGGCATAGTGGAAGGACTTGGAGTCAGGCCACCTAGTTTTTAGTCTCTGTCTTGCCATCCTGTGGTTTAAGATTTACAAAACATCAAGTATATTTTTTCATTTGATCTTTGCAATAATCCTGAAGTAATTTATGTTGTAATGTTCATTTGAAAAAGCAATTATAAACTTAATAACCACCGGCAAAACAAATATTCAAACAGAAAATAAAGGATATAATCTTGTCTAAAGCCCTTAAAATTTAACAAAGTAGAAACAAATTAATTAAATGAATAAGCAAAAAAAAAAAGCTTTTGTTTTGTGTACAACTCTTTTTGAAGTTTCACTTATTCTGACCTGTTTTTTTTTAATAATCAAGATTTATACAGTCTTGGTTCTAATGGCCTTACTTTGTACATTTCATATATAGCCATGTTTTCTTGGATGCTTCACATTTGATGAGTTGTTTTGTTTTTTTTTTGCTTTTTGGAGGGCAATTGGGGTTAAGTGACTTGCGCAAGGTCACACAGCTAGGTTTTTGTGTTAAGTGTCTGAGGTTGGATTTGAACTCAGGTCTTCCAGACTCCAGGGCTGGTGCTCTATTCACTGCACCACCTGGCCACCCCTCGTGAGGTTTTTTCTTCCACTAATATCCCATTATATTAATATACTTTGTTTAGCCATTGTCCATTTGTTGCATATGTGTTTTTCAATTTTTTTGCTTTTGTAAATGGAAAAACTGAATTGTTGTGTTGTTTCTTTTTTAATAGATAGAGTTTTATGGTCTTTGGAGAATCAAGTACTAGCAATCTTTGTCCAAAACAGAACCCATTTAACTACCACAGTCATCATCCTAAGGTCATCACCCCCTCATTCCAGGGAGTTTGCAGGGGCTCCCTATAGCTTCCAGGATCAAATATAAAAGTGCCTTGTTTGACTTTTAAATCTCTTCACACACTGGTCCCTTCCTCTAAGTCTTCTTACACTTTACTCTCTAACATGTGCACCAAAATCCACTGGCTTTCTTGCTGATCCTCATACAGGACATTCTGTATCCCTGGATCAGGCTTTTTCTCTGGCTGTCCCTCATACTTGGAATGTCCTTCTTTCTTATTTTGGCTTCCTGTATTCCTTGGCGGCCTTCAAGTCAGCCAAAATCCTACCTTCTGGAAGAATTCTTTCCCTGTCACACTCTAGTTCCTTGCCCTTTGAGCTTACTTCTGGTTTACATCTTGTATGTACATAGTTGTATACTGTCTCCGCCATTAGAATATGAACTCTTTGGGGATGGGGATTTTTTTTTTTTGCCTTACTTTGTATGTGTAGTCTCTAGTTCAATATTTGGCAGATAGTAAGTACTTAAATTCATGTTGATTGACTCCTCTCATAATGTGCTTTCGTAATCTATAAATCTAGATACAAAATAAGATGTATTTACCAAGTCATTTGCAGGCTATCAGAGCAAAAAGGCTTCTATTATGTGGCAGGCTTCTAAATCCTTAGATTATAAGGTGCATTTCTCTTCATTCAGGGCATTTTTGTTCTTCAGCACCTGTATTCTGGAAAAGACAGATCCCTTCTGTGAAGGTAACAACATCAGTACTTGACTGTAAAAGGAATCTAGAAAGCTAGTGCTTTAAAAGGCAAGTTGTTCAAAGGAAAGATAACATTTTTGAAAAAGTAATGATGGGAGAAGATTTATATATTAGGCCATGATAATGTAGAAAGTGATTTGGTGGGTTTAGGCATGTGAATGTTGTGTTATGTTACTTAGCAAAGATCCAGTAAGAGCCAGGTACTATAAAAACAGAAATTGTCATTGAAGGATTAATTTTTTTGGATAGGTATCCTGTGCTCCAGAAAACCTAGTAGTCATTGTTAAAGTAGGAGAGAATGAAAACATCCAGATATGTGTAGAGATTCTTTATATTTTGATATGACATATAAAATAATTCCACACGTTGGTAAAAGTTCTAGAGAATATTATCCTTTTGAAGAGAGTCATGATATAATTGTCTCATGTTCAGATACACTTACCATGGAATTTTTTTCTGTAAACAATTATTAATCTCTTTAATGGAAATATATCAAAATCTTCTGCCCTTTTTCAGGTCATCAGATTTTTTTTTAATGTGACAACAATTTTGGAGATAACACAATGAGTACAGCTACAGAAAGAAAATTTATTAACATCAGAAAAAGACTGGATCAGTTGGGATATCGACAGCCTTTGAGTGTTGATTGTTTACCCTTGGTGGAAAAACTTTTCAGGTACAAATAAATAATTAAATTTAAAACTTACATGCCTATGAACTGTGGCCCCCTAGTGTCTTGCTATAAGGCCTATATGCTTCAGTTAACTGTACGTTAGAATTTTTAAAATTATGAACCATATGAAACTCATAGATACTTTCTAAAATTCCAGTTGCATTTGGTTAATAACCCATTCTACCTTTTTTACTTAATGTACAATTTTACACTGCATCTTGAACTTAGGTGTTAGAATTTTTTTCCTTTTGTTTAATTTTCTGCATGGTTCATAGTTGTCTTAATCACTTTTAATAGGAATTCTCACTTGTATAATAATGGTCTTCGCTATTTTGTATCATCCTGACTGTGAGGTATTTCTCCTGAGAGAATGAATTCTGTCATTTTCTTACTTGAGTTCTCTTACTATATATCTCCAGAATAGTCGTATAAAGAATAGTTGTTATTCTACTCTTAAATGTGCTTGAGTCCCCATAGTGATGCCTTCTTTTGCCTGCCAAATAGAGACGTTAAAAGAAGCGTAAAACATCGTCAGACTTAAAATATTCCTGGCATCTTTTAGTGTGAACAGTGCTAGCAAGTCACAGTAGTGTTTAGTTGTTTAAATAAATTAATGCTTTTTTAACATGGATTATTAACCTTTGTGTCATGGACTCCACCAGTTTGGTAAAACCTATAGATTTCTCTGGATGATATTTTTAAATGCATAAAATAAAATTTATAGAAGATAAAGGAAGTCAATTATATTGAAATACAGTTATCAATATTAAAACATCAAGTTTATACCCCAGATTAAGAACCGTAATAAGATGACTTGAGATTTTTGAATGAAAAGTAGTTTATAAAAATACGCTGTTGATTTTAATATTTATATCCATTGATAAGCGACTCGTCTATATTTATAATAGTTTTTTTTACAAAAAGCTTGTTTTGCACTATAATTTCAACCTTATTTCTTAGAAAATATTGTGCAAGATCTGCTAACTTGTAGCTGAATTGAAAGATTAATATTTAATTTCTTTCTTCTCTTGCCTAATCTTTGAAAGTAGTAAGGAATTTGCAAAGAAAGCAGAAATTAGTCAATGAGTCAGAAAAAGAATTTGGAAAAATCAAGAAAGTAGAGGTATTGCTGAATATTTATGAGGACTTTTTGTAGGAATTGTCAGAATAATGGTGCTGCTTAACCTAACCAGTGTGTCAAAACAATATGTATGGCTGTTTTGGAAAATCACATCAATACCTAGATGACTTGTGGTGATGGGATTTTCCAGGACTGTTTTGTTGTCATGAAACTCTTTACACTTTTATTTCTAAGAGTTTTAGTGGATAAAAAAACTGGGGCAGAGAGGGAACGAGAAAAATTTGAGTGAAACAAGTTGTGAATGAGGAACAGAGAGAAGGCCAGTTTGGGTGGATTGTAGAATGTGGAAGGAGGAGTAATATCCTTTGAAGCTGGGAAGATAGGTTAGAGCAAGGTTTTGTGAAGCTTAAAGCTTAACAGAGGAGTTTATGTTTGAGATGGAATTATTTTTCTTTTATTGTTTTAAGAGAAATCTAATTTGGAAGACTTTTTTCTTTAGATCTGTTTATGATGTTTATGATTGGTAATTTCAAAATGGTTTTGGTTGTGAATGTTTTTTTCCTTGGAATTGTTAAATTGTAAACTCCTTGAAAGTCTTTTTTATCTCCTGTAACAATGAACCTTGATGTACATGTAAATACTTAAGAAATGAATAGAATGATTACCATTTAGTGGCAGAGTATTGGCTATAATTTTCATCATAATTTCTGTCATTTAGTTTCTGTTAAAAGTTTTTGAGTACTCCCACTTGAAATCTAATGTTTTTATAGAGTGAGTCTCAGTTACAGTTTATGACTGTCATCTTCAGGATTTTGTAGATGTTTGTATTCCTTATTTCTTTTCTTCTGCACCTGCCTTTTCCAGTCTTCACTTCCTTAGTATAATAGTTATGGATTTTTACTATCAATAACACACTTTTTAAGCTAGAGTTGGAGCTTGAAATGTGTAATTTATCAATCTTACATTTAAAGGGCATATGTGCTAAGGATCAGGCAGTTTTCTAGTTGTTTGACTTTAAACAATTTGGAGATTGTGTTTGATTTTGTTTGATTGTGTTTGATTTTGACCTAGTAAAATTCCTTACCACTACCAAAATTGCTATTTAATGTTTATTGTTAATTTAAATCTATTTATAATAAATTATTAATAAACCTGTAAGTTAAATCTAAATTTTGACAATTTCATAAAGCCTCTTACTAATTGGTGATATGTTACAGAATTACCACTATTTTATAATACAGCAATCAGAAGGTTTAGTAGTATAATTAATTTATATTGATATTTTCTGATGCCTTGTAATTTCAGTGACCTTGTTCATACAACAGAAAGTCTTCGGAAAGCGAAACTATTTGCTGGAAAAGCTGAAAAAGAGAGCGCCAATTTTGATTATGTTTTGGAACCTTATAAAAAGGAAAATGCTAGACTGACGAGGGAAAATAATGAACTACACCTGGATTTATTGAGGACAAAAGAACAATCAGAAATAAGTATAAAAGGTAATTGAAAATTTGGGATTTTAAAAAGTTGTTCAAAGTTTTATGTTTGAATTTTTCTTTTCAGTGTATGAAAAAATTTTTTACACTGATTCTTTAGTGTATATGTAGAAAATCTTATCCTTTCCTTTCAGTTCTCCTTTGCCTCTTAGGGCATGGAAATAAAGGACTTATAGGCAAACATTCTCCATCTATTCACTTTTTTATGCTTTGAAAATTTATGCTGCCTCAAAGTAAAAAGTAAATATTATTAGAAGATAATTGCTGTAGGGAATAATAAATAAATGCCAATACTTAATGTTTTCCTGAAATCATTGTTTCTTAATATTTGGAAATAAGAATAGTAAAGTGGTAAAAACAAGTTGACACTCATATTCTATAATATTGTTGAACTTTGATTCAGCAATATCATATCTTTGGTGGTATTAGCTAATTGACTGAGGCAGGTATAGTGACTAAGAGGAGGTTATACAGTGGCTATAATTCTCTCCCTTCACCTCCCTAATTCCCCAAAGCACTTACTACTGATGACTGACTTTTCAGAATTTTATTAATTATAGTAGAAAACAGCATCCATTATTAATCTGAAGAATTAGTTTAAAAACAAACAAAACATTTAAAATTCCCATGTTAATATTATTACATTTACATGAAAACAAGGGCATATCTTAACTAATAGTTTTGACATTCTTCTCCAGAACTTGGAGGAATGGTGTAGATACGCACTTCTGTTTATTCTTTTTAGAGTGCCTCTTGATGAGAGTATCTTTTCTTTTTTTAAAAAAGATTTGAAAGTCAAATTAAGGAAAATTGACAGTGAGATGGCTGACTTGAAGTTTCTCAATAACCAGTATGTTCACAAATTCAAAATGTTGGAGAAAGAGAGCAAAGCCAAGAATGAAAAAATCCAGCAACTCCAAGAAAAGAACCTCCACGCGGTGGTGCAGACTCCAGGTAGGGCAGGCAGGTGTTGGTGGCGGCACCTACCTGTTTGTGGCCACGTGAGTCAAGTAAAATATGAAGATGGGCCTTTCTGGGTGGGAGCATAGTTTAGGGTCTGAATGATAATAGGTCATTCATTGCTTGACTTTGATGATTGATTTCTCAGGGACCCAGACAATTCCAAAAGGGAGGACTTCAGTGCCAGTGACAGAGCCTCAGTTCTTTAATTTGCTAACATGACTTATCATAGGGTCATAGATTTGGGTCTGAAAGGGATCTTATGGATCATATTGCAGTCAGTCAATAAGTATTTATTTAGGCACCTACTGTGTTCCAGGTGCTCTGCTAGGTTCTGGGGATACAAGGACAAAAATGAAATAGTTTCTGTCTTCCAGGAGCTTATATTCTGTTAGAAGACACAATACATACAGACACACACACATGTTAAGTATATACAAACTAATTAAGAGTCTCTAGTAGCTTGAGGCTCAGGAAATACGTAATGGAGGAGTTAGCCTGTAAAGTGAACATTGAGGGAAGCTCAGCATTTTAAGCAGAAACAAGTGTGGAGAGAGAGGGTGTTCAAAAAATATGGGAGATAGGGAGACAGCCCAGGCTTGGAGTGAGAAATGGAAATTGTGTTTGACAGAGAGGAAAGAAGCCAGTTTGGCTGACTTGTCAAGTTAGTGAAGTGGAGTAACATGTAATAAGCCTGAAAAGGTTGGTGGGGCTAGATCATCAAGGATTTTTAGATGACAGAGGATTTTGTATGTTATACTAGAGGCCTCTTTAGGGAGCCTCTTGAGTGGAGGAATGCTTTCATATCTGTGCTCTAGGAACATCCCTTTTGGCAGCATTGCAGAGTGTAGATTAGAGAAGGGAGAGGACCAAGGAAGGGAGACCAATTAGGATGCTATTGCAGTTGTCCAGGTGAGAGTGATGCCTGTCTGTGTGAAGAGGAGGACAGATTGGAGAGTTGTGGATTTAGAATTAAAAAGATTTGGCACTTGATTGGAGAGTGTAGGATAAGATAAAATGAGCAATCAAGGCAGATTCTGAAATTGCTCACCTGTGAAAGGTGGTAGTATGGACAGAACTACACAGATTTGGAAGAGAAGTTGGTTTGGGGACTAAGAAAATAAGTTCTGTTTTAGACATTGTGACACCCATGGAATGTCCAATTCAAAGTGTCCAATAAGTAGCTCATGCTGTGGGCCTAGAACCAGAAGAGAGAGGAGTGGTAACTGTCTAAGTCTGGTCTTCATCTCTTTTGGTGATGGCTGACAGCCTATTGATAGCTACCCTCATGACCTAAACTTTACCAATAGATTTACCAATAGACCAGCTCTGTAAGTTGTCTGTCCAATTGCATATCATAATCTTGATAATAAATCAACAAGGATTGACAGTCTTCATCCATTTGGGGGTTTTTGCCCTGTATAGTTAGGCTAAAAGTCTTTGAATGATTGCAGATCTCATTTTGGGATAGGGGTAGGAATAGAGACTAAGCTTGTGATTTTGTCATTTGTTTCCATCTTTTGCTGTATGGAATCAAATGCTTTTTTACAGTTAAAAAAAATCCCAATAAATAAAGTAGGGTCTTATATTCTCCACACCTTTTTTGATCAGTTGTGTAACTATAAAGATGTGGTCTGCTATAGAATATTGTTTGATAACCTATTTCTTTCTTATACCTTCAAGGATGTTCTTGATGCATTTTAGATTGCTGTCATAAAGATCTTATATAGCTGAGGAGGACATACATATTGTTATTATCTGGGTCATCTTTCTTTTTGTAGAAACGTCTGAGATATTTTTCTCAAGTCTTTCTATTTCATATACCTTGAGAATTGATCGCCTAGCACCCTCAAAATTACCCCCTCTAGCAGTGGCCTTTGTTTGTACTTACTCTATAGTTTCATGATATTTCTTATTTTTAAATTCTTTAGGACCATTTCTGCTTTGTCGTGAAGCACATTGGGGATTGTGATGTCCAATTGTAGCCCATTAACAGTGATGCAGAAAATCGTTTATTAGAGAAATCTTGTCATATCTTTTCCTCATTTAATCTTCGTTTTGTCAGAGCTTTCAGCTTCATTTTCACATGCTTTTGGGATGATCTTGCTTAATTTGATCCCTTGCTAAGCTTTTATAGACTGGTTTTCTCCCACTATTTTTGTGTGCTTTATGAGTTAATATTCTTTATAATTGTCCTCTACTCTATTGTTTAAGATCTTACAAGTAAGTTCCTATTCTAAACTGGCGTTTCTTGTGGTGGCCATATCTTCCTGCTTGTTAAGGAGATTGAGTCTGCTATCTTTGGCCTTTTTTGGTCTCTTTATTGTACTGATTAATTTACATCAGTTAAACTTAGGAAATAGTGATTTCTTGCCTTATTCACTTTTCATTTTCAGACAGTAACTTTCTAAATGTCAGATTGAAGTTTTCAATTGCATTACACATTTTCTTATCTTTATTCTCATTTGATATTAATAAGTTGATGGTCTGATCAAACATAGTACACTTTCTACTGTTCTACATTTCATCTCTTTATTCATTTAACATTACCAACTAGATGCTTGTACTTAATTTCTAACCACTTTTTCTTTGTCCATTGACTGCTTACTAGTTATGTGAAACAGTAAGTCACCAAACTTCTTGGAGCTTCGGTTTTTCTGATCTGTAAAATGGGATTAATAGTTGCTTTCCCTCACAGAGTTATTGTAGAGATTAAAGGGAATAATATATGTTTAATGACTTTGTAAACTGTGATGGTGCTATATAGATATCAAGTAGTATATTATTATTAATAATATAGCAGTACACATTGAGAACTTCATTTTACCTGGGACAAATGCCATAGGGTAGTAAAACAGGATAACTGTTGGTATGTACATTAAACATGCAAGTAGGCAAATTCAGTGGTGCTCATTGTTTCCTTTTTATGACATCTTACAGTGATGTTTCCAGAAATCTTTTTTTTTTTTGTAAAAATGGGAACCATCTGTATGAGGGAAATAATTTGATCTGTGGACTAGAGAAATACCTTTAACAAAATATTAGTGTATATAAATAGTTCTATTATTGAAGAGTTTTTGTCTTGATTTTGAATAATATACTTTTGTTTTTCTAGGTGGCAAGAAGAGAAGTATTCCTTTTAGGCGTCAACGTATGCAGATTGATCAGCCTGTACCCCCTTCTGGAATCAGCACCTATCCAGTTCCTCAGCCAAATGATCCCTATATTGCAGATCTCCTACAAGTGGCAGATAACAGGTATCTAGAAGATTTTTTTTTGTTTTATTTGTATTTAAGTGATGATTTATATTTTAACCTTTCTGTCAGGACAACTATTTTGTAATACTTTTGTTTTTGCCTTAAAACTAATGAAGTTTCAGTACCCCAATTTTTTCATGTACAAACTCTAGTCGTTTCCACTGGTGATAGATGTCATCTCCACTCACACATTAGAAAAATCTTTGTTGCCTGAAATTTATCTCAATGTTGGCTAGCTGGTATGAAAAAAATGATTAAGAGAAAGGAATAAATTTTGAGCTAGTCTTAACAGAAGTAGTTTATTACAGTTAAACTTCACTTTGACAAGTCACATACTATGAAGGGGCAAACTTTAACATTTTGTTTGCCTTAATTGTTTCCTTTGTGTCCATTCATACCAGTCTCAATCTGGAAATAGACGTTTAGTGAAGATATTGATTAGATGTCATTAAGGTAATTTTTCTGTGATAATTTTAGCATAATACGATCAGAAACTGAATTATGCATTTTTTGTGTGCTGCTTTTCTGGTTTTTTTTTTTTGCTATTGTCTTAGTCATGTACTTGATCAGTTTAAGATGTGTTAGGGTTATTAAGTATGAATACTTATTTGTGGCTGAAAATTTTGGCTTTTTTTATGCCTTTATTGTATCCTTCCCCGACTTTTGTTTTGTTTCATATAGTTATAAACATGTATACTTTTTACATTTGCTATTCCTTATGCATTAACTTAAACTTTGTTTTTATATTCAAAATATTTTATATTTATATTCTGATCAAGGACAGAAGTAAATTTAAGTGCATGGTTACTCTCTAGTCCTGAATTAGCAGTGCTTATGAGCTGGGTCTCACTTACCACCCCAAAGAACCTAATATCATAAAAACAAATCTGATTGCAGGTGTTCTCCTATTTTGATGAAGTATCTACCCAACCTACTGGAGGCCTTTCTCTTTATCTTTTAGTATCTTAGGAATACCATTGTCAATAGCTCTGTTTTGTAATTCTTATTACCTAACTTACATAAATGTCTTTGTTGTCTTCTCACAAAACAGTTTTCATGGGTGATGTGCTGTTGCAGAAGATAGTTTAAAAAAAATCTGTGAGGAAATGGACAAATTCAAAACTAAGTGAATATTTACCTTGGTGTACTTGGTATACTTAGTTACTTCATTGTGAAAGTGTACATGGAGAGAGTAGTAAAAGTAATGTTGAATCCTAGATTTAAGTTGAAAGGGACCTGAGAAACCACTTCCCTCCTTTTACAGATGAGGAAATTGAGGCACAGAGAGGTAACATGACTTGTCCCCCAGGGTCACCCAGCTAGGAAGTATCTGAGCCAGAATCTATACCTGAGTGTTCTGATTTAGACCATGTACCCTATTCATTGCTCCAGGCTGCATCTCTGGAAAATATTGAGAATCAGTAAATGAAAGGAACCTAAGGCTTGAAAGTTTTCTAATGGCAATTTTTTGCAAAAGTGAGCCAAGCCATTTTTGTATGATTTTTTTGGTGTATATTTATATTTGATAGATATAAATAATTAGAATTGAGGCAGTCCTTTGGATAATTCAAATCCAAACCAAAGTTTTGGATTAGGTTTTCTGGGCACTGGTGACTTAACGCTTCATTTCTCCATTTATATTCTCTGTTTTATATATATATAATATAGTCTTCTCTATTAGAATAAGAAATTGTTTTCATAGGACCATAGAATTTTGGGTTTGAAGGTATTTCAATGATCATCTGATCTAATCCCCCTCCATTTTGTATGTGCTGAAATTATTTTTGTTACTTTGTGTTCTTGAAAAAATATTTATAGTTATTTACAAATGTGTTTCAGAATCTTTGAGCTTCAAGAAGAAGTAAGTCACTTACAGGGCAAGTTAGTAGTTGTTGAAAATGCACTGGAAAATTCTTGCAAACAGGTAGGATTTCATATTAGTGCTTCATATAGGGCCTGAGATGGGAATATTGTAACAATTTGTAAATACTTTTTAGTTTTGATTTATTATATTGTTACTGGAATTTTATGTACCTTTTTTCCTATTCATAGAATTTTAGGGCTATAAAACAACATTAGGGATTATTATTGGTAATAATATCAATCACAGTGCTTTAGAGATCATCTAATCCAACCTTCTTCTGGTGAATTGAATTGAAATATTATTGGGGTGTGTATATCAAACAAAAGTTTTATTTTACAATCTGAACCTTTTTTCCTTAAAATCTTCTAGTTATTTTTGTTTTAAATTCTCACTGTTTTTATCTTGTGTTTTTTTCTCTCCAAAATCAATTGATGGTTATAAAATACAGTTTCCTGAGAAGTACAAGATCTAGGAAGGACCACAATTACTTGTATTTTATCAGTTTGATATCTTAGGCTCAATTCTGACTTAGGTAATTATCATTTCCTTCTCTAGTGCTCTTAGAATTTTATTTGGCTGTCCTGGTTTTCATTTTCTGCATGAAGGTATTTAATTGTATTTCTTGGAATGAAGTTATTTCTTTATATAAAAACATGGCTACAACTTAGTCTTTACTGTGTGTATGAGCTTTTAAAATACTTTGGGCAGTATTAGGATAAAAATGTTATTGAAAACAAAGACCTGTTATATATAGGTTAACAAATGAAAATTTTACAGAGAATTTTATAAAATACAAACTGCCTATTAAATAATAAATTATATGAATAGTTAATTACTTATTGATATTTCACAATTCATAATTAATCTTTTATTCCTCTTCTCAAAGTACATTGCAAATGTAAACTGATCAGCCTTCACTGTGTGCATATGTGTTTTTATTTCCATTTTGCTGAAGAATCTCAAGTATAGAAAAACCATTCCTTTAGTTGGAACATCAGCTCTCTGAAACTAAGTACTATTTATCATTCTGTCATTGTGTCTGCAGTAGACAGCCCAGTGCCTTTAGCATAAGGGGCACTTGATAAATGCTTTTTGGATTGGATTGGATTGAATGGCTTGCCAAATTCATATCTGTATTTAGTGGGACCAAAAAACAAAACTCTGAACTATAGACTCATGGTCAATAGAAGTTCATTTGATGATACCTCCTTTTTCAGTATCTAAATAAGAAATGTTTAATTGGATTTGTTCCAATCACACTTTCTTTTTTAACTTTTACTTTCCTTTTCCTTTACACTTTTTAACACTAAAATCCTTGGATTTTAGTGTTAAAATTTTTCTTTTTTTTTTTTAAATTTTTAATTAATTTACTTTTAGTTTACAACATTTAGTTCCACAATCCCTTGAGTTTCAGATTTTCTCCTCCTCTCCCCCATAGCAGCATGCAATCCAATATAGGTTCTACAAATAGCTTCACACTAAACATTAGTCCAAGTTGTAAAGAACAATTATAACCAACAGAGTGAACAACGAGGAAGAAGGAAAAATACAAAACAAAAAAAGAGAGAGAGCAAGTAGTTTTCTGTAAAGCTAAGCGTGAGCAGCTCTCCAGGGGACTGCTGCTATGAATGGCTTTAAGGTTCTGATCACACAGTATAGTGAACTCTTTATTTATTCAGCAGTAAACTAAAGCCAAACATTTACTGAAAACAAAGTCCAGCATTCACAGTGATACAGCATAACTTATCACCGAAGTGGCCACGTAGTTTTAAACAAAATATATAATTCAGTAAGTCCTTAACTCAGTCATCCCTAAGGAGCAATCCTCCTTAAGGGATACAGGATACAAAAGGTCTCCCAATCCTAGGTCACATTGCCTCAATCTTGTCAGTCAGAAAGTCTTCTTTCTTTCTTCTTGATTGGAGACTAGCTGCCAGTCATCCTTAACTCAGTCATCTTTCAGGGGTACAAGTTACAAAGTACAAAGTTCTCCTACCCCTAAGTCACAGTAAATCATGATCTTGTCAGTCATCACTGAGTACCCAAGGAGAGGTCTTTTTATCTTGGCTTGAGGCTGGCTCCCAAATTCCATGGTTCCTCTTCCATGGTCCCAGCTTTTGCCTGAATTCACCCAATTGTCACCTGGATTCACAGGCAGGTAGGTCTCAACTCCTTGTCCAGGTCCTCATCCAGTTCCCATTCTATATTGAAGCTCACAGTGTCCAGTCCACCTCAGGTCCTTCGAAGTTTGTTTCTGAGAAGACAAAGCTTAACAGAGCCAAAACAACATTCATCCACATTGCCAGCTCCATCATCAATTTGCTGTCTGCCTATGAAATCAACATAGACCCACAAACAAGGTCTGAGAAATCAACACAAATAATCAGTATAGTCCCAGGACCTCTGAAACCCTCCTCCAGGTCTTCTGTAAACAGACAACAAGAAAATCCTCTTTCAGGGCTTCCAGTAAGCTCCCAGTGCTTCTGTGCAAAGTATCACAAACACAAATAAATACAGACAGAACAGACACAGAGTGCCGGACACCACCAGTTTTCTCCTTCTCAGCTTTGCTCAATCCCAGCTGTGCTCGAGCTTTTTATCTGTCATTAGTTCCTCCCTGTTCCACCCACCTCTTAACATCCTTCCTGTTCCTGTCTTTGGTAAGTCCCTCCCACTGTGGGATTCACAGGTTCTGTTTCTTAACAAAGACTTGATATAATCAGGGCAAGGCTCAAAGACACTTCAACTGAGACAAGGTACTAAATAAATAAGTGAAACTAGGTGCTAAGTATTCATTTGCTTGCTATTACATTTGTTTCAATCTGAATGCAGACTCTGTAATTCTTTGTGGATAGCCCTTTCCATCATGAGTCTTTTTTTGTGTGTGGGTGTGGGTGTTAAGTGTCTCAGGCCGGAACTGAACTTGGGTCCTCCCCCAGGACCAGGCGCTTTACTCACTGTGCCACCTAGCCGCCCCCATCATGAGTCTTTTGAAGCTGTCTTACAGCATTGCATTGCTGAGAGGAACCCAGTCTATCAGAGTTAGTCATCACAGATAAGATGTATCTGTAATTGTGTACAATGTTCTCCTGGTTCTGCTCTCCTCACTCAGCATCAGAACAGTTTTTTTTCTTTAGCAACAGATTCTGTTACTTACAGAAATTCCTCAAATGTGGTGGTTCAAAAAAGTGAAAAACTGGATTAGAATGAGGGTTGTAAGAAGGTACTAAAATTATATAGTAGACATTTCTTTTGAAATATTATTATCTTCTGAATTCTTCGATATCCTTTGTTCTGAGTATGTTTTTCATTGGTGATTGTATATTTTTTAGGTCACAAATATATATAAATACTCGATAAACATTCTGTTTTGGGGGGTCATTTAGCATTCTGGGTATGTCCAATACATGTTTTTTATAATTCTTTTCTGAATTAAAGAATAAACACTTTAAAATAATGGAAAATTATGTCTCAGATTGAGTTAAGAGATCGAGAAATAGAACGGCTATCAGTTGCACTTGATGGTGGTCGCTCCCATGATGTTCTGTCTCTGGAGTCCAGAAATCAGAGTAATGAGAAGCTTATTACTCACTTGAATATTCAGGTAATGAATTTAATGTTTTTTTAAATTTCAATTTTGTTTTGTTGAGCTTGTGTAATTTGGTTTGGAAAAGATTATGATAAAAATTAAAAACATATTATGCTTTACCAAGGTCTCTTCTTTGGCATCTTTGCTATTCATTTGGTGTGGAGGCTATTAGGGATAGATGCAAGGGAAAGAGAAGAAAATAATTGTATTAAATCTTAAGCATTATTGCTGGGTAAGGCATGACTTACATACCATAGATCCACAATCATAGGCTGGTATGTTAAGAATACCAGGTAGCAAGGGAGTTAAGTGACATGCTACTTTTATCAGTATCTAGTTATTCCTTAGTCTTCTGTGTTGGTGAGAAGCTTATTCAGTCCCTCTTATCAGTCTTTCCCTTTGAAAATTTTAGCAAATATATTTTTTACTAAACTAGAATCAAACCAAACTTCTGTTAGTTCTTCAGCATAACTTTTCATTTCATATATCCTGTTTAAAATTTAAAATATGCAGAATGATGTAGAATAATGTATTTTAGGGACTTGACATGTATAATAATTTTATATATTATTATAAATTCTACTTAGATTGATTTCCTTCAGCAAACAAATAGAGACCTGGAGAATCGCATACAAGAACTCTTGGACAGCAAGAAAACTGTAACCAGTGAGGTTCTTACTTTAAGTAACAAAAATGAAACACTCTCTCGTAGATTGAATGAAATAGATCATATAGCACATCAGATGGAAAGGCATAGAGAAGAAATTCTTGAGAGTACAGATAAACAACTTGTGGAAGCTAAGGTAATAAAAACCACTATAATTTTTAAGTCTCATTTATCTGGAATTGTTAGGAAATATGATATTCTGCATAAGAGAGTTTTGCAGTTACAAAGCCAATTCTTTTAGTGCTAAAATTTTATTTTAGAGAGGTAGAAAAGGAGAAAAAAAGGAGGAAAGGCTCAGGACAGAACCATTGGGCATACCTGCAATTATAAGGTATAATTTGGGTAATGAGATAGCAATGGAGATTGAGGAATTTTCAGGTAAGTAGAAAAAGAACCATGAGACTAATGTCATGAAAACTGGAGAAGAGGAGAGAGTATCCAGGAGGAGGAAGTGTGGTCAGCTGCTGTAGGGAGATAGAGAAGGATGAAGACTGAAAAAATCATTAGGTTTGGTAATTAAGACATCATTGGCAACTTTAAACTTGATCATAAATGATTGAGAAGTAAATGAGAATAGAGGAAACAGAGGCTAGGAGGGGAGACATTTTTTTCTAGGAGTTTGGCTGAGAAAGGGAGCAGAAGTATAAACTGAGTTGGGGCTTAATAAATGCCTGTTTATTGATTAACAATAACTTGAGGGTGTTGTAGGTTCTTGTAAAGGTATTTTTAAGGATAGAGGAGGCTTGGGCATGTTTTTAGGCAGTTAGGAAAGAACTAGTGCATAACATGTTTATTTTGAGGTGTCTGTGGGACATCCAGTTCATCATATCCAAGAGGCAGTTTGGTGATGCAGGATTGGAGCTTTGAAGAGAGATTAGGGCTAGGAACATAGATCAGGAAATCAACTGCATAGAGATAACAACTGAATCCGTGGAAGCTGATAAAATCACCAAGTAGGATGGTATAGAGTAGGAGTTCTTAACTGGAGTATGTGAATTAGATTAAAAAAAATTTTTTTAATAACTGTATTTTAGTATAATTGGTTTATAATCCCTGCATATTTTGTGCTTTTAAAAATGTTATTCTGAGAAGCGTTCCATAGTCTTTATCAGACTGCCAAAGGATCCAGAACCCCTTTGGTTAAGAATAGTTGGTGTGGAGAGAAAAAGAGACAACCCTGGGCTATACCCACTGTTGTTGTATATGACCTGAATGAAGATCCACTAAACGATACTGAGAAGTAGTAGTCAGACAGGTAGAAGTACTAGGAAAGAGTGTGGCCATCTGTTCTAGACCAGGAAGGACTTAACCAGTATGGAGATTTACAACTCTGATGGGTCTCAGCTGCTGTCTGACTTGGGGACTAAAGTTCAGAATTCATGGAAAATGAAATGCATAGACACAGGAATATCAAGCCAAAAATAGATTAACTACCTAAAAGGATTTAGAATGAGTTTCAGGATATTCTGACCAGTGAATAATTGGGACATTTTACTCTATTTTAAATTGTGACTTTTTCTTCCAACATTTTTAATACCTGGACCCCAGATTTGTATTAAAAGTAAAAAACAAGACAAAACTGTGACTTTAGCTGAGAAAGAGTAGCAAGGCTACTATTTCTAGGTCATTATGTTATTCAACCAATGGAAATATCCATTTCTTACATGTGACCGCATCCTAGTCATTCCTTTTTCCTGAAGAAGCAGCCTTGACCCAGCTGTCCAACAGGGAAGATGCTTTGCCACTCATCTGGTTCTGTATTGTGGCCTTGAGAAGAGACCCAAAACAGCAACAGTTGGCGCTCCAGACCTTGATGACCCATGTATAATATACAGAGAGGCCTGGAGAAATTTCTAGTTACATATGATCTCCTGAGTAGAAAAACCAAAAACTGTTCTAAAATGAACAAGAAAGAACTTCAAAACCTGCTATCCTTTTGGGAAACCAACTGATATCTCTGGCTTTTGGCACCTACTGGTGTTTTGCTTTAGTGTCTTTAAGGACAGTAGGCCCTTCAAAAAGACAGGACTATGTTTATATCTTAGTATATAATCCTATGTTCTATGAATTGTGACACAAAAAAATCTGGTTTAGTCTTAGAAGGTAAGAAAATAAATCATATGAAATAGGAGAAAAATCAAGAAATGACATTTAAAAAATTACAGAAAGTGAACTTTTACTGGAAAATTGCACAGACTTTTAAAATCTATTATTGTGCTCCATTTCATATTTTGGGATGTGGCCTTTGGGAAAATACTAGGAGATCAAAAGATGAAAAATCTGGATAGATAAAGGATGACACCTATTTTTCGTGTTGCTAACTTTTAAGGGATCATTCATCCAAAGGCTGACTCCCAAGAAAATACTCACCTTTGCCTCTCTTTGTTGAAAGTATTGATTTAACTATCTGGAGAGAGCCTCAGCTGAGAGACTGCATGAACTATTTATTAAAGTGACTCAACAGTTTTTGTCATTATGGCTTAAATTTATTACCCTTTAAATTTTTGATACTTATGACCTTTTTTTATTCTCAGCTAGAAATTAAAAGACTGCATTGTGAAATGCAGGCCCTTGAAGAAACAATAGCAAAACTTAAAATGGTAAGTCCGTATTTTAAAATAATGATTTTTTTAGTGAAGTTAATAAATTTTTCTTTGTGTTTTTAATGAAAGATGAACTAGGAAAAAAGAAACTAGAGAGCAAGCCTGAAGACTTTATCATTAATTTTTTGACAACTTTATTAGTTATAACTTTTAAAAAATTTTTAAATAGTTAACAGGTTTGCAGCAGGTCATTTGAGAAGATGATTACAGCAGATCATTTGAGAAGATGACTATCCTTTGTGCAATTCAGTTGGAGACCAGTGAGCCTTTCTCACTTGAACTCCTGATGTGTTCAGTTACTGGTTAATTCCATCCCTTGACCCTGTTTTGTGGAACGGATCTATATATAGCAAGGAAAAGATTATGGGAATAAAGATCTAGAGCTGGAAGGGACCACCCCATGTAGCTGCTTCATTTTACAGATGAGAAAACTGAAGCCCAAGAGAGTTAAGTGGCTTGTTCAAGGTTATACAGAGTTGGTATCAGAATTGGCCTTTGAAGCTGAGTCCTTTGACTCTAGAGCTAGTGCTTTTCCTCCTCTTTAGTGCTGCCTCCCACAGTAATAAACATTTGGATGTGTCTTTTGCTAATTTTACTAAATGATTGCTTCTGCCAACTGGTCCTGATTCTGTGTGGGCTTTTTTTAGAAACGAAAGCAATGCTATTGATTGTATAATCGTTTCTAGTGCTCCTCAAAGTTGGAAAAACTTTGTTCATTGTAGAGTGAGCCAAATTTGCCATTAGTCTGTAGTCTTATCAATTTACATATCATACTGGCTTTATAAAATTACCATTTTGGTTTTTGGGAGGTAGTTTTCCAGAGCATAAGAGATACAGCATATAGGAACATTTTGCTGATTTTTCTCAATAGTAACCTGCTGATTTCATAGGTAGTTGAATTGGAGGAATTTTCTAGGCTTGAAAATGAGATCCTTTGAAAAACACCAGCTTTTTGGTTCCTTATTGCATAGTTATTGTTAACAGGATTTTATTGATATAGTCTCTAACCTGAGAATGATGAAACAGCAGGCCAGAGACAAGTGACAGTAATCAGGTAGCCATTTAATGAATTAGTTTCATCATGAGGAACAGATTTACAAATCAGAAATTCTCCTGATCAGAATTCCACCTTGCTGAAGTGAAGACAGAGATTATAGACATAAATCACCATGGGAAGGGAGTGGGGAAGGTGAATTACAAACACTGGTTCCCAGGGCCTAAGTGGTTTTCCATGACAAGCCCACAAGTGGAAGAGAACACAATTCTGGACTGCTGTGGGACCAGTATTGTTTAAGTCTTTGGGGGTCGTTACTTGATGGGTTATAGGACCAGAGTTCTGTGCGGGGACTAGGTTCTACAGTCTATGATTTGCTTTACTTAAGATACCTGGGAATAAGAATGCAGTGATTGTGAATGTTGTCAAGGTTTGATCGATCATTTCAAGCTGCATTGTGAGCTTCTGACTCACAAGCTAAAAGAGGCAATTCTGAAACATCTAACCTATTAGTATATTTATTACACATATCATATTGATTAATATGAAAATCATTATTCCCTTCCCACTATTTAAAATAGAACCCATTTATCTGATCTTGCTTTATTCCTTTGGTTATGTAGGGAATAGATCATGGGATATATAAATTCTTTCCTATTAAGTCAGGCTTTCTCAACATATGGCCCACCAAATTGGGCCGTAGGCTGAATGTTGTGAAGGCTTGTATTAAACTAAAATTCCTTGATAGCATCATGCATGGTCCAGATCTACTGATGGTGTTAAATGCTTCTGATAGATGGAGAAATGTAGCGTAGCTACATAACTGATTTTATTTATTCGTCATATATCAGTTCCACTGTAAATGTCTTGCCAGTTTGTTCTATATTGTGACATAATACATTGAACTTTTGAATTTACGTTGTTGAATATTTTGCAGAATTTGCCCCAAAGGACTTTGACCTTTGATCTTGTAAGTGCTAGAGGACAGTGAGTAGAACCAATCAAGGGCAGGAAAGCAGAGAGGAATTATCAAATTGGAGAAAAACAAAACTTTTTTTTAAAACAAATATGCATAGTTAAGCAAAAAAAATTTCTTCATTGACTGTATCCAAAAGAGAAAGAGGCTCTGTGTGTGTGTAATCTATCTGTCTGTACCCTGAGGATTTCCTCTCTGTCAGGAATGGGTACCATACGTTATCATGGTTGGTTATTGCATTGATCAAAGTCTTTTACAATTCTTTGTCTTCACACTGTTTTAAATCATTCTTCTTGTTTTGCCTACTTTACATCAATTCATACAAGTGTCCCCACTTTCCCTTGAAACTATTCCTTTCATCATTTCTTACAGCACAATAATATTCCCTTACATTCATATACTGTAATTTGTTGGGCCATTTACTAATTGATGGGCCTCTCCTTAGTTTCCTGTTCTTTCCAGCACAAAAAAAACTGCCATAAACATTTTTGTACACTGTTGTTTCTTTTCTCTCCCTTTGATCTTTTTGGGCTTTCTAGTCTTAGTAACGGTTTCTCTAGGTCAAATGATATTTAACCAACCAATCAATCAATAAACATTTATTAAGCATCTGCTATTTGCGTGACACTATGC
Source organism: Petaurus breviceps papuanus (assembly GCF_028583685.1). Lineage (NCBI taxonomy): Eukaryota > Metazoa > Chordata > Mammalia > Diprotodontia > Petauridae > Petaurus > Petaurus breviceps. Next base: position 13,263,954 of record NW_027186473.1, read on the forward strand.
TAAGTACTAGAAATATAAAAAGATAAAAGACAGTCCATGCCTTCAAGGAGCTTACAATCTAAGTGCAGACAACATGCAAACAAATATATAAAAGGCAAGCTATACAGTATGAATAGGAAAAAATTAACAAGAGAAGGCACTAGAATTACAAGGGGTTGGGAAAGTCTTCTTGTAGAACGTGGGATTTTAGTTAAGACTTAAAAGAAAGTCAGGGAGGTCAGTAGTTGGAGCAGAGGAGGGAAAGTTTTCCAGGCATGGAGGACAGCTAGAGAGAATGCCCAAAGTGGAGAGATGGAGCATCTTGTTTGTAGAACAACCAGGAGGCCTGCATCACTGAATCTAAGAGTGCATGTTGGGGAGTAGTGTGTAAGAAGACTGTAAAGGTAGGAGGTGGGTAGGTTTGAATACCAAACAGAACATTTTGTATTTGTCCTAGGAAACCACTGGAGTTCATTTAGTAGGGAGTGGATGTGTGTGTGTGACATGATTGGACCTGGTTTTTTTAATTAGTAACTTTTAAGATGTAGTTCCAACTTGTTTTTCAGAATGTCTCTACTAATTCAGAGTCTCGCCAACAGTGCAATAATGTGCCTGTTTTCCTGCAGCCTCTTGAGCAATGGTCATTTTCCTTTGTCAGTTTTGCCAATCTGATGGGTGTATGGTAGAATGTCAGTTTGTTTAGTTTGCATTTCTCTAATTATGAGTGACTTTTTAAATATAATTATTGATGGCTTGGACTTCTTCTTTTGATCATTTAAACTAAATCATTTTTAAGGTCCCTTCTAGCTCTAGTTTTCTCCAAGTCAATGAAATTATTGTCTAAATTTATAATTTCTGAAGTGAATTTTGGCCAAACCAAATTGCTCTCATCATATCCTGATTTCCATGTGGGTTATGAGGTCAGAGTTATCTTTGCCCTTTGAAATTTTCATTAGTTGACTTACCATTATTCTATACTCCATATCCTCAAGATTTATAAGACTGAATCAAATGGTCATATTAACATAATGGGTCAGGCTTATTCTCTCAGCTGTAGCAGCAGTATCTAGAACAATATCTTTCTAGGGGATAACATCCAAAGTGGGAATCTTTCATTCTTAGCCTATATAAGTAAATAAGCATATTTTTTTCTCTTCTTGAAAACTCAACAGTTTGGGGTGCTTGCTGCTCTATAATCTATTTGTGAAATATTCTTTAGCCCATGTTAAATTGGTTAAAAAAATTTGTACTGAACATAGGTTTTAGCTAAAATTTAATGTTGACTTTAGCTACAAATTCATTGTTGAAAGCTGTTATATTAATTTATGTTACTACATTATATGTTTGATTCAGGAAAAATAATCATCTATCAATATAGCTTAGTATTACATAATTGTGATTGTGGCAGTAACTTGATGGCTTTATTTTTACATGTGTTTTTGAAGCACTTCTAGGAATCCTAATTTAATATTTGACACTTTCAGGATTTAAGCTTATGCCATAAAGAAAGAGCACGACTGACTGATGAAATAGTTTTAAAAACAGATCTTGAAACAATTATCAATCAGATTGAATATGAAAAAAATAGACTTGCCCGAAAAGTTGAAAACTTTGAAAGTATAGGTAAGATTTGCAATTTTGATTAACTTTATAATTGACAATGATTTTCTCCAAGTACATTTTATTAGAAGATGGAAAATGTATCACAACTTGATTTTTTTTCTTTGAATGGTATTTTGATTACTTATAATGAGAACCGCACTATATGAACATTTTAAAAATAATTCCTGCTTTCATTTTTAAAATTTTCTCTTTTTTTTGTGAACTTAACAGTCATCAACAAATATTTCAATATACAAAGGATAAAAGGTTGAATAATAAACTAAACTTCTGTTATGTACAACTTTTAAAGATATATCTATCACATAAGATTAGCAAAGTAGTAGTACTCAAATTACTGTTTGTCCTCTTTTTTCTGTATATTTAAAAAAAATGTGTATTAATACTTTTTTCCAAATCTATAATTACTTACATACTCTCTAAGTAGAATCCTCCTTGTGACAAATATATATAGCCAAGCAAAAATAAAAAGGTAAAAAATGCATTTCTGATTGTGTACTTCCAGTTAATTCCCTCTCTGTCAATAGGTAGGAGTTATGTTTTATTGACAGTCTTTTGAAGTCAATATTGGTTACTCATTTGGTCAGAGTTCTGAAGTCTTTCAAAGTTATTCCCTCTCACATAGTTATTGAGGTCACTAAATAGATTATTTTGCTTTTGCTTGTTTCATTCTGCATCGTCTTTTCATATTTATCTGACCATGTCATAGTCATAATTTATTTTGGTGTAATAATGTTCTATTATTCATGTGCCATAATTTATTTGTTTAGTTCTTCCATAATTGATAGGCACTTATTTTTTTTCTTGTTCTTTGTTAAAACAAAAAATAGAGCTGCTGTATTCTTGTACAATATCTTTGACATCCTTGGGGTATATGTCTAATAGCAGTATTGCTGCCCTACTTCATAGTACTGTAAAGGCTTTCTCATTCATTCTAATTAGGAAGAAGGCCATATTGAAAAATAGGAATTATAGAGTCTTTTAAAAGAAATAGAGTTCTTTTTGATTTCATATATAGCTTGAACTATGCCTTACATTTATTTATATGGTTCTTTATGGTTTCCCAAGAGCTTTAATTATGTACTATTTCATTGTAACTCCACAACTGTATGAGATAAAGCAGGGCAGATGAAATCCACATTTTATAACTGAAGATACTTGACATTCAGATAGGTTTATGTGATTTGTCTGATGTCATATGACTAATAGATGGTAGGAGCAAGACTTGAATGAAGTTTTCTGGTGGCTTCTGTGCCTTTTCTTTCTACTATACCACATTGACTCTCTTATATTGAAACATATGTTGCCTAATAGATGTTCTATGGAATAGTTAAGAATAATTTGACATTAGCATTCAGCGAATGACAAAATTCCTTTCCAAATTTCCTTTCCAAAATTCCTTAAGAAGTTAAATATTTCCTTCATGTTCTGGTTTCCAAAATTAGTATCATATGATTTAGAGCTGGAGAGAGACCCTGGAGATTATCTAATTCACCTCCCTTATTTTACAAATGAAGAAACTGAGGCTCAGAAAGGGAGAGTGACTTGATTAGCTGACAGTGGCAGAGAACAGAGATCTTAGTCAATAACTTTTCTAGATCTCTGGAAATGTAGCTGTGTAAGCTTATGATAAGGATAGTAATTCCTGCCTCCAATGGTGCTTGGACTTGGTGCCCCAGGCCTCTAGGGTCAAATTCTGGTTGTTGTTCTTCTTCTTTGTTTTTTTCTCAATTACATGTAAAAATAACTTTTAACATTTAAAAAATTTTTGAGTTTCAAATTTTCTACCTCTTTCCATTTCCTCTCCCCTCATTGAGATGACAAACAATTTAATAAAGATCATAGATGCACAGTCATGCGAAGCATATTTCCATATTAGCCATGTTGGAAAAGAAAACAGATCAAAAATAACAGGAAAGAAAAAGAAAAATGTAGAAAGTTTAAAAAAAAGTAGCTTCAATCTGCATTGAGACTCCCATCAGTTTTTTCCCTGGGGATGGATGGCATTATTCATCCAAGTCTTTCATAATTGTCCAGGATCATTGTATTGCTGGGAATGGAGAAATCATTTACATTTGATCATTGTACAATGTTACTATTACAACATATTTAGCCAGTCCCTAATTGATAAGTTTTTTCCCCCAATCTCCAGTTTTTTGCCACCACAAAAGGAGCTGCTTTAAATATTTTTGTAAATATAGGTCCTTTTCCTTTTCCTTTAATTTCTTTGGGATGCAGAACTAGTAGTGGTATTACTGGGTCAAAGGGTATGTACAGTTTATAATGACTGGATCAATTCACAACTCTGCCAGCAGCAGCAGTGCATCAGTGTCCCAGTTTTCCCACATCCTCTCCAACCTTTGTCATTTTTCTTTTCAGTCTTAGGTGTTAGGTGTGAGGTAGTACCGAAGAGTTGTTTTAATGTACATTTCTCTAGTCAATAGTGACTTAGAGCATTTTTTATATGACTATAATTAGCTTTGATTTTTTTTCATCTGAAAACTGCCTGAAGTAGCTCTACTTTTGGTGCATGATTTCTATTTTGGAGAGGTTTGAGAGATTATGGAGATTGAAGAAAATGTCTAGTCTACCATCTTTTAGCTTACATGACCCAGCAGTCTCTCCTGGATAATTTTTTCTGGGGCAGTTGTTTTTGTTGGGAGACACCTTATATTTTCTATTTTTTTCAGTCCTTTGACTTTGTTTTTAATATTTCTTGATTTCTCATGGAGTTATTAGTTTCTATTTGGTCAATTGTAATTTTCAGGTTTTTTTCTTGGATGAGGTTTTTGTAACTTTTTCCAAACTGTTATTTCTGTTTCCATATAGCTCTCATTTCTTTCTCCAGTTTTCTTCTAGCTCTCTTGTGGGTTTTTTAAAATCATTTTTTCCAAAATTAAAAAAAAAAGGGTTTTTAAAAATCTCTTTAAGGAATTCTGGTTAGATTTGTACCCAATATGCATTTTTCTTTAAGACTTTGCTTGTAGGTATTTTGGAGTAAAGTTTTTTCTGGCTTTGTGTCTTGAGTTTCCCTGTCAAGGACTTTTTTTATGGTGGGATTCTTTTTTTTTTCTTTTCTCATTCTACCTTACTTCCTGACTTTGAATTTTATGTCCATTTTAGGCTCTACTTTTGAGAGGATTATTTGAGCTAAATTACTGTCCTCTTGCGTCTTTCTGCTGCTTTTTTGAGGATACTTAGTATTGTGTTATGCTCAGATATTAGGGGTCTGCAAACTTTCAGTGTTCCCAAAATTATGTGATCTCAGGCAAAATCTTATCACTGCCCTCCCGATTGAGCTCTACAAATTCTTGATTCAGGTCTATGTCTGAGTAACATGGCTGTGGACTTATCCCTGGTTGGAAGCTTCAGTAGATTGTTGCTGTACTTGGCTAATGTCAGTGAGCTAAATGGTGATAGAACTAGCCAGCCCTTTTGGTCTGGGATTTCTGCTCTGGTTATTCCACTATAATCTTCAGATAAAACTGATATCTAAAACAGTATTCTTTTTACTGTGCTGCTTTTACTCAGTTGCTATATTGTGGCAGGTGAAAGATGAAATGAATGAGGAAACAAAGGTTCAGGCTTCCAAGCATTTTGATTTATTAAGCAATGCATGGCAATTCCTCAGCAAATCAGAACTATTTCCCTTTGGCACTGGACCCTGAAAGTATAGAGAGACAGATTTTTACATATTAAAAACAATCAAATGAGGCCAGTTAATTAAAAGGAAACAATAGAATATTAGGTAATCTGATTTCTAATTAGATAAAAGACTAGGGACTTTCCAAGTTGGGAGGGGGAAAATGAACAGGTGAAGTTCCCTCAATTCAGAAAAAGAGGTGTCTTATTCCCTGTATCTGTAAACAATTAAAGGAAGATGGAAACAGCAACTGATTGACCAGTATGGAGCCACTTTTCAGATAAGATATATGGATTGCTTGAGATGTATAATTGTGAGAAGACTCCTTGCCATCAGTCTTAGAATCTTACCAGGTTTCTGGTCAGCATAACCTAGGTCCTTAGTTAAGAGTCTCTAAATAGCAGATAGAGGTGATCCAGCTTCCTAGACACGCAGGGCTAAGTTCAAACAATATAATAAGGTTTTCTCCCAATTCCTATAATTGATTAAAGTTTTTTCACAAGGCAGAATTTGGACTAGACCCATAATTGAATAGAAAGGGAACTGAGCCAGCTCCAGAATAGAGAGTGATGGGTGGAGTCATTGTGGTTCATTGAGTTCCCACAAATTAAGCACTTGCTGTCCTAATCCCCTCAATGTATGGCAGCCTGTAGGCAATGACTGTGTCTCTCCACTGGCCTCTGTACAAAAGTGACTTTCAGGCCTTCAGGATTGTTGTGTTCCATGCCTCATAGGCAAACAGCAACATTGGTAGATTATTATCATTGTAAAATACTGTCTTTTAAAAATTTTATTTAATATTTTATTTTTCCTTAGTTACATGTAAAAACAATTTTTAGCATTCGTTTAAAAAATTTTAAGTTCCAATTTCTCTTTCTCCCTTCCCTCTACCTTCATTAAGAAGGCAAGCAATTTGATATAGGTCATATGTGTGTGGTCCTGGAAAACATTTCTGTATTAGTCAAGTTGTGAAAGAAAACATAGACCAAAAAAAAAAAAAGAAAGAGCAAAACCCAAGAAAAAGGAAGTTTAAAAAAAAAAGGTTTGCTTTGATCTATATTCAGACTCCATCAATTCTTTCTCTGGAAATGTATAGCATTTTTCATCTTAAGTCCTTCAGAGTTGTCTTGCATCATTGGATTGCAGAGAATAGCTAAGTCCTTCAAAGCTGATCATTGTACTATAATGCTGTTATTTTGTACAAACTATGTTTCACTTTGCATCAACCCATGTAAGTCTTTCCAGGTTTTTCTGAGAGCATCCTGCTCATTATTTCTTATAGTACAATAGTATTCCATCAGCATCATCACATACCACAATTTGTTCAGCCATTCCCCAATTGATGGGCTTTCCCTCAACTTCCAATTCTTTATCACCAGAAAAGAGCTCATATAAATATTAGATCCTTTTTCTTTTTGTTTTTTATCTCTTTTGGGATACAGATCTAGTAGTGGTATTGCTAGGACAAAGCCTATGCATGGTTTTATAGCCCTTGGGGCATAGTTCCAAATCGCTCTACAGAATGGTTGAATTACTTCACAACTCCACCAACACTGCATTAGTGTCTCAATTTTCTTGCATCACCTCAAACGTTTGTCATTTTTTTTCTTTCATATTAGCCAATCTAGATGTGAGGTGGTACTTCAGAATTGTTTTTAATTTGCATTTCTCCAGTCAGTAGTGATTTAGAGCTTTGATTACTTCATCTAAAAATTGCCTGTTCAGTGGCTTTTATTTTTATAAATATGACTCAGTTCTCTGTATATTTGAGAAATGAGACCTTTATCAGAGAAACTTGCTGCAAACATTTTTCTTCACAGTTTTAATTGCTATTTCCCTACATCCTATTTCCCCCATTTATTCTACTCTCTCTTTTCACCCTATCCCTTCTCAAAAGTGTTTTGCTTCTGACTACCACCTCCCCTACTTTGCCCTCCCTTCCATCATTCCTCCCATCCTCCTTACCCCCTTCTCTTCATGCTTTCCTGTAAAATAAGATAGATTTTATACCCATCTGAGTGTGTATGTTATTCCCAATTTGAGAATAAAGTTCAAGCATTCCCCACTACCTCACCCATTTTTCCCCTTACTGTAAAAGTGCTTCCATGCCTCTTTTATGTGAGATAATTTACCTCATTCTACCTCTCCATTTCCCTATTTACCAGCGCACTACTCTTTCTTACCCCATAGTTTTGTTTTATTTAGAGATTAATCCATCTTATTCAACACACCCATGCCCTCTGTCTATGTATACTCCTTTTAAATACCCTAATAATGAAAGTTCTTATGAATTACAAGTATTATCTTCCTATATAGGAATGTGAACAGTTTAACTTTACTTAATTCCTTATGATTTCCCTTTCTTGTTTACCTTTTTGTGCTTCTGTTGAGTCTTATATATGAAAGTCAAAATTTCTATTCCATTCTGGTCTTTTCCTCAGGAATGCTTGAAAGTCCTCTATTTCATTGAACGTCTATTTTTTCTCTCTGAAAGATTATACTCAGTTTTTCTGGATAGGCAATTCTTGATTGTAACTCTAGCTCCTTTTGTCCATTGGAATATTATATTCCAATCCTTCTTATCCTTTCATGTAAAAGCTGCTAAATCTTGTCTTATCCTGACTTTGACTCCATGATACCGGAGTTGTTTCTTTTTACTGCTTGCAAATTTTCTCCTTGACCTTGGAGCTCTGGAATTTGATATAATATTCCTGGGAGTTTTCATTTTGAGATCCCTTTCTTCCTGGCTGCTTGTAATATTCTCTCCTTAATCTGAGAATTCCAGAACCTGGCTGTAACATTCCTAGGAGTTTCCTTTTTGGGATCTTTTTCAGGAGGTGATTGGTGGATTCTTTCAACCTCTATTTTGCCCTCTGGTACTAAAACATCAGGGCAATTTTCTTTGAGAACTTCCTGGAGGATGATTTTTAGGTTCTTACTTTGGTCATGACTTTCAGGTAGTCCAATAATTTTTAAATTATCTCTCCTGGATCTATTTCCAGGTCAGTGGTTTTTCCCATGAGATATTTCACATTGCCTTCTATTCTTTCATTTGTTTGGATCTGTTTAACAGCTTCTTGATTTCTCATAAAGTCATTAGCTTCCATTTGCTCCAATATAATTCTGAAGCAATGATTCTCCTCATTGAGCTTTTGAGATTCTTTTTCCATCTGGCAAATTTGACATTTTAAGGCATTTTTCTCCTCATTGCCTTTTTGAGCCTCGTTTGCCATTTGAGTCAGTCTGTTTTTTAAGGTATTATTTTCCTCAGTCAGGCTGTTGACTCTCATTTCACAATTTTCTTGCACTGTTCTCATTTCTCTTCCCAATTTTTCCTCCACTTCTCTTATCTGCTTCTTAAGGTCCTCTATGGCCTGTAACCAGCTTGTATTTTCCTTTGAAGCTTTTGGTGCAGGAGTTCTGACTTCACTGTTTTCCTCCTGTTCCATGCTTTGCTCCTTTTTGTCCCCCAAATAGGAGTGTAATGTTGGAATCTTCTGTCTGCTTTGTTTCCTTTGCCTGGTCATGTCGCCCCTCAGTCACTTGACCCCTGGGCTTTTTGCCACAGTAGGACTCTGCCATCAGACAGGGGAGCTTTCGTCCCAAATGCTGGGGTTTTCTCAGCTGCCGGAGGTATTAGATGGGTGTCCTCTCTGAGGTCTCCACACGCTCTGGCAAGCTGGACACACACCCCAGGACCTCCACCCTAGACTGCAAACCAGATCCAAGCAGGGTAAAGTAAGAGTGATTACCCCTCAGACTGGTGCTTGGTCCCCCTACACTCTGCAGGCCAGGAGCTGAAGCTGCCACATGGTGCTGGCTGGCTGTGCTGGGCATCTCAGTGACTTCTCGCCCCGGGGGCAAAAGCCACTCACTCCCACTTACTGGGTACCAAAGTCCATACTGCACTGACCTCTCACTTTGTCCTTCGCATCTGTGTGTTGATAAATCTGGAAACGGCCACAGTTGCTGCTGATCTGGAGTCCCTCCGGCCGGTGGCTGGTCAGCTGGATTCCTGCCGGGCTGTCCTCAGCGGGAGGTTAGCCTCTTTGTGTCATTTTGTGGGTTCTGCAGCTCCAAAGTTTGTTTAGAGTTCCATTTTTACATGGATTGGGGAAGGTGGAAGCCGGAGCTGTGGGAAGATCGTGCTTCTACTCCTCCGTCTTGGCTCCACCCCCTTGAGATCCCTTTCAAGAAGTGATTGGTGGATTCTTTCTATTTCTACTTTTCCCTCTGGTTCTAGAATATCAGGGCAGCTTTCCTTGATAATTTCTTGAAAGATGATGTCTAGGCTCTTTTTTATTTTCCATCATGGCTTTCAGGAAGTCCAGTAATTTTTAAATTATCTTTCCTGAATCTGTTTTCCAGGTCAGTTGTTTTTCTGATATTTCACATTTTCTTCTCTATTTTAATTCTTTTGATTTTGTTTTATTGTTTCTTCATGTCTCATAAAGTTATTAGCTTCCACTTGCCCAATTCTAATTTTTAAGGAATTATTTTCTTCAGTGAGCTTTTCTACCTCTTCCCATTTGGCCAGTTCTACTTTTTAAGGAGTTTTCTTCAGTGAACTTTTGTATTTCTTTTTCTATTTGTCCAGTTTTTCTCCTGAAGGCATTCTTCTCTTCATGTTGTAACTTTTTTTTTAACCATTTGACCCATTCTATTTTTTTTTTTTTTGAAGCAGTCGGGGTTAAGTAACTTGCTCAAGGTTACACAGCCAGTTATTTCTAGGTGTGGTGCTAAGTATCTGAGCCCAGATTTGATCCCCAGGTCATCCTGACACTGGAGTTGGTGCTCTTACTCGCTGAGCCACCTGGCCGCCCCTAAGCAATTGGGGTTAAGTAACTTGCTGAAGGTTACACGGCCAGGTGTTTCTGGGTGGGTGCTAAGTGTCTGAGCCTGGGATTAGATCCCCAGGTCATCCCAACACTGGAGTCCGTGCTCTTACTTGCTGTGCTACCTGGCCACCCCTCCCATTCTATTTTTTAAGCTGTTATTTTCTTCAGTATTTTTTGTTGCCTTCTTTTCCAAGCTGTGACTTTTTTTCCCATGATTTTCTTGTATCACTCTCATTTCTCTTCCCAATTTTTCCTCTACCTCTCTTGATTATTGAAATCTTTTTGAGCTCTTCCATGGCCTGAGAGCAATTCATATTTTTCTTGGAAGCTTTGGTTGTAGCAGTTTTGTCTTTGTTGTCTTCTTCTGAGTGTGTGTTTTGATCATCCTTGTCACCATAGTAACTTTCTATAGTCAGAATTTTTTTTCCTGTTTGTTCATTTTTCCATCCTATTTCTTGACTTTTAACTCTTTTCTAAAGTGGAGTTCTGTTTCCAGGGTGGAGGGTGCACTGTCCCTAGCTTCAGAGTTTTTGTGCAGATGTTTTCAGAGGTACTTGTACTTCTAGGGACCTGTAAGTTTTTAGTTCTTCCAAGGTGGCATGATCTAAGGAGAAGTGTATTTATTACTCTCCTGGCCTATGCTCTGGTCTGTGAATAGCCACAAGTACTCTTTTCCACCCTGGAACTGTGACCAGGGTTTCCATTCCCCTGTAGTCACAAACTCTGTTATGCTTGTATTCCTTCTCACCCCGAGACTGCCATTCAGGACTGTAACCCAGATCCAAGTATTGGTGATGCAACAGAGTCCTGTGCCAGTGCCACCAAAGGTGCCCCTGTAATCTTTTAACCCCCTTACTTGTCCGTGGACTGAGAGCTCTGGAAGCAGCTGCTGCTACTGCTGATTCAGTCCTAAAGTACTATTTTTAAAAGTAATTTAGATTTGAACTTTCTGGTATTTTGAATTTGGGATACTGACAAGCTCAATTTTATAATTGCATGTGAAATATGAAAATTTAAGCTGCTTTTTTTCCCTTTATTAATATTTGGTACTGGTTACAGAGATATACAGAAAAATATTCCCTACTCTTTAGTATTGTATTTGTAGAATACAAATTTCCTATTCTAGAAATTCAATATTTAAAAAAATTATAATTTAAAATTAAGATAAAATATTAAAAAAGCCCTTTCTCCCCCCCAAAAAAAACCTTTTTAATAATTTTATCCCACATTGATTTACAGAAAAAGAGCTTGTCTTGGAATTAGAGAGAATGAAGAAAGAATTTGGTGTCACACATAGGAAAAAGTCACCTTCTCGTCTAGATGTATTTGTCAAGAGTGTAGAAGAAGAACGGGATCATTATAAGAAAGAGCTAGAAAGACTCCAAAAGATAATAAAACGCCGATCTATACCTGCACGAAGTTCAAGACGTGAAAGAAGTTTAAGTACTAAAAGTCCAGAAAAGGTAATGCTTTTTTTGTCAAAATAGTAGATAAAACAAAGGAATCTCATAGTGATGCTGCTTATGATTTGTTGTTACTTTAAATGCAGTTCTGTAATAATTGAGTTTTCGTTTTTCTTATTTTTCAGGGTGCTAACATGAATTTTTTTATTATTATTTAAAAGTTTTTAAATCTGTAATTCTGGTAACATTTTCCTCTTGGTCTTTCCCAAATTGTAGTTATAGTATAGTCTCTGGTCTCTATTGGATATCACATTTTCAAGTTGTTCATTTTCAATTTACATGTCAACAAACTAACTGTCATCATGTGTGGATATGGTAATTTACCGTAACACAGGAAGCCAAGTTATTTAAGTTATATTAAAAGTTCCAATAAAAGATTGCATTGTAATATTAACCTCAGGTTTTTTCCACATCAACTATTATCTGATTCTTTCAGTTCAGTCTGCAATTTCAAGGTATAAACACATGGCCTAAGTTGATCTAAGTAGCAATTTTATACATACACACTAATCAAATAGGCAAAGAATATTGAGGATGCATGTGTTCTGGACATACACTCATTCACTTACCAAAGTCCCACAATATTGGCTGCTTCAGAGACATGAAGCATCATATTCACTAGTTCTAGGCAAGCAACTCTGCCTAAAACTCAGGCTATCACTGAGGGTCTGTGGAATTTTATTCTATGGTGGACAGAGGGAGTTGAAGACCCAGCAGTATAGGGTGTGATCATCCTTGCTGACTTGTAATGTACCAGTCATGAGCAGGCCAGATAAAGTTAACACAGGAGTTGGTAGAATTCCTTGGTATCATGGGCTGCAGTTGACGGACTTTCTTGGTGGTTCTGGCAGTTTCTGGTTACCTAACCCACCTCTCCTTTAAGGGAAAGGGTCTCTTTTACCACGATGGAATTTGTGTAGTTGTTTTTTTAATTCAGGCGTAGTAACCTGCATTTGACTTAATTACCATTTTATTAGATTTAATTCACTGTTCTAGTCTTTTGAAATCATTTTGGCTTCCCTTTTTGTCCTTGTATTTACTAGGTATCTCTGTCTCCCAACTTTGTGCTACTCACAAATTTGATGAACATATGATTTATGTCTTTATCAAAAGCATTGTTAAAAATGTTCAAGAGAAAAGGGTCAAGGCCTTATTTGCTTCACTTAGGAACTTTGTGTGTTACATACCTTGAATTATGCAAATAAAGTCAGGATGTTATTATTTTAGAATAGTTTTACTTTTTATAGATTAATGTATATAATTTTTATGGATTGTCTCCAGTAATTAAATATAATTTGTTAATATTGTAACAACTTCTTTTTAAAAATTATTTTATTAGGGTACTTACATTTCAGAACTCAGCATGATTACAAAAGAGAGAGATGAACTTCAGTCTATGCTGGATAGATTTGAAAACCACATGGGGGAAATACAATGCAATGTGAAACTATTAACTGCAGAAAGAGACAAACTGAGTGACCTATATAATCAAGTAAGAAACTCATTATCATTTAAGAATTTGTGGATTAGATGTGATGGAACTAGCTGACCTTTTTGCAGTTTTTGTGTACATCATCTTATTTGATCACCAAAGAACCAAGATATAAATTACTTTAATATTTTCTTAGTTGACCTACATGATTAGACTCCTGCCATTTGTAGGACCTATTAAAAGGTCAGATTTATTATTATAGGTAAGCCTGTCTGTTGCTCATTATGCTTCCAAAGCAGGAAATCTTTAGTTTATATCCTCCTATATGTTTTCTTCCTAATCAAATCAGTATCACCCATGTCTTATAGCAATTATCAAATGGAGTTTAAATTACTCGCTCTCTGCAAAGTTATGAGTGACTAATGAACTTCCCTTAATCCTCATCCTTCTTGATCTCTCTGCAGCCATTGACACTGTGGATTACACTCTTTTGATATTCTTTTCACTCTGGTTTTGTGTGGTACTGCACTCTTCTGGTTCTCCTGTCTTCACTGCTCCTTCTCACGTAGCAGGTTGGGCTTCCTAACCATGGATGGTCCCTTAAAACTATGTCATGGACTCTCTTCTCCCCCCATACCATTTTTGTTGGGTATCTCAGCTTCCATGCATTCAATTTTCACCTTGAGGAAATTATGGGAATTGAGTAAATCACATCGACTCCATCCATAGGACTCAATTCTGGGTCTAGGTCAGTTTGCTTTCTTTCTTTTTTTTTTTTTTACTTTTATTTTTTTTTGGAGGGGGGGAAGGCAGGGAAATTGGGGTTAAATGACTTACCCATGGTCACACATGGCTAGTGAGTGTTATGTGTCTGAGTCCAGATTTGAACTCAGGTCCTCCTGACTTAAGGGCCTCTGCTCTATTCACTGTGCCAACTTGCCGGCCCCTCAGTTTGCTTTCTATTCATTTATCGGTCTAGTCCAATTTCTGTCTCATGAGAAAACTTTAACCTAGCCCTGCATGGCTAGGAATCTGGACAACCTCTATTTGTTGCTTACAGAGAACCTTTACTAAGGACCTAGGTTATGTTGACTAGAAACCCTGTCAGATATAAAGATTGATACAAGGATTTTTCTCACAATTATATATCTCAAGCAACCCATATATGAAAACTAGCCCCTACTGGTCAATCAGTTAGTGTTTCTTTATTACTTTGATTGAATACAGACACTGGGGGTGTCCTATAATTTAGTGCATTTTCTCTGGCTTTACCTCATGTTTGGAAGGAATACTCTCCCTCCTCATCTGTACCGCCTGGTTTTCTTCCTTCCTACTTTCTACAAGAAACTTTTCCCAGTCCTATTCAGAGATAATACCATTTTTTTTGAGATTACGTGCAATTTACCCCTTACATATTTATATATAGTTGTTTGCATGTTGTCTCTTTCCTTTCTTTGCAGCCCCAGACCTTAGCACAAGGTCTGGCACATAATAAGTGATACATGCTTGCTGAGTTGATTTCTAGTTATTTGTGTAGTTCTTTGGAAAACTCCCCCCCTTTTTAAAAGAGTTGAATGTCTTTTATTGATTTCTTTTGTTTTTGCATTAGCAGTTTCCAATATATTCTTCTTTCTTCCTACTTAGAAGACCTTAAAAACAAAGAATAAAAAAGGGGGAAAAAATACAGTCCTTTTGTTCAAATTAGTTTTCTTCCATATTTGAGGGTCTTTTGATCTTTCTCTTGGCCAAAAGCAAAATTTGTTGTTTGTTATTGAAATTTTTCAATTTAGGGACTATACTTCTAAGAGTATGAAGATCAGTTTGTTTTTGTTGTTGTTTCTGACAGGTATCTGTGAATTCTATCAGTCGAGGCTTTCTCTATGTTTAGAAGTTCTGATAATTTTCTTTCCTTATTTCTCATATTGTGATATTCAGGATTTTGTTGTAGTTGTAATTCAGTCATGTTCTTTTGAGAAACCCAATCTGTATGTTGTGTCTCTGCATCCTATCTTCGAGAGGCTTTGCTTCGGTACGTATTCATTTAATGTTTATTCCCTTTTAATGTCTTTCACCAACTTTGCAGTGTTTTTATGTTCCGAGTATCTTTTAATTCTTCAGAGAGACTTCCCATCATGAAAAACTGAATTGTGTTTTAAATTCATTGTTGAAGATAGTTTTCTTGGATTCAGAGCCAACATGGTGAAATAAAGGCAGGGATTTACCTGAGCTCTTCCTAAAACCCTTTGAAATACTTTTAAAAAATGACTAAACAAATTCTAGATTAGCAGAACCGACAAAAAGATGGACTAAAGCAAATTTCCAGCCCAAGACCACTTGGAAGGTCACCAGGAAAAGTCTGTTGCACCAGTGCATACTCGGCCTTAGCAAACCAGGGGCAGGCCTTTGGAGCGACTGAATTGGCAACAGCAGTGGCAGTGGTTGCCTTCAGAACTCTTAGCTCACAGATGGTAAGGGGGTCGAACAGGTAGGAGGAGATTACAGAGGTCTTTTTACTGATATTGCGTTGGTACTCTGTCGCTTTGCCCATACACAGATCCAGGTTGCAGCCCTGGGTGATAGGGAGGGGACCACTAGCACAGCAGAGCTTGTGACAGTAGTGGAGGGGGGTCCCTCCTCACATTTCCAGAGTAGAAAAGAGTACTTGTGGTCACTCATAGTCCAGAGCACAGGTCAGGAGAGTAGTAAATGCCTCTCCTCAGATCATACCATCCTGGAAGAACTGAAAACTTAGAGGTCCCTGGAAGTATTTCTGAAAACAGCTGTACAAAACCCCTGAGGCTTGGGACAGTACACCTTTGAGGAGCCTTACTTTAACAAGTTGTTAAAAGTCAACTAATAGGCTGGGAAAATGAGCAAGCAAGAGGAAAAAAACTTTCGACTATTGAAAGTTACTATGGTGAAACACAGAAGAAGACAACAAAGTCAAAACTTCAACATCCAAAGCCTCCGAGAAAAATATGAATTTGTGTCAGACCATGGAAAAACTCAAAAAGGATTTTGAAACTCAAAAGGTAGAGAAAAATTGGGAAGAAAAATCAGAGTAATGCAAGAAAATAATTGAAAAACAAGTCAACAGCTTGGTAAAGAAGATATAAAAAAATACTGAAGAAAATAGCACTTTAAAAAACAAAGGCCTAGTGATAAAAGAAGTACAAAAAGCCAAGGAGGAGAAGAATGCCATAAAAAGCAGAATTGGACAAATGGAAAAGGAAATCAAATCCAAAAGCTCATTGAAGAAAATAATTCTTTAAAAATTAGAATGGAACAAGTGGAAGATAATGACTTTATGAGAAATCAAGAAACAATCAAAACCAAAAGAATGAAAAAAAGGAAGATAGTGTGAAATATCTTATTGGAAAAACAGCTGACCTGGAAAATAGATCCAGGAGAGATAACTTAAAAATTTTTGGACTTCCTGAAAACCCTGACTAAAAAATAAAAGAGTCTAGATGTGATCTTTCAAGAAATTATCTCAAGAGAATGACAATAATGAGACAGCATATCTAAATTTATGGGATGTAGCAAAAGCAGTTCCTAGGGGAAGTTTTATATCTCTGAGTACTTACATGAATAAAATAAAGAAGAGATCAATGAATTGGGCATGCAATTAAAAAAGCTAGAAAAAGAACAAATTAAAAATTCCCAATTAAATACCAAATTATAAATACTAAAATCCAAAGGAGATTAATAAAATTGAAATCAAGAAACTATTGAAATAATAAATAAAACTGAAAGCTGGTTTTATGAAGAAAAAACAAAAAATAAAATAGTTAAACCTTTGTTTAATTTGTTTAAAAAAAAAAAGAAAAGGGGGTGACTAGGTGGCGCAGTGAGTAGAGCACCATCCTTGGAGTCAGGAGGACCTGAGTTCAAATCTGGCCTCAGACGCTTGACACACTAGCCATGTGACTTTGGGCAAGTCACTTAACCCCAATTGCCCTACAAAAAGAAAAAAAGAAAGAAAACCAGATCGCCAGTATCAAAAATAAAAAGAGCTAATCCACCACCAATGAAGAGGAAATTAAAACAATAATTAGGAGCTATTTTGTCCAACTGTATGCTAATAAATTTGACAATCCTAGTGAAATGGGTGAATATTTACAAAAATATAAATTACCCAGATTAGCAGAAGAGGAAATAAAATACTTAATTTAACCCTATTTCAGAAAAAAGAAATTGAACAAGCCATCAATGAACTCCCTAGGGAAAAATTTCCAAGGCTAGAGGGATTTACAAGTGAATTCTACCAAACATTTACAGAACAATTAATTCTAATACTATATAAACTATTTGGGAAAATAGGAGAAGAGGGAGTCCTACCAAATTCTTTTTCTGATACAAATATTGTGCTGATACCTAAATTGAGAAAAACCAAAACTAAAAAAAAAATTATAGACCAATTTCCCTAATAAATATAGATGCAAATGTTTTCAGTAAAATGCTAGCAAAAAAGATTACAGCAACTTATCACAAGAATAATACACTATGATCAATTAGGATTTAAGCCAGGAATGCAGGGCTGGTTCAATATTAGGAAAACCAACAGTGGTATTGACCATGTCAACAACAAAACTAATAGAAACCATATGATTATCTCAATAGATGCAGAGAAAGCTTTTGACAGAAGCTTTTGACATTCCTATTAAAACACTAGAGAGCATAGGAATAAATGGAGTCTTCCTTAAAATGATAAGTAGCATCTACATTAAACTGTCAGCAAGCATTATATATAATGGGGATAAGCTAGAAGAATTTCAAATAAAATGAGGGGTGAAACAAGGAGTCCATGATCCACCTTTGTTATTCAATACAGTCCTAGAAATGTTAGGTTTAATGATAAGAGAAGAAAAAGAAATTGAAAGAATTAGGATAGACCAAGAATAAACAAAACTATCACTCTTTTCAGATGATATGCTGATATACTTAGAGAATCCTAAAGAATCGAGTAAAAAACTACTTGAAATAATAAACAATTTTAACAAAGTTGCCGGATACTAAAATAAACCAACATAAATCATAGGCATTTCATATATTACTAGCAAAGTCCAACAGCAAGAGATAGAGAAATTACATTTAAAATTACTTTAGATTTTATAAAATATTTGGAAGTCTACTTGCCAAAACAAACCCAGGAACTATATGAACACAGTTCCAAAGCACTTTTTACACAAAGTCACATCTAAATATTGAAAAAACATTGCTCTTGGGTATGCTGAACTACTATGATAAAAATGACAAATCTATCTAAATTAATGACTTATTCAGTGCCATACCAATCAAACTACCAAAAAATTATTTTAGAGAGCTAGAAAAAATAATAAAATTCATCTGGAACAACAAAAGGTCCAGAATATCAAGGGCATTAATGAATTGAAAGGCAAGGGAAGAAATTATCAAGGAAAACTTCCCTTGATATTCTAGAACCAGAGGGTAAAATTGATATTGAAAAAACCCACTGACCACCTCCTGAAAGAGATCCCAAAATGAAAACTACCAGGAATATTATAGCCAAATTCTAGAGTTCCCAGGTTGAGGAGAAAATATTACAAGTAGGCAGAAAGAAACAGTTCAAGTATTGTGGAACCAGAGTCAGGATAACACAAGATTTAGCAGCTTCTACATTAAAGGATCAGAGGACTTGGAATATTATATTCCAGATGGCAAAGGAACTAGAATTACAATTGAGAATCACCTACCTAGCAAAACTGAGTATAATCCTTCAGGGGGAAAATGGGTTCAATGAAATAGAGTACTTTTAAGTATTCTTGATACTTAAGAGTAGAACAGAAAAAAAAAATAGAAAAAAAAAGACCAGAGTAGAATAGAAAATTTGACCTTCAAGTGCAAGACTCAACATAAGCATAAAAAGGAAAGCCCAATGGGAAAACACAAAAATCAATACCATCAATAATTTTCATCAGGAATATAAAAGCTTTCCAATAAAACCAGCTATGAGTATTTTTCAAGCTTGTTTCATGGACTAAATCAAGATTTTCCTAGTCCAGGTATATCCAGTCAGCATCCATTATCTTATACACATGAGATGCTCAGTCACCTCAGTTCCAAGGGTGTGGACTTTAAAAAATACGAGAGTGCAAAGATATACAGGCAGTGGGGTATAGAAATCCATCTTGCCCTACAAGAAAGTAAGGTGGGGATAAGGGTGGACATAAGAGAGAACAGATTGGGGAAAGGGGTGTTCAGTATTCTTGCTGTATTGGGGTGGGGCAGAGATGGGGAGAAAATTTGTAACTCAAAATCTTGTGGAAATGAATGTTGAAAACTAAAATAAATAAATTTATGAAAATATGAGAGTACAGAGTTTTGGTCCACTCTTTCTCAGCTTACACTCTGAAGATAATAAGACAAATGTATATCACTATAGGTTAACCATATTTTTTTAAGTTTTTATTTTTATTTTCCCCCAGTTATATATAAAGACCATTTATTATTATTTACAATTTTCAACATTACTTTGAGTTCCAAACTCTCTCTCCCCATCACCCCTCATTGAGAGGGCAAGCAGTTTGATGTAGGTTGTACATGTGTAGTCATGGAAAGCATATCTGTGGTGGTCACATTGTGAAAGAAGACATGGACCAAAAGAAGGGAAACCTTAAGAAAAATAAAGTAAAAAAAAAAAGTATGCTTCTTTCTGTTAAAAAAAATAATTTTCTGCATTGAGAACATTTTTTTAACTTAAATTCATTTTTTATTTTTTATGAATTTTATTTTCCTGGCTTTCACTCCATGCTTAGAATTTTCTCTTCTCATCTCTACCTTCTGGCTACCCCAGCTTCCTTTATTCCCAGCTACAATCCTACCTTAAGTAGGAAACCTTTTTTCCCCCCTCAATTTTAGTTTTTTTTTCTTTAGGTTATCTCCAAGTTAGTCTGTATATATCTTGTTTATACATAGTCATTTGCATAATGCCTCCCCCCTTAGAATGACCACTGTTTGAGGGCAGGAATAGTTTTTTGCCTTTCTTTGTGTCCTTAATGCTTTGTACACTGCCTGGCACATATTAGGTGATTAATAAATGTTTATTGACTGCCTGAAACTGGAGCCTTATGAGATTTTGTTGTTGTTAATCCATGATCTCTGAAGGGTTTTATAGGATTCTTTCTTTCATTGGGTACTATTGATTAATTTCCCTTATATTATAATGTTTAACTTACGTTTTTACTTTTTGGTTTTGTTCATTCTTCATTTTGATTAGTATTCTTGCTATTGGTTTATCTATCTACTAGACTATTTTTTCGTCCTGATAAATCTGATGTTTTGGCTTTTTTATTATATTCTTGTCACCTACTCTCTGACCACTACTATTTTACTGGAATGGTAGACACCCTGAATTTGGAATGAAGTGTTTCCTCAGTGTCCTGAGATGGGGGACATATAAAACTTCCTTGCTTGTTCTTTCGTCCTAAGGAACCTCCAGGGCAGGGGAATAGGCACACCTTGGTTTCCTGTGAACTTTCTTTCAGACCCTAGCCAGGTGCCTGAGATGGTATGTTTTTAGGCCTCTACTTTTTCCCTCCCATTCAGCATCTGCTGCTTCTTGGGATTACTGAAATGCAGCCTTTGTTTTATTCCATTCCTGCTCTAATTTTGAAGACATGGTTGCTACTTTCCTTTCTCCAAGGAATACAGGATTCATTGGTTCTATATTTTTTAAAGTCTTGTGATGATGGGCAAGTGATGAAGCAGTAGGTATGGATACATGAGGAGCTGTAGTCACAACCCTGAACATATGTGGCCCAGGCCATTGCCTGGGTTGCCTTCTCACTGGTCTGAAGCAGCAGTGAGATTTGGCAGCTCCCTGGTGTCTGAGCAACCTTTTTAAGGACTTCATTGCTCATCTCCTGGCATGAGGAAGGAATGTGCCCCAGAGATTGTCTACTTCACTAAATCCTGGCCTGCTTACCACAGCAGGCAGGCATCTTACCCTGGCATAACTACTTTGGAATTTCTCTAACTTTTCTACAATTCTCTAGGAAGCTCATTATTGGGAAAATGTTATCCTCCCCCAAATTTTTCCGTAGAGACTCTTCTTACAGTTGTTATGGATTTATTTGTTCCTTTTTTTTTTTTAAGCAATCGGGGTTAAGTAACTTGCTCAAGGTTACATGGCCAGTTATTTCTGGGTGTGGTGCTAAGTATCTGACCCCAGATTTGATCCCCAAGTCATCCCAACACTGGAGCCGGTGCTCTTACTCGCTGAGCCACCTGGCCGCCCTTTATTTGTTCCTTTTTTAAGGGCCATCTCTAGCTCTGTAATAATTTTTTGTACCTATTAATATTTTCTTTGATTTATTTCTCATTCCAGCTCTATCCTGAACTACGGTTTTGTGTCATGGCCAGATTTTAAAACCCTTGGCTGCAGTTTTGAGTGGGATTTTTGGTCTTTCTTGGTCTTGTCATAGGTCTCCAGGCTTTCTGGACTGCCCCACAATACCGGGAGTTTGTGTCATTCCCTTCCCTCCTCCCTGCCCCACTAGATTTTAGAGTTTCAGAATGTTGGGTTTTTCCTATGACATCTTAGGCAAAGTGACAGGTACTTCAGAGCTTTTGTCTGCATCCCTGTATGATCACTATTCCATGACTTTGGCCTTGGTTGGTTGAGCTAGGAGGTTCTAGATTGTTTGTCTGTACTGGTTTTGCTGGCAGCTCCATTATCCTGTTGCCTACAGGTTTCTGACTTTTTGTGCATTACTGGATTTGGAACAAGTTACTTTACTGCACTTTTCTCATTTGATATTTTGATCACTATTCTTTCTGGTGCAAATTTCATTTTTTTTTTGCTTGGGTAAATATGTAAGAGCCAAGCATCCTGCTTCTGTTCAGGCAGTCATCTTGGCTGGAGGTCACACCATCTATCTTAATACAAAATCAAATAAATAGCACTGTAGGGATGAGACTAGTGAGGCTCAAAGAGGTTTTTAAACTTGGTTTGTACAACTAGTAAGTGACAGAGTAAGGATTCAAACACAAGTCTTCTGTCTTTAAGTCTAGAGTTTGTTCCCCTATAACAAGCCAGAAGGGGACCAGGTTTGGGGAAAAAGAAGAGGAAGTGAACTTTGAATATTGTTAGTTTTAGATGCCAAGGTTTTACATATATCACTTAATCCTTCAAGATACCCTGTGAGGTAGTCCTATTATATACAATATCTCAGAAAGAAACTGAAACTCATGGAAGCTACATGACTAGCCCAGAGTCAAACAACTTGTGTCTGTAGCAGTACATTTCTCTCCTTAAATTACATGTATTTACTCATACATTTAAATGTCTGAATGTAAATTCCTTTGAAGGCAAGAGAATGGTTTTGGTTTTGTGTTTTGCTTTTTAAAAATAACATCTACTGATATCTTTTTTATATCATAATCCTTATAGATATTCTCCTCCCCACTCACCCACTACAAAATGAGCCTTGTAGCAAGGAGAAAACTGCACATTAATGACATCTGATACTGGATACATCATTCTGCACTTGTAGTCCTCCATGTCTCTAATGAAAAGATTTAATTCTCTGGGGCCATGATTAATTATTACCATTTGGTATAGTTTTAGTGTTGTGTTTTCTTTATTGTAGTCATTGTTTATTGTTCTCCTGGTTCTGAATCTTTACTTTTCATGAATTCCTACACGTTGTTCTGTGGTTTTGTGAAGCTCCTCATATTTGTCATTTTTAGAACACCATAATGTTCCATTATGTTCACATATCACAGTATCTATTCCACAATCAGTAGTTTGTTTCCAGTTTATTGTTACCACAAAGTATTGCTCTGAATCTTTTCCAGAAATTCTTGTTGAATAGGGCATTCTTGCTAAGCTTGGTGGCATATGCCTATAATCCCTGCTACTGGGAAGGCTGAAGCTGGTGGATCACTTGAGCTCAGGAGTTCTGAGCTGCAGTGGGCTAAATCTGATTGGGTGTGTTCACTGTGTTTGATACAAATACAGTGAACCCCTGGGAGATGACTCTCACTAGGCTACTTAAGAAGGGGGCAAACCAACCTACATTGTAAATTGAGCAGGTCCATATATTGACCATTAGTAGGATTGGGTCTGTGATTGACTGCTATGCACAGGAGACATAGGGTCATCCACTCTGAAAAAACAAAGGTAGAGAAAGAGAATTCTTAATTATATTGGTGTAAATCTATTTTATGACAAACTAATTTAGATTTTACCCAGCAGATATGAAGAACTGTTAAACCACTGCAATTATCCAGATGGTTAGTAATAGGGTCATCTGTTGTGGTGGAGAGTGAGAGACTCAAAGGGACAGTTGCAAAAGGTATCATGAATTGAATACTAGTGGTGGGAAGTGGGAATATTCAAATAAGTCACTAGGATTTTTAGCATAGGAAACTACCAGAGTTTTGGTGCCTTTGAGTGAAAGAGTAGTTAGCTTATATCACTTAGTTTGTACAGAATATTGAACTACTGCATTACTGGTCTGTGCAAATATAAATACAGAAAGTCAATATATAGGTAAAACTGCCTAGTAGAATACAATACATAATTATTATTCAGTTTACTTCACAAATGCTGCCATTTATGCTGTTTACTTGATTTTATATTGAGATAGATGGTGTGACCTCCAGCCAAGATGCTTGCCTGAACAGAAACAGGCTGCTTGGCTCTTACATATCTACCCAAGCAAAAACCTGAAATTTGTACCAGAAAGAATAGTGATCAAAATATCAAATGAGGAAGTGTAGTAAAGTAACTTATTCCAAATCCAGTAATGCACAAAAAGTCAGAAACCTGTAGGCAACAGGATAATGGAGCTGCCAGCAAAACCAGTACAGACAAAGAATCCTGAACCTCCTAGCTCAACCAGCCAAGGCCAGAGTCATGGGATAGAGATCACACGGGGATGAAGGCAAGAGCTCTGAAGTACCTATCACTTTGCCTAAGATGTCATAAGAAAAATCCAGCATTCTAAAATTCAAAAAACTAGTGGCGCAGGGAGGAGGGAAGGGAATGACACAAACTCCTGGTATTGTGGGGCAGTCCAGAAAGCCAGGAGACCTATAACAAGACCAAAAAGGACCAAAAATCCCACTCAAATTGCAGCCAAGGGTTTTATGTGTAAAATGTGTAACAAAATCATGACCTGCTACTCTCTCGTATTCTAGAAATCTTATTTTCAGATTGTGGTGTTAGTGTTCTGACTTACAATTCATTTTTTAAGGCACAACATGATTTATGTACACTAAGAAAGGAAGGAACATATTCTTTGCCATCCCAAGATATTCTTTGTCTTATGGAAAAAGAAAAGGAGATTGCATTATCTGACTTGAGACTAATGATTGTAGAAAAGGAAGCTTTAAGAGAGAAGTTAAAGGTGAGTACCTTGTTTCTTTGAAGTTCAAGATTTTCATTGTAACTTTAGTTTCCTTTGTAATAGCATTTATGAGAAGAACCTAAGATTTTAGAAATCTTGCAGGAAAGAAAAAAAATTGGTCCCAACAAACTTTTTCTGTTTGGTTGCTACATAGAATGTACAACTAAATTTCAGGTTCATCATCTAGATTACAAACCAGTTTAGGCTATGAAAACATCTTTTTGCATGTTGAAATGCCTAGGACTGTGTCATAGTAGGCACTTAAACTATGCTAAAGAAATATTTTAAAGTAATAACTAAAAACATTTTAGAAAAAAAGTTAGTCAAAATTATTTCAAATTGTATGTATTTTTCATAGAATCTTTATTTTTGCTTTTTGGAGGGGCGAAGGCAGGGCAATTAGGGTTAAGTGACTTGCCCAAGTTCACACAGCTAGTAAGTGTTAAGTGTCTGAGTCTGGATTTGAACTCACGTCCTCCTGACGCCAGGGCTGGTGCTTTATTCACTGCACCACCTAGCCACCCCCATAGAATCTTTTATGACAAAAGATGTTCAAAAAGGATCTATTATAAAATTTACTATTGAAATGTTAAATTTATTCGTGTATTTTCCTTGTGTATTTTTCACATACCCAGATAGAAATAAAATCCAGAAAAATTATGATGTCATTCCATAGCCTTTAAGTTTGTTAGCACTAAAACAAACTGTTAAGGTAATTTAGTCCTACCTTGCTTGTCATTTTATCCATTCCAATCCAATAAACATTTATTAAACACTTATTACGTGCCAGGTACCATAATAAGTGCTGGGATATAATTTACAAAAAGAAAGGCTGTTCCTGTACTTACGCTTATAGTCTAATGGGAGAAAATAACACAAAAGGAGGCAGGAAAGAGGAAGTGAGGCAGGACACCAGTGCTTACCTGTGGCAGGAGCATCTTGTTCTGTGGAGTTGAAACCAGGTGGAACAGCTGATGCAAGTAGTGTAATTTGAAAGTCCAGTTTCTGTCCTTTATAAAGGAAAGTATTGGGAGAAGTTTGGTACTTCATATTCTAGCCCTCTACTCAGAGGGGAAAGGAGGCTGAGGGAGGTGACATTCAATCAATATTTAAGTTAGGTGCATAGTGGTGAGATTAGAGACAGTGAGCTTATCCTGGGAGAGGTGTCTTGTTCTGTGGAGTTGAAACCAACCAACTAAATGAGAGAACAGAGAGACTTGAGTGACTTGGTCAGGATAAATGATTCATGGTGTATGGATTCTCTCTTAGGAAGAGGGAACATAATGTTAGAAAGGGAAAAGCTACAGGCAAAACAAAAGTCAGCTTCAGAGGGTTGATCATAAGGTAATTTAAAAAATAATTTAAGAGCCAAAGATTGGTGTCTGAACTTAGTGAAGAGACAAAGGGTAGAGGAAAAAGAATGGACCACACCAGTTAGATTACTATCATTTATTGAATTCTTTCTTTTTCTCTGTTCCCTGTTTTGTAAAAAGTAGGTAGGGAAAGAAAGAGAGAAAATTATAAAAGAATATGAAGGAAGAAAATAAATAATAAAAGTCATAACAATGAACATAAATGGGATAAACTCACCCATAAAGTAGAGGAGGATAATAGATTAATTTAGAAGGCAGAATCTAACAGTATATTTTAGAGTAACATACATAAAACATAAAGATTCACACGGTTACAATGTGGAACTGGAGTAGAATTTACTATGTTCAAGGTAACTTTTTAAAAGCAAAGGTAATAATCATAGGCAAGATTTGAACAAAAGAAAGAGAAACTACTTAAAGGTACCATAGCTATTAAGATAATATCAGTACTTAATAAATATGCATGGAAAAGCATAACATTTAATTACTTAAACTTAATTGAATTATGGAGAGAAATAGACAAAACAGTAATACTTGGAGACCACAGTGTGTCCCTTTCATCCTAAACAAATCTAACAGAAAGATAAATTAGAAAAGTCAAGAATCTGAAGAAAATTTTAGCAGTTAGATGTTAAAGAACTCTCATCTTTACTTAAAATAAATAGAAGGGAACATACCTATTTCTCAACTATGGCAACTTTACTAAAAAACCTTATAAACAAATGCAAAAATATAAAACACATATTTTACTAACCACAATGTAAAAATTTCCAAACTGTATTGTTGGAAATTTTGAGTTGTCATAGACTCTTTTGTTTTAATGTTTTACTTTTATCTAATACTAAAGTTAAATCTAACAGATTTCTAGACAACAGACATTTTTCACCTATTTTGTATTTTCCTGACTATTGTTGTGACAATATCTTTTGAGTGATTATGGATTTCATTGAGAAGGTCCTATAATGTTCTAGGCCTTGATACAATCAACATAATGTTATTATCAGTTAAGATTGTCTAAAAGATATCATCATTTATAGAGAATCACTCTTTCATTTGTATGTAAATATATCTGTAGAGACAGTGACAAGCACTTGGTGAGTGTACATCTTGTTTTATGCCTTACCTGATATCGCCTGATAATCAGAGAGTTGTTGAACAGTTATTTCTGGTTGCATCTATCAAGGTATCTTGTAGGATTATAATATTTATGGTAATTATCTGCTGGAGGAGAGCCTCCTAGTCAAGTAACAGAATGCCTTTTTTTTTTTTTGTAATCAATAAAAACAGGAGCATTTTACATTCTCTGTACTTTCAGTCATTTGTGTTTCCTGCTGTAGAAAGTTGTTTGCAAAAGGCTGCATCTTTCTCATGTTTTCCTCAGAGATAACCTTCAAAATGTGTTTAGATCATTATCATAACGATACATAAAAACGAGAAATTGGCTTATGGTTTGATGGTTAGTAATGTCTTTTTGTTCCCCGTTTTATGATAATAATGACTGTGTCTTAGGAAATAATGTTTCTTTTTCTCTTGGATATATGATATAAGAACTCCATGAGCTCCTTTGTTTGCCTTATGAAGAACATATGGACCATCTTTCCATTTAGCTGTAACTTTTTTTTTGTCTTCTGGTTTCATTGTGAAAAATACTAATATTGACTTGGTTCAGCACATAGCATGTTAGTTGGTCATTAGACAAAGATTTCACATTTAGATTGCCCACAATTAAGTTATTATTTATGGATAAGTCTAAAAGTTTCATAATTCTTTTTCCTTCTGTTCCCATTGTTATCACTGTGAAAGCAGAGAGAAGTCATGAAAGATTCAGTATTATTTTTATCTTGGTTTCTTGAGTTGTTATAACTAACAAATGAATCACCTAGTGGTCACACTATGGGGAAAATGCTCCTTGTATGTGGCTATGTTGATTTTCACACATCAGATTCTGTCACTAATGCTTATAACCTTTCTAGCATGGCAGAGCTTTTTAGAGCTAGTACTCTTCTAGCATGACCTTTGAGAGCTCATCATGACTTTCACACCAGAGAGTAATAGAAAAGTAGGGTACTCATGCATACCTCCAGGCCCTCCCTGCCTCTTAAGCAGGTAGGATTAAGACTAAACTACATGCAATGTTCTGACATTGCCTTGGTAGATCTCTACTGAATTCTTTCTGATCTTTGTGGAAGCCTTATTTTGTATCATGAAGGGTAACCCTGTTTTCTTGAAGTTTACTCCAGTGGAGTATAAAAAGAAATAAGTATGACTATGTTATTATGAAGCCATCTTTTCATATCATTAGTTCAAGTACTTTGTGTCTAACACTTAACTTTTTCCTCTTTTTTTTTTTTTTTTGCTTTTTGGAGGGGCAATTGGGGTTAAGCCCAAGGCCACATGGCTAGTTTGTGTGTGTGTGTGTGTTAAGTGTCTGAGGCCAGATTTGAACTCAGGTCCTCCTGACTCCAGGGTCGGTGCTCTATTCACTGTACCACCTAGCTGCCCCAACTTTTTCCTCTTTATAAATAAAAGTGTTGTATGCATACTATGAGACTATAAACTCCTTGAAATAGATTCATTCATTAAGCCATCTAAAATTTCTAACCCCTGTTATCTAGGATCTTGCATAGTGTCTTATACGCAGTAGGCACTTAATAAATGTTGTTTTGTCTTGTGACTTACACTAATATTTCCCATAAAATTGTCTTTCAGAATCTACAGGAATTGGCTATTATGGGAAAATCAGAAATGGAAAAAAATATGGAAGATCTAGAAAACATTAATTATGAGGTGATTTAAACTTCTTTCAAAAGCAACTTTTTAGTAAATAAAGTTTTTCTTTAAGAAAAATCCTTAAAGAGTAACAAGAGGAAAAACTAAATTCCTTCTCTAAGTATATGCCATTCCATTTTTATCCATTAATTACAGCTTGAAACTGAAAGATGTGATTTGAAGTCTAAAGTATCAATGATGAAAGAGACAATAGAGTCACTAGAGAATAAATTGAAACTTCAGTATCAAAAACTTATACATGTTGCTGATGACTCATCACAACAGAAAACTGCATTGAATTCACTGAGGTAAGTTTATTTGAAATATTTAATATGCTTAATATGATCACCTTAGGAAGTACTTAGAACTGTTTCATGCCCCATGGTACAGGATTACTAAAAACTGTGTAACTGAATACACCTGTATGAATTTATTTCTCTTTTCTTTCCAACTTACACAGGTGAGAACCAGCAATATATGCCTTTTTCCTTTTTTTTTTCAAATAAGTTTTTCTTTACTTCTTTTTTTTTTTTAAAGCAATCGGGGTTAAGTAACTTGCTCAAGGTTACACAGCCAGTTATTTCTGGGTGTAGTGCTAAGTGTCTGAGCCTGGGATTCAATCTCCAGGTCATCCCGACACTGGAGCTGGTGCTCTCACTCGCTGAGCCACCTGGCCGCCTTTAAGCAATTGGGGTTAAGTAACTTGTTCAAGGTTACACGGCCAGGTGTTTCTGGGTGGGTGCTAAGTGTCTGAGCCCGGGATTTGATCTCCAGGTCATCCCAACACTGGAGCTGGTGTTCTTACTCGCTGTGCTACCTGGCCGCCCCTGTAATGTTTTGGAAATTTTTTTTTTAAGCAATTGGGGTTAAGTAACTTGTTCAAGATTACACAGCCAGTTATTTCTGGGTGTGGTGCTAAGTATCTGAGCCTGGATTTGATTCCCAGGTCATCCCAACACTGGAGCTGGTGCTCTTACTCGCTAAGCCACCTGGCTGCCCCTTTTTCTTTACTTCTTATCTCCTATTTATCTTTATCTCTGAATGAATTTTGGAAATAAGAAAACCTTATTTTGTCTGTCTCTTGTTCTGCTTCCCTTTTGTTGTGTCTTTCGTAGAGCCTGACTCTGAAGCAGCATCAGTAAGTTAAACCCTTCAGGATAAATGCTGCTGCTGCTTCCCTCCAGTCAGTGAGATAATACTGAGTAAAGTGCTCTGGAAGATACAAAAGAATTGAATTACACTAATCTTGCTGTCCAAGAGCTTACAGGCTAGTGATAGGAAAAATCGGATTCATAGGAAACTTTAATATGGGGTTAATTTTGCATTCAAAGAGACTTGCACATGCAAAGATAGTATGAAGTAATGCAAGAAAGAGTAAAGTCAGATTGTGGAGGTCTTTGAATAGAAGACCGAGTAATTTAAACTTAGGAGGCAGTAACATTCCCATGAGGCTTGGACACTGTTCTTGTTCTTGAAGAAGTGATCTTTTGGAAGATTTGGTGCAGTGATACACAAAAGAAGCGTGAGCATGTGCAGTGATGGCACAAAAAAAGCCCCCCCAAAAAAGATGCTTCAGTACCTGGCTGTGATGGAGTGACATTTGTCAAATGGAGTGATTTGCTTGTAGCACACTGGTTATTCACAGAATCAGAAAAATTGAGGTAGAAGGAGCCTTAAAGCCATTTCCCAATATATTAATGGTCAAAGGATATGAATATGAAGGGAATATGATGGAAATATATCCAAGCAATCAACAACCTTATAAAAAATCCTCCATTTTTTGGCTGGAGGGACATCGGGAGAGTAGATCACCAGCAGCTTTGGTGCTTTCCCGATTTATCAACCCATAAATGCCAAAGACAAAGTGAGAGGTCACTGGACTTTGGGAACAGGGTGTCCAGGAGTGCGGTCCAGCCTCTGCCCCTGGAGGGAGAAGCGGTTGGGGTGTGGCAGCTGCTGCCGCGTGGCTGCTTCATAGCTCCCTCCTTGTAGGGGGATCAAGCAATCACTCTGAGGGGTAATTGCTTTTGCTTTAACCTTCTTGGATCTGAATAGCTGTCTAGGGTAGAGGTCCTGGGGTGCATGACCAGGTGCCAAAGAGGGTAGAGGCTTCAGAGAGGGCATCCAACTAATAGCTCCAGCAGCTGTGAAAACCCCAGCAATTTGGGACAAAGCTCTCTTCTCTGGAAGCAGAGTTCTACTGTGGCAAAGCTCAAAAGTCAAGTAATTGAATGGCAACATGAGCAAGCAAAGGAAGCAAAGCAAGCACAGCAGTTAAACCTTAGATTCCTTTTTGGGGGACAAAAAGGATCAAAGCGTGGAATAGGAGGAAGACAGCAAAGTCAGAACTCCTGTACCAAAAGCTTCCAAGAAAAATATGAACTGGTTACAGGCCATAGAGGAGTTTAAGAAGGCTTTGAAAACTAAATAAGAGAAGTAGAGGAAAAATTGGGAAGAGAAATGAGACCAATGCAAGAAAATCATGAAAAGAGAGTCAACAGCCTGACTGAAGAAAATAACACCTTAAAAAATAGACTAACTCAAATGGCAAAAGAGGCCCAAAAAGGCAATGAGGAGAAGCATACCTTAAAAAGCCAAATTTGCCAGATGGAAAAAGAATCTCAAAAGCTCACTGAAGAGAACCATTCCTTCAGAATTAGATTGGAGTAAATGGAAGTTAGTGACTTTATGAGAAATCAAGATACTATTGAACAGATCCAAACAAATGAAAAAATAGAAGGCAATGTGAAATATCTCATTGGGAAAACCACTGACCTGGAAAATAGATCCAGGAGAGATAATTAAAAAATTATTGGACTACCTGAAAGCCATGATCAAAAAAAGAACCTAGAAGTCATCCTTCAACAAATTCTCAACGAAAACTGCCCTAATGTTTTAGAACCAGAGGGCAAAGTAGAGGTTGAAAGAATCCACCGATCACCTCCTAAAAAAGATCCCAAAAAGAAAACTCCTAGGAATATTATAGCCAGGTTCCAAAATTCCTAGATCAAGGAGAAAATATTACAAGCAACCAGGAAGAAACAATTTGAATATTGTGGAAACACAATCAGGATAACACAGGATCTGGTGAGGGATTGAAGGGCTTGGAATAAGATATTCCAGAGGTCAGAGGAGCTGGGATTAAAACCAAGAATCACTTATCCAGCAAAATTGAGTATTATGTTTTAGGGGGAAAATATGGTCATTCAATGAAATAGAGGACTTTCAAGCATTCTTGATGAAAAAACCAGAGTTGAATAGAAAATTTGACATTTAGATACAAGAAGCAAGAGAAGCCTGAGAAGCTAAACAGGGAAAAGAAATCAAAAAGAACTTATCAAAGTTGAACTATTAACATTCCTACATGGAAAAATGATCATTGTAACTGTTGAAACTTTTCTCAGTATGAGAATAGTTGAAGGGAATAGAAATATGTATATGTCTATATAGGAGGGTATATGGGCATATGAATACGTATGTGTGCATATATGTTTATAGGTATACATAGAGGGCACAGGACCAACTTAATAGGAAGGGATGATACTTAAAAGGTGAAATTAAGAGGTGAGAGAGGAATATAATGAGAGGAGATGGGGAGAGACAATGGGGTAAACTATCTCATATAGACAAAGTTAAGGGAAAATGGCTACAATGGAGGGTAAGAACAGGAAGGCAAAAGGGAATGGGTCAACCTTATTCTCATTGAATTTGACTTAGGGAGGGCATGCCATATATACTAAGTAGTGTATCTCACCCTACAGGAGAGTAGAAGGGAAGGGGATAAGATGGGAGATGATGGAGAGGAGGGCAGGTTGGGGGGGAGGGAAGTTAGAAGCACACACTTTTGAA
The DNA here is from genome assembly GCF_028583685.1 of Petaurus breviceps papuanus. NCBI lineage: Eukaryota > Metazoa > Chordata > Mammalia > Diprotodontia > Petauridae > Petaurus > Petaurus breviceps. Next base: position 13,296,298 of record NW_027186473.1, read on the forward strand.
AAGGGACAGGGTCAAAGTAGAGAATAGAACAAGTGGGGGGTGGGATAGGATGGAGGGAAATATAGTCAGTCTTTCACAATATATCCACTATGGAAATGTTTTGCGTAGCTACACATGTACAACCTATATTGAATTGCTTATCTTCCCAGTAAGAGTGGGTGAAGAGGGAGGAAGGGAAAGAATCTGGAATTCAAAATTTTAAAATGAAATGTTAAAAAATATATTATTATTTCTTTTTGCATGCAACTGGGAAATAAGATATACGGGCACTGGGGTATAGAGATCCATCTTGCCTACTGGAAAGTCAGAGGTGGTATGGGGGAGGATATAGGAGAGAGCAGATTGGGGGGGCAGTATACAGTGGGATTGCTGTTTAGGGTTGGTGAGTAGGGGAAAGACGGGGAGAAAATTTGTAACTCAGTCTTGTGGAAATGAACCATGTAAACTAAAAATAAACATGAAATTTAATAAAAAAAATTTTTTAATCCTCCATTTCACTAATAACAAGAGAAATGCAAATGAAAACAACACTACCTTATGCCTGTCAAAGTGGCAAAAATAACAATTGTTGAAATGACTTTGGGAGAACAGGCATAATGAGTCACTATTGGTTGAGCCATGAGTTGGTCTAGCCATTCTGAAAAAGAATTTGAACCTAACCTAAATGTCACCAAACCGTGCATACCTTTTAACTCAATGATATCACTGCTAATTATATATCAAAGACCTATATATACAAAAATATTTAGAGTAGTTCAGTTAGTTGTTTTTCAATAGTATCCCATCTTCATGACCCCATTTGGGGTTTTCTGGGTAGAAATATTGGAGTGTTTTGTCACTTCCTTCTCCAGCTTGTTTGCTGGATGAGGAAACTGAGGCAAACAGGATTAAGTGACTTGCCCAGAGTCACACAGCCAGTAAGTATGTGAGGCCAGATTTGATCTCAGGAGTCTTCCTGATTCCCAGCCCAGTGTATCACCTAGCTGCCCATTTAAAGTAGTATTTTTTGTTATAACAAAGAACTGGAAGCAAAGTAGATGCCTACTGTTTATTGGGGAGTGCTTGAACAAATTATGGTATATGAATTTAATGGACTATTATAAGAAATGACTAGAGGAATGGTTTCAGAGAAACCTGTATAGTGAAGTATGAATTTATGGAGAATCAAATGAGCAGAGCTAATAGAACAATTTATGTCATGACTACAATGTTGTAAAAGAAAACAACTTTGGAAAGACTTAAGAACTTTGATGTACAGACCAACCATGACTCTAGATGGTCCTTTATGCTTCCCACTTGCTGAAAAAGCGATGATCTGGAAGTGCAGAATGAGACATACATATTCAGAGGCCAATGTAGGGATTTGTTTTGCTTTACAGTGCTTTTTTATTATGAGAGCTTTTATTTGGTTGGAGCAAAGAGTGGGGTAAAAAGTAGTGATGTAAAAAAAAAGAAATAGCATCAATGAAATACCTTTTCAAAGGCACAGAAGAGAGCAAAGGAAGTGAAGAAAGACACAGGCAATCAGGACAGTTTTGGAACTACTGTGTTGCATTTGTTACATACGTAAAAATAGATTATATGATAGCAATTCACAATTTTATGTATAATCCTCTTTCTTTTCCTTGCAAATGGAAGTGATTGATGTCTCTTGTTCAAGTTCATAATGATAAAAAGAAAGTTCAGAATATAAGATTAAAATTCACTAAAAAAACTTTTAAAAAGATTAAAAATAAGAAAGATATGTAATCAAAACAACCCCAACCTCACTGATTTAAATATACCTTTGACTCTGAAAATTGGAAAAACAAGTGGAAGAACAGATGATAACACCATGTAACCATTTTGTAAAGAAGTTTGACTAATTGGTGTATAGATTATTTGCCTTTACAAGTAGACCTTGAAACTTCATAAGAGCCTAGAAACTACCTGGGTGCAGTGAGCTTTTGACCTCCTTGCAGATATTCAAGGATGACAATGACTTAGAGGTTCCCAGATTTATTTGGCCTACCACCCCCTTAAAAAAATTCCTCAGCACCCCCTGGAAATCTACTTTCTTTTAACTCATTAATTTTTTTTTAAAGCAATTGGGATTAAGTAACTTGCTCAAGGTTACATGGCCAGGTGTTTCTGGGTAGGTGCTAAGTGTCTGAGCTGGGATTTGATCCCCAGGTCATCGCGACACTGGAGCCGGTGCTCTTACTCACTGTGCTACCTGGCCGCCCCTAATGTTTTTTTTTTTAATTTGCATCACCTAGGCTACTACCAACCCCCTGGATTGGTCCAGCACCCCCAAGGGGGCACTATTGCCCACTTTGGGAACCTATGACATAGCATATAAATTTGCTTCTAAAATCTTTCAAACAGGGACAATAGATTATGTGAAATAACAATACATAAAATAGCATGTTGCAGGGAAAAACAAGTTTAAAATGAGTTAGGGAGAAACCCAACTAAGCAAAATCAACTTGAAGGCATTTAAAAGATAAAACTGAAAGGAAGGACAAGTAACATGAAAAAAAAGAAGGATTCTCTATAAAAAAAGGTTCTTCAGGTTTTTTTTGGAATATCTCTCAATTAATCAATAGGTTCTATTATGCTTGACACATCAACCTCTATACATTTGTAGCAGTTCCTGAATAAGATCCATAGCCATGCGAAAGAGTTCATCTTAACAGTTTACCCAGAAAATGTCAAGAGGATGAAAACTATGTATTGTCCAATCAGTGATACCAAGTTAGATGGTCAGTGCATAGATGACATACTTGTATCTTGAATAGACAGAAGTTGCACTAATGGGCAGACATGGACAAGTTTCAGTTTGAATCATTAGAATCAGCACCTGCATTGATGAAAACTCAGATCTGTTGAACCAATATCAGGAAAGAATAAATTGCTTTTTAAAGAGGAACCAGTGGTCAGCATAAAAGAGATATAAACTAGAAGACTTTTAGAATAGGAAAATATTTGAAAATCTAAAGAAGTTTTTTGGTTTTCAAAGTATTGCTATCTCAAATTTAGAAACTTAAATATCAAGAACATTTTATATTTATATACTTATGCTTTAGGATAATAAATGAACAGCTGCAGAGAGCTATTGATGATTGTCAGCACCGATTTTCAGTTAAAAGTGAAGAACTTCAAGCCGCCCAAATGCAGATTGCATCCCTGGAGGAAAAAATAAGTACGTATTTCTGTACTTTGTCTTTCTTGACCATTTACTTAGCCTAACAAGTGTTCTTTTTCATTTATAGATAGGCTAACCAATAAGATCAGTTCACAAGATGAGGAGCTAGTTGCACTTAAAAATACCATTTGTGTTATTGATAAGGAAAAGGACTACCTTCAGGAAGTAGTAGATGAAAAGACAGAAAAAATGGCTAACTCAGAAGATAACATTGCAAATAAGGTATGTGTTGTCTAATTTCTTCATGTGAGTCTCAGCTCCTAGGAGTAGATTATAATATTCCAGATTAGCTAATATTTATCTTCATATCATGTGGGTTTAAATTATGACTTTACAAATACTAAGTTACCATGTTGTAATTAAGATAAGCATACATAATGTTACATGAAGTAAAGACACTCTACATACAATTTGTGAAGGTATGATTAATTTTTAAAATAATGTCCTTTTGCCCACCATTATATATTTAATTTCTTTTTGTCTGATCACATAGAATTTTCTTATGTCATAACACAATATAATATATCTTACATCTTAAAAATAATTTTTCCATTTTGGGCCATACTTCTGTAGATCAGTATTTATTATAGCAACCTTGGAGGCACTCTCCAGATTCTGTTGCTCAGTGAGAATATTCTTGTTGTGTCAAATCTTGTTTGACAGAGATGGCTGTGCTTCCTCCAGGGGAGGGAAATGAGCTTAAAAGAGATGTTTTGTAAGAGGATTTTTATCTGTACAAAGGGGTCAAATCTTATACATTGTGCTAAATAATAATTTTATATTAATTATTTAGAATTTTATAGTATATTTTTGTCATTTCTATAGGAAAAAACTATTTCCCATTTGCAAGTAACACTATCAGAGATGGAGTCAACAATAGGGTAAGTAATCACTGAAGTGGCACTCTGGCTTTTTATAAATTTGGTATAGATTTTAATATTAATTGGTCAATAAACATTTATTAAGCACTTACTATGAACCAAGAATTACACTAAGTGATGGGGATACAAATAAAGACAAAAACATTCCCTGCCCTCAAGGAACTCATGGTCTAATAAGGGAGAAAACGTGCAAATTATATACAGGATAAGTAGAAATAATTAAAAGAGGAAGGGCACTCAAATTAAGAGAAGTTGGGAAAGACTTCCTGTAGAATGTGAAAATTAGCAAAGAGAATTGTCCCAAAAATCTTGAGAAAAGAGAGTATCAAAAAGAGCATGATCAACAGAGAGGTCAAAAAGGATGAGGACTGAGAAAAAGTCATTGGATTTGGTAACTAAGAGATCATTGAAAACTTTGAGAGAGGAGAGGAAAAGAAGTGGAGGCATTGGTTGTAGATGGACTTCTCCAGGAGTTGAGCTACACAAGGTAAGAGAAATAACAGATGATGGGGATGAAAGGTTCAAGGGGGATTTTTTGAGGATAGAGAAGGTATGAGTATGTTTGTGGGCAGTAGGAAATGGCTGAAGGATAAGGAGAAATTGAAGATAAGTAAGAGAATGGAGATGCTAGAGGGGACAATCTGTTGGAGAAAATGGAATGGAATGGAATCACTTATAAATGTAGAGAGATTAGCCTTGGCAAGGAGAAGGGCCACTGCATCATGTGAGACAGGAGTAAATGACAAGGTAGTGACAGAAGACTTCTGGGTGATGTGAGATAAGGAAGAGGGAAGAAAGAGGAACTCTCAGCAAATGGTCTCTGTTTTTTTCAGTAAAATATGAGGCAAGGTTCTGAGTTTAGAAGGAGGAGGGACATGGGAAACCATGAGAAGTTTGAAGAGGGATGAAAAGATTCAGAATAATCACCGTGATATAAGTGGGGTGGAGAGTTAATAAAGGGAGGTGTAAAAGGTTCAGCTAGCAGCAGTGAGAACCCCATTAAGGTTATATAATATAAATATGTAGCGACCCAGTCAGTAATTTTACATGGTCTTCTCCATCTTTGTTCTCCAGTGTGTGTAGTAACAAAAGCAGCAGATGATGGGAGTGATCCTAGACTGAGACTTAGCAGGGGATAATCAGCAATATGATAAGGGGTCAATATAAAGACCCGTATAGAAGAGAACAATATAAAGTTGACCTGGTTCAACAAAGGATCAAGAAGGGGAAAGGAGGAGAGTGTGGCTGGTGCAGAGGTAATAGTGGGAAGGAACTAAGGATTAGAGGTCATGGTGTGGTTGGAGAGCAGGGTTTGGTATTGAAAAGCAGAGGAAAAGGTGGAAAGCCAATAGATTGTGATCAGATAAAGGAGTTTCATAGTGCCTGAACATGGAGGTGGTGCATTTATGAATGATGATAAGATCAAGACTATGATCATCTTTGTGTGTGGCTGAGGTGGGGAGGAACTGGGAATTTGGGGTGTTTAAGTCCCTTAGTATGAGGACAGGAGTTTACTGATTGATAGTAACCCCCTTATCATATTGTTGATTATCCCCTGCTAAGCCTCAGTCTAGGATCACTCCCATCATCTGCTGTTTTTGTTTCTATATATACACTGAAGTGGGGGAGGAAAGAAAGATTGTGAACCAGGTACTGACTTTATTGGGGAAAGAAGTAGATCTTTAGACAGCAGCTACCAGGATTATTATTAGATGATAGATATGGACTTTGTGAACCGCAGAGGAGAAGAGTTTACTGAGTGATAGTGGTAGAGAGAAAACCTTGACCTGGAAATGGCTACCTATTTCTGTATGCTGTCTCCCCATCTCAACAAGTGATTTGGGGAGAGTGACTAAAAGTGCAGCCAGTGTTGGAAAGGGTAGCCAGGAAGCAGAGTTGAGTGAGAGCCAGAAGATGGAAGGAGTGGTAAAGAAAAAGATTTATAATAAAAACAATTATTATAGTTCTATAGCAACTAATATAGTGCTAAACATGTAGATATAGAGTGAATTGTCAAACAGTGATGAAAAATAAGAAAACTTTAAGTATGAAATAGTTTATCAATTCTAGGTACATTTTCAAATTAAACTTTGTCCCAAACTGAACTCATTTCCTCCCACCCAATCAGATTTACTTTTCTGACTTTTCCTTTTTTCTCCATGGCAACATTTTCCCACTAATCCATCTGGAAAAATTCATGGTATTTTAAATTCCTTTATCACTGTCTGCATGTACTTCATTACCAAGTGCCATCAACTTTTTTCATCCATAGTCTCATCTATTCTTTCTTCTTTCCCTCCACCACTGCCGTGGGCTAGGACTTTATCCTTCTTAGATGAGTTCCTACAATAGCCACAAGGCCCCTTGCTTCTGTTGTCCTTGTTTCCCCTTATGTTTACATGTTATTGACAGTTTAATGTTCCTGAAATATTGTTTTCATCATGTTGCATGCTCTAAAACCTGGAGGGCCTTCTTACTCATGGTGGAATTAAATTCAAATTCCTTGTTCTTATATTTAAGGCCATCCATAATATAGAACATTCTGGAATAGCCTGCTCCAGGTTAGGCTAAGCTCTTTTTGCCCTTCACGAGTGTCTTTCTCACCTCTGAACCTCTTTGTTTCTGCTGATTCTACCATTTGAATTCTTTCCCCCTTCATCTCTTTCAAAGTAGTTTGTGTCATAAGCTTCCCTGTTGCCATATCTCTTTTTGGTTAGATTCTTTTTTGTTTGCTTATTTTTCCAGCGTACTTCTTGATGTTGGACTTTATGTTAGTGCTGGGTTCTGCTCACTTCTGATGAGCTTATCTGGCCCAAGTTTCTGTCTTTTTATTTCCTTTTGCTTTCACAGCTCCAACTGAGGGCCTTCCAAGTTTTCAGTGTTTCCAAAGTGGTCTCTCTTGACCTGAGTTCCCCAAGTTCTTGCCCCAGGTATGGGGGTATCAGCTTGTTTCTAGTTAGGATTTTTTAACAGACTGGCTGGTCTGCTGAAAGGTTCTCCAGGCTCAGAGAGATTGAACTGCTGGCTCCTCTTTGGTGTAGGATAGTATACTAATTCTTAGGATCAGAGCCACAGAGCTACCATTTGCTTCCAGAACTTGTTCCTTGCTCAGTACACGGCTAGGATCAATCCTCAAAATCACTCCTCTCCACCTGGATCTATGACAGGATACTGGATGGTGAGTGACGGAGCTGCCAGATGGCTCCCATTCTTGCCCTCAGAACTTGTTCAAGGTTCCCCTGGGATCTCATTCTGGTGTCCTGTCTCAATCTTCTCTCAATTCCTGGCTGCTGGAGCATTCCTCACCATAGCTGTCATGTACTCCTGGCAAGCCTCTCTCTCCCTCTCCCTAAGCTGCCTTGGGCTGGAAAAAATGACTCAATGTGACTTCCTGACTTTCCCAATCAGAATTCAGTCTGGTGCATTCTCTGTATCTTTGTTAGGAAGTTTTACCGGGAGAGGTAGACTCTGCTGCTGCTTCTCATTCTGCCATGCTCTCAAACCTCACTCAGCATTTCTTAGCATCACCAGCTACTACTAATCTCTTCTTCCTCTAACCATTACTAAATCATCTCTTACCTGATAACTTTTGTGGCTCTGTTGTATCATTCTTTTTTTTTTAATCAAATGCTTTATTAACTTCTGGTTTACATCATTCATTTCCACCAGATTTTGAGTTACAAATTTTCTCCCAATTTTTCCCCTACCCACCACCCCAAAATAATGATCCCACTGGATATCCCTTCCTCCAATATGCTCTCTCCCATATCTTCTCCCATAGTCCCTTTGACTTTCCAGTAGGGCATGGTGGATCTCTATGCCCCAGTGCCTGTATATCTGTATATCTTATTTCCCAGTTACATGTAAAATAATATTAATAGTAGTGTGTGTGTATATGTGTGTATATATATATACATATATATATATATATATATTTTTTTTTAACATTTGGTTTTAAAACTTTGAATTCCAGATTCATTCCCTTCCTCCCTTGTCACCCACCCTTACTGGGAAGATAAGCAATTCAGTATAGGTTATACATGTGTAGCTATGCAAAACATTTCCATAGTGGATATATTGTAAAAGACTGACTATATTTCCCTCCCTTCTATCCCACCTTCCACTTGTTCTATTCTCTACTTTGATGGTGTCCGTTTTCAAAAGTGGGTGCTTCCAACCCCAGGCTGCCCTCCCTTCCATCATCCCCCCCTCATCCCCTTCCCCCCTACTCTCCTGTAGGGTGAGATACCCTATTTAGTGTGTATATTAGTCCCTCCCTAAGCCAAATTCAGTGAGAATAAGGTTGACCCATTCCCTTTTGCCTTCCTATTCTTCCCCGCCATTGTAGCTATTTTCCCTTGCTTCTTCTATATGAGATAGTTTACTCCATTCTGTCTCTCCCCATCTCCTCTCATTATATTCCTCTCTCACCTCTTAATTTCACCTTTTAAGTATCATCCCTTCCTATTAAGTTGGTCCTGTGCCCTCTATCTATGTATACCTGTAAACATATATACACATATTCACATATGTATTCATATGCCCATACACCCTCCTATGTAGACATATATATGAATGTGTATATATATTTCTATTCCCTTCAACTATTCTCATACTGAGAAAAGTTTCATCAGTTACAATGATCATTTTTCCATGTAGGAATGTTAATAGTTCAACTTTGATAAGTTCCTTATGATTTCTTTTCCCTGTTTAGCTTCTCATGCTTCTCTTGCTTCTTGTATCTGAATCTCAGATTTTCTATTCAGCTTTGGTTTTTTCATCAAGAATGTTTGAAAGTCCTCTATTCCACTGAATGAC